>NW_009258381.1:249852-318355 GCF_000687185.1 Egretta garzetta
GGCTCTAACCTTTTATTTTCTTCCCGATTCTCTCCCCCATCCCACTGAGGGAGGGGGGAGTGAGCGAGCGGCTGCGTGGTGCTGAGTTGCCAGCCGGGTTAAACCACGACAATCAGCAATACCTAAATCATTTCTGGATGTACAGCTTATAAACTTCCAACTGTCCTACATAATACATTCTATGCTCCATTGTCCACAGCATCAGAAAATTTTCTTGATGTTAAAAATCTAATTTTTTTTTCACTTAAATCTTTTCCTAATTGATGACTTTTCTTAACTAATTTTCTCATTCACATCCTAGTTCCCAACTGATTTTTCTTCTTTTGCGGGCTAAACGACCCTGGTATATTGAGCATGTTTTTTTTTCTCTTCTGCTATCGGCAGTATAACATATTCTATGTTCCTTTAGCTCTCTTATGGAAATCTTGTAAGACAGGAAACCAGACTTACTGGAGTCAAGAGATAAAAGTTCTACTGCATCTTTCCTGTATACAAGTACCTCTACTTTGATACAGGAAAAACAATTAGTTTGGTAGCACAAGACTTCTTCATGGTGAACTGATGTTAGACCTACATCTTTTACTTTCAGGTATATGGATTATTACTCCAGTGTTTTCCAGGAAGATAAACTGGCTGTCATGTCTTTCTTGTTTATCTTTTTATGGACAGTCACTAGTTTTTCATTTTTCTAAAATCTTCTCTTTTTTTATATTCCCATTAATAACAATTCGAGATTCTGAGGTTACCCGAGCCAGTCCTTTGAGACCCAAAGAGTGATTTTAATGAAGTAGTTACCATGAAAGCTTTTAAGTGAACTGCAGCTGTTATTTTTCAACAGGTTTTCCTTCTCATTGATTGACAAATCTACTCCTTCCTTAGTCTTTCTCTTAGCACTAAGTGGAAAAATTTCACTTATGCAATATTTTCTTCCCCCCCCCAATTTTTTGCGAAAAGTAGCTCATTTTCTATCTTGACACTTCTAATTCTGTGCCTGGGGTTTTATGCTATTTTTAATGTCCTTAATAGTTTGATATATCTTTCACTTTATGTACATACACTTTTGTTTGAGGTCATTGAAAATTTCATTGTCAAATTAATCCCTGCTGATATTTTCTAGTCTGTCTCTGTCCTAGGAAAAATGCATGCATGTCTTTAATTTAATCTGTTTAAGGAGATGGAACTACTCTGAACTCCCTTTCTACTGATTTGCTTCCTATCACATTTTTCTACCAGTTCTTTGAATCTGTTTAAGCCTACTTTCTTGACCTTTATTTTGTAAGATTTTTTCTTTTCTAAGGACTGTAAATTTTCTCTTTTCACAGTCATTCTCACCCAGCCTTTCCTGCTACTTTCACATTTTCTGCTGTTTCTTCTAGAATTACATATCTAATTTTCTTTTTTGTTTCCCTTTTTTTCCCCTTTGTTTTCCAAAATATGCTGGAAATTCTGTGCCTTGTTGTACCTATTTTCTAAAAAGCTTTTACTACCATTATGTTTACAGTTCAAAATTCTGCTTTTTTTTTTTTTTTTTTCAGAAAAAGTCTTGTTTCCCCCAAGAATCAAATCTCAACTGGTGGTTCACAGCTTATTTGACCATTTTACCCTTATCCGGAAAAGGTGTGTTGCTCTTTATGGATCTATTTGCCATGCAAAGCAATACATTCACTCATTTCATCCCCTCCTCCCCTTGCAGAAGTTTGTGGAGCAAATTATACCCACTAATATTCTAATCATGTGAATTATCCCACTGAGTGTCTCATATGCCAATTGAATAACTGTTGTGATCATTAATTAAGATTTCAGCTCTTCCTGTTTATTTCCCTTACTTCTCAAACTAGTGGAGAAACAATTAAAATATTTGGTGGATTAACATACTACTATTCTCCTTGTCCTTCTTATAACCTTCTTAAAATCAACCCTAAACTCAATAACCTTTAGGTCTTTTTTCTAGTAATTATTTTTTTGTAAATATCTATGAATATTTGCATCTTTTGATCCCGGTTAAAAAAAATTGTCATTACCGAACAACCAAGACTGTTTTCAAAATGTTGTTTACAACAATACCATATTTTAAGGATCAGTGTTCATAAAGAAATTACAACATGTCACAGAACTATTCCACTACTCAAAATAAATTAAAAATCAAGTTACTGTATTGTTTCCTCCTCTCTCCTACCCATGCATATGCAAGTACAAATGACAGATGTCCAGTCGAAAACAGAAAAAAAGATTTCCTCTCATATTTCATCACTCATATCCATGAAGATTTCAGTACAAAACTGTAAGTAAACTATTGATTCTGGAAGCTTTCCTGTATAAGCATCACTTAATTATTAGGAATTAAGTCTCAGGAACTTTCTTCACTTACTCACAACCCCATGAGCGGTTATTGTGTCACTGAGCACATCAGCTTAGACTGAATTCAATGATTCTACATTACTGTGCATGTTATTAGTTCTCAGGTATGCACCTGACAAGTTTTTTAAGTGGCAGGCTGCTACTAGTGAAACTAAGAGCTTGTAAACCTGTTCCTCTATGAGGAAAGTGAGAAAAGCAACAGAAAAAGCATCCCAAAAAGGCCTCGGGATGAGAATATTTGAATAACACAAACTGGAGCCATCCCAGTTCAATGCTGCACACAGGGCCAGTGAACAAGGCAGATTTCACCATGGTGAAAAGGCAGATAAAGATTTAAACCTAAGATTCTGATTAGAGCTTAAATGGCTACACAAACATGCCCAGAGAGCCTGAGAAAAATGCAGAGTACTCTTTGGGATGACCTATAGCAACAAGTGAGGCTGAAAGAATCATCATACATCAACACTTACTATTAGATTAATAACCTTTTTCATAAGCACTTTCACAAGAATGCTAATAATAAACTGTAATTTCAGATATACTATCACTAAAAATCTACTTCTTAGCAAAAAGTTCTGCCCTGTATTTCTTCACGTATGCCTTCAAACATCACATGTTAAGTGGCAGTGAGCCATTTCACTCAGTTTGGTCCAAACCCCAAAGCTTTCAACTATTGTCTCCACCTAACGAGTACATCAATTACTCATTCACAATCTTTGGTAATACTTCTGTAATTCTAAGGATTTTTAACCAGAATAATGAAAAGCAACCATATGAGAATTTGTCCTTTAAGTAACAAGTACTGTCACCTCGGTCATCTCCAAGGTGAACTGAGTTGACTCTAATTCAACTAATTGTAAATTTTGCTCTCTCCCTCATGTATGTGTTACAGTGTTCCTGCCACATACTTCTGAAATTCATAACAAGCTATTGAAGTTCTCAGGTTTATTAATAAATCCAAAGTAGCATCAAAGCACTCTGCTTTTCAGCAAATTCCAGCGCCACCTGATACGGCTCTTCAGTGCTCTCTACCAGCATTCAATGTGATGGACGGTAGCTATAAGAATGAGTTTACACAGCATTTGCTGTTAATGCTATAACTGCCCACCACAAAAAAAGTGGTCTTCTAAAGCAAGAAGAAAATATTCTAAATGGCATCCATCTCCTATCTTATAGAAAATTATACAGTAAAACGATACGCTACATTTAGCACTGGTAATTAGAGTTACGAGAATTAAACCAAAATGACTTAGTTTTCCATTATCATAGTTTTAAAAAATTGGATATTGACTTAAGAAGAGAAAATGTTATCTGACATATTAATCAGCACTGAAAATCAATGTTGGCACTTCTGTAATTTCACTAGAGCCTGTGTATTGAAAACTAAGCAGAGGGCAGGGTAGGACTTAGAAGTTATTCTGCATAGAACATGCCAGGACAAAGTATGCTGTTTAAATATATCCAATGTTTGTTATTGGATATTTATTATAATTAAATGATTAAAAATAAATATCAAATATACTTGAATATAATTTAATTAAATATAAAGCACAATAGCATATAAATTAAGTAATTAAATTATTCTTAATAATTTCATACTTATAATAATTTATTGTTAATTCTCAGCTCCTAAAGCAAGACTGACATACAAGAACTTCCAGATTTAATTTTTTTTTTTAATGGGTACCACAGCTTCTGCTCTTTTAATTGCACTGTTTGGGGTAGCCTGCATTTAAAGGATGACATCAGGGCTGAGCATTTCCAGCCCATGTTAAAACTGAAAGAGATTACTTGTTAAAAAGAAAAGCTCAAAACCATGATCCTGGGTATTTAAAAGATGATCAGAAGGCAATTTTTTAAAAAGTATAAAGGTATTTACATATTCTATAAGCAAGTAATCTTTTGTTCAACTTACAGTTTCCAGATGTTAGTGACCAGCCACAACAGCCAGCATCTCTCTTATAGTATCTTGAAGTGTCAAATATTTCTTTAATACCTGTTCATGACAATTACCTGCTCTGTGCATCTCAACTCAATTCAGCCAGAGACTATATTGAATTCCTTGCAAAAAATGCTAAGTGTCCTCAGATCTTATTAGTGGAACTGAGAGTCCTTAATGCACTGAAGAATTGGGCTCAAATTCAAGCCTCATTCCATGATCAACACCACAGCTCCTGAGCCTGCTTACACAGGCTGCAAAGGCTACCGCACCAGTCAAGTCTGTTTTTCCCAGAGCAGTTTTGAGAAATGGAACAGGAAGAGAGGAAACAACAGTATTTTAGAGGGAGGGAACAACCTGATGCAAAGATGCCCTTTACCCTCCAGTAATAAACACACATACTTTTCTCACTGAGCTTGTGCCTGGTATCATCAATCCAGAGACTGTGTCTGTGCTAATCCACACGGAAGATGCCTGGAAGGTCACACAAAACACTGTTTCCTTCTGTGGAGAGCTGCCATCATTCTCAATGTTCTCAGCACTGCCAAGTGTTTGATCTATAAACCTATATTTATGGCAACAGTTCACACTCATACTGAAAATCTGCAAACCATTTTGCCCAGCAGTCTTCAGTACATTAATTTGCAACACAGTTGGCAGAGCATATAGTAAACAGAGTGGCCATCCAGTTTCCTTCAAAGTTTGCTTCACAGAGGATGAGCATGCTGTTTGCTTTATCTCTAAAAGCTTGTATAAATGTGTACTTTATAAGGTGATGACATTTTACTCTGCTCCCAGAATTAAAAATAAAAATACAAAAAAAAAGTCATGGCAATTGTTTTCTGTCACTATCTGCAGAACTTTCCAACAGAAGAGCAGAGGGTTTTTTTCTCCCTTAAAATTGGCCACCTTCCAATTTCTAAACCAAGCTTCTTTCTTGATCACAGCACTAACAGCTCTGAGATTTCTGGCTAAAGGATATATTAAACAAGACATAATGGATACCGTATACCTCCTTCAAGAATTCAAAAATAGTCCAAATTGTTTAAAGTGAATGTTTTGCGGAATATTTTTGAAGGATTTTTTTCACAAGAATATACCAATACAAAATTTAGCATAAGATATAGAATGGGTAACTATTTCTTGCAACATTTTTGTCTGCTTCCATCTTCCTCTGAATATGTGGTGGTCCTAGCAAGGTCTTTAATCAAAAAAATATTTGATCTTCTGACAGTTTTAACTAAGAGGGTGCAAAGCCTAAAGTCTGTGTATAAAGTCCTTGAAATAGGAAGCCCAAAACTAGTGAACAAGCCTGAAAGGACTCCAGGAAATTTAGAGGATTTGGACAGCAGACCAAGGAGATGAGGAATGTAGAAAAATGTTCTCAGCTGTGAAACAAAAGCCTCCCGAGTAGAACTGAAAATGAAGGAATAAACTGAGATGACAGATGCCAGCTCCAGGTTACTGAGGACTGCAAGTGGGATGAAACAAAGCCTGAAAAGCACTGGAAGACTGCGGAGTTTAGAGTCAAGGAAACCATAAACTATTACTTCTGGCATTTGCTGGGAGTGCCACAGTAAGTCAGCTTCCAGAGGAAAGAATGAGAGAAACCTAGATCTCAATGAGGGCAGAAGGGTAGCAGGCAGAGGTCGCCAGCCAAGGAAGCCCTAATAATTGCGCATTGTCATTATGTCAGTGAATAGATTGGCAGTTCTTCTGCAGGACTTAAACTGGAATCAGTTTCAAACAAAATGGGTTTAATGCTGTCTTCATCGTAATCACAGATGGGAGAAACCACATCAAACCGCATAGCAGGTTTATTTCTGGGAATATCAAGACCTTCTAGTGCCCTTCATTCTTCTGAATAATAAACCAAATTTACTCATCTGTATGGAGGTGTCCATCATAATCTTGTATTTTTAGTCCTCAGTAAGGTGTAGCATAGTAAGTTCAGAGAAAGGAGACAGGAAAGGAATAACATTTAAATAATTTGAAAAATACTGCAGTCAATAAATTATACTTTTGTTCTTCCCTAGTGAATTTCTCACACCTTGGCATGCTTGACAAATATGCATTAGTTTAAAATTCCAATTTGCAAAACTGGCAGGTTGAAAAAAAGCCTAAAACATGCTTGTTTACTTGGGTTGAAAGCTTGAACTTTTGGATGAAGGATGAACTCTGACCTTGTCATATAATCTCTGCTGGAATCAGTGAAATGTGCATTTACTATCAAGCAAATAAATCGGTACAGACATAGCATTCTTATCAGATATTGGAATTAAAATAGCTGCATCAAATCTTAAATATCCACTCTATTTTTATATGTCTTATGTTGTTCTTGATACCTCTGAAGCTCAATCCAGATGAGATCATTGGATCTAAAAATGCTTGTTTTTCTTCAAAAGCTGTGTGTCTCCTTACATATCTCCTCTGAGTCATATCAGGTAGAGAAGATACATTGCCACTGTTGCTGAAGCAGAAGAAAAATACAAAAGAAGGATGAATATAGACTATATCTAATGTAGCAAGTAACATGGCACAACAGGAGTGAAATTTGTAGAGTGAATAATTTGCTGCAGAGGACCAGCAGTCCATGTTATATATATATTTGAAAGGGTTATAGCTGACTAGCTTCAGTTTGATCCTGTGAGCTAGTGCCTGTTAGGGGTTAGAGCTCATTAGCTGCGCTCTTACAGGACAGCACCTCTTACCAATTCAGGGTCATCAGGAAAGGATTGAGTTAGAACCCTCTGAAAATACACTGAGGTGAGCCAAAGCACAATTGTAGAGAGACTCCTTATCTAATACAGAGCACTGCAGCGGACACACCCAGACATTGCTGCTTAAGATCCCCCTAACAAATCATGTGCCATTCCTGAGATTCACAATAGCAGCACATGATAGCAGGAGGACCTTAGGGCAGCTAGGCAATAAGAAAACCCAAGAACAGTGGGATAATCCACTGATGGGAGTCTCTTATGCCTGACACCACCCCTCCCCACCCCCCCGCCCCCCTCTGTGAGACCATGTTATTCATGGTTGCACAAAGAACTTCCTGGAGTACAAATCTAAAACCTCCAGAAGTTGAAACCATTCAAAACAACTATATTACGCAGCCATGCTTTATAGGCACCTTTCTTCAGAGTTGTAGAACTACAGTTAGCTTTTTCCTTCCATTTCTGCATAAAAGGAAATGGCATAAATACAGTGCAATTTGTTCTTTGAGTATGAGTATTTATTATCTTATGTTTTTGAATGGCATATAGCAGATGGAAGCCTTATTCTGAGTGTAGTTTGAGACAGTCTTCTGCTCAGTTTGCTTCAGAATTTTTTTGCCTTTTATCATTCTTTTAGTGTATTTTTTTTTGGCCTGTTTTTCTCTTGTTTGTTTCCCTGACTGCAGAACTTGAGGCTTCACTGTATGCTATACCTGTTGGTTTATTTAGAAAAAAGTTGTTTGACCTTCCATTATGTTACACAGATGTATAAAAACATTATGAGATTTATGACTATTAAAGAAGTTAGTTGTTACTGAAATGATAGAAATCTTGACTGGAAAATCTATTGACAAAAATAGAGCTATAAAAGCCATGCTAATCCCACCTGGTAAAATCAGAGATGACTATTCATACTGGTTTCATTGGAAGCATCCGACTTCCCTTCTCACAGAGTTAAAAACAAGATCCTCTGAAAAATCAATATTCTAAACAAATTAATCAATATTTGTTTTCCTGTGGGAAGACACCTTAGAAAAAACCAGAAACACTTCTGGATAATTTATCATTAGTACCAGTCCTATTCCCACCCCACAATGCTCTTCACTTAAGCTGTTTCTGGGAGGTTGATTGTACCCTGTCTTACTCATAGTAAATGGTATACAAGTTTGGGGCAAACCATCAGGAGAAGGAGGCAGGTGGTAACTGAATCAAATCATTAGCAAAAATTTAAAGATAAAACTGAAAGCTCAACAATAATGACTAATAACACTTTTAATAAAAGAGTAGATAACCTTTATGTATTATTGATGTTTACTTCTTTGCTAAAAGTATGTATAGAAAAAAGTTATTTTGATGACGACGAGATTTCTGGAAAGTTTCTGCAATATCAATAGGTAAAAGTAACTTCTATATAAGCCAACCTACGAGCAAACAGGCTGTATATGACTGCATTAGGAGACAGTGTGGTAGCACAGAGGTAGTATGGACATCAGAAGGCAGCATGGAATGGATCTGGAGAAAAAAAACCACCTCAAGCCAAGGACCCGACATCTACATTACAAGCATTTCAGTGTGTTTTATTTTGGCATAGCTCTAGCCTGATCTCAGACTGAATAACCATTAGCATTTAGAACACATCATGCACGCTGCAAAAACATGTTTTCTCTTTCACTTTCACGTAAAGAAAATCCACCTTGTGTACTTCAGGGTCACTATGCAACATACTAGGCTGGCAAATCAGGGTGATCAGAATATTTGCTTCAAAAGCACATTTCTGATCTGAGGTAAAATATTAACACAGATGAATCCATAGACTCAAGAGAGTGGTTTAAGTTTTATACACATGCCACTGACTGACAGGCTGAATACATTATACAAACACTACTTGGTCTCATTCAGGTATATCATATCATCATCATATCACATCATCACTCATCAAGGTCAGATCAATCTGCAGTTTCACACGTCCTTACTGTGGTTGAATAGTGTCTGCACTGGATATTAGGAGCTAACTTGCCAACTGTGCAGCAGTTACCTCCCTCAGAGTCCTGGGGTTCCTTGGTCACTTCTGAAGGAGACAAGGTGAGGCAATAGGAAACTACCTGCTTCATGACAGAATTATGAAAGTGGAAAGTAGGGACTTGAATCAGGCACTTTCATATTCCTGAACAGAGATACAACTTGGGGCATAGAATCATAGAATTGTTTAGGTTGGAAAAAGACCTTTAAGATCATCAAGTCCAACATGACCTACCACTGTCAAGTCCACCACTAAACCATGTCCCTAAGCACCTCAGCTACCTGCCTTTTAAATACCTCCAGGGACGGTGTCTCGACCGCTTCCCTGGGCAGCTCATTCCAATGCTTAACAACCATTTTGGTGAAAAATTTTTTCCTAATGTCCACCCTAAACCTGCCCTGGCACAGTCTGAGGCCATTTCCTCTTGTCGTTCCACTTGTTACTTGGGAGAAGAGACCAACATCCGCCTCACTACAACCTCCTTTCAGGTAGTTGTAGAGAGCGATAAGGTCTCCCCTGAGCCTCTTTTTCTCCAGGCTAAACCACCCCACTTCCCTCAGCCACTCCTCATAAGCCTTGTAAGAATAGAATGGTTGCCTCAAAGCTCAGGTTTGAATCTAATGGAAACATTGAAGGATTATATTTACTTCCCCTGATGACTGTGACTCTGAATCTTAAGAAATTCTCAGCATTATCATACTCCAGGTAAAACCAAATCCAGAATGTCTGAATTACATGAGCAGGTGAAAGGGATCAGAGGGGCAGAGACATGCCCTTGCAGGCGGTGAACATTAAGAGGAGGCAGATACCTGTGTGGGACTATCTATGCATCTATGTTTGATGCTTATTTAGGGAGAAGTAGGTTGCTGCTGCTGGGGGCAGGGGATGTTTAGAGAGGAGAAAATGCAAACGGCCTGCAGGACCCAAAAACTAGGACCATGTCCCATGGCTGCTGACGGTTAAACCATCCTGAAAAATGTAGCTCTTTTTCCTGAGTAATTACATTAACAATTCTGCTAAATTGTTCAGCCACCTTCTAGATAAAGATTTCTGTTATGCTCTATGAGGATGATACTTTGCCATGTAAATTAGTACTTGAGTACCCTGAAGTATGGCTGTATCACAATCAATATCAAGAGCACTGATTACTTCAGACAGTTCAGGGTGGCATCCCCAAGGAAAAGAGCCATGTCAGAGGAGGAGAATCCCATAGACAACGTGTTGTTGCTAAATGCAGCCAATTTAATAGAGAGGGTGCTTCTTGCCCTTCTCCAATGACTCGCATTAATGTCTTCTGAGAGCAATCAGAAAGCAAGATTTCTCCCCAGAAAAGAACTGGAAGTTACTGTGGATTAAGAAAGGTCTGAAGCCAGTATCTTCAGCACTGAGAGCTCCTTTAACAGTAGGGCTGAATATAGCAAAGAAATTTAAAACACTGCTTAGTACCTGCTAGATCACACATAGAATACTGCATACAGCTCTGGGACACTCAGTATCTGAAAGACATGGATCAATGGGGTTAAGTTGAAATAAGAGACTTTTGGACTGGATTTCACCATGAGAGCAGCCAAGCAGAGGAACAAGTTGATCACAGAAGCTGTGCAATCTCCATCCTTGGAGGTTTCAAGACCAAACTGGATAAAGCCCTGAGCAAGCTCGTCTAGCATTGCAGACCTTGCTTTCAGCAGAAAGCTGGACTAAAGGCCTTCAGAGATCACTTCTGAAGAGACTTGCCCTATGATCTTATGAGACAATTTAATAACTAGAAGGTTCAGGTTGGACAGCATCTGAAGCTCAAATTTCTTGAAAGACCTCACAAAACATTTCTACAACATAGCAAATGACATCAAAAAAAAGCATTTCTTGTGTTAATGTAAGCACACTGAACTAGCCTGCACTGTATATATCTTTGTCTCTTTTTCAGTTGTTTCTTTTCTTTGGGTTTGGGGGGGTGTGTGTTTGGTTTTTGGGGGGGTTTTTTTGTTTGTTTTTTTTTGTTTTTTTTAAGAAACAAATAAAAGATGCAATACAGTTGCCTTTGGAATAAACAGTTCAACAGCATCTGTGCAGAAGCTGCAACCATGATAGAACATTTCAATTTCTAATTACCCAAATTCTTGTTCTGTACAGTGGAACTGGCACAAAGGTGCTAATGTATAAATATATGTTGTTGACATTGTTATGCTGACACAGGTCATGACTATCAATACACTTCAGAAGTGACCTCCAAACTACTTAGAGCATCTGCGCTACTGTTACTGTGGACCTTGGGCAGATTCAACCTAGAACTCTTTTCTACTGACAGTTTTTTAGCGGTGAAACTGTATTTACTGATCTCTCTACTACAAAATCCAGGTAAACTTTCTACAGATAAAAATTCAGAACACAAAAAATGAGGAAGATACATGCAGATATGCTGATGCTCCCATGAGTTTCCAAAGCAAAACTCAGATAGCCTTTGGGTTTTTTTAATGTTGATTCCCACAATAAAAGCTGTCAAAATTTCTCAGATTTATTGCAAGCAAACAGCATAAATTTCAGTTGTACCTAAATTTCCTATTAATGACTTACATATGTACTAATAAAATTCATGGGTGATATTAGCAGGTTAGAATACAGAAATCTACAAAAGGTGTATAGGATGCATTACAAATATGGGTAAAGCAAATTAATATTAAGGTAAGAAAATACAGAAATTGATAGATGTGAAAGAATCCTGAACACAATTTTTACAAAAGAACAGAAACTAGGACAGCAGTCTTCATATGTTGGAAATGAAGATAAAATCAGATGCAAATTGGCAGGTATGGAACCAAAGAGCAACTATTAAAGCAGATGTACCATATCATCAAACAAGCCTGGATCACATGACACTGCTGAAACTGCACTAAGAACGTGCTCTTCTGTTTCAATTCCTTCTTACCAGAAAATAAATGGGAGCACATAGAAAACAACTGTTGTAAGAGAAAAAGAAGGGCTTTTTGTAAAGAAAAAAAAAACAAACCAAACCACTGTGTGAAACATAGCAGCAAACTTAGCTGCACTGTATACTTGGAGAGGAGATGTCACCTGGAATGAAATAAAAGGGATGACGTGTAATATCTCAAAGCTTTCAGCTAGTAAGACTTGTTAGACTGAAAAACTATCCTACGGTCTCCAAATTACTTGGGACAGATGAAAAGAACATAGACACAAAAATAAAGTATACGCCAGGGATAAAAAATTCTGCATTTAGAATTTAAAAGAGAGGCTAGAGAGATGATTTTGTTCCTGAGTGAAAACTGAATACAACCCAGCTATTTTGGCTGGCTCACTTCCTGAAACATACATTTATCTACAGAGTACCTGGGAAAATAACTTTCAATCATGTATACGTATTTTAGGTCCATATATCCAAAATCCAAGTGAAATTGTTAATAGTGTCAGCATTTAAGCAACCTGAATAGGAATTCAAATAAAATTCAATAGCTCAGAAAAACAAGTGTGGGAGGATCGCCCCTGTGGCAGCTTGTCTGGCAGCTCATTCATTACTAGGTCATACTCTGTGTGGCATACCCAGTTCCTGCAAAGAGAAAAGCCTCTAATTATAAGACAACAAAAATGGTGGAAAGTCTTTGCAAAGCTGGTAAGAAACTCAGATTTGCTGTGCTTGTAGCGCTCCACTCTACTTGCTAATAAGTGAGAAGACTTCCAAGCAAATACCATGTAACATACAGATCTCTAATTGCCTTTTTCTCTGATAACATGTTTAGCTTGTCTTATCTGCCAGCTACATCTCATTATCATTTGAGAGAAATGCTGATTTTTGCAAAAAAACCTGACAAGGTTTCAGAGGATGGCATTTAGTCATTGAACATCATTCCATAGCATGATACGTCTCAGCACGTGGTTTGTTTTTTTTTTTTTAAAGACAGTTTTCATACTGCATTCATACATAAATGAAGATTTCTTTCCCCCATAGACACAGGGGAGTGTTTCTAATCAGGAAAGGTACATGCTGTCATTAATAATTTGATTTTTTTTTTTTTTTTTGGCAGCTGCAATTCTGAGATGCCTAAAAAGTTGTCATGTCTGGAAAGAATAATCTGGAAAGATGCTTATTCTTCATAATTTGGAAAGCTTAATAAAGTGTCCTGTAAATCATCTATTTTAAGAGTTCAAGCTTTATTTATTATAATGTGTCATTTTGCACCAGTGTTTTATTACTTCCTGTATAGTATACAGCATCAGTCTGATACATGAAAGATGTTATGACTTTGTATTACTGTGGGTTTGATTTTAAAAGAATTTATTAAATTTTATTGTTCAGATTATATCCTCAGATAACTATTATATATTGATAGAAAAGTGGATTTGTTTTTACATGATCATAAATTTAACTTCATTAAAATTCAACAGTAGCAATTAATTTTTTTTTTAAACCCTCTTATTTTACCACAGTGGTTTCAGAGTCCAACACCAAAAATTAGGAGGAGGTAGAATCCAGTTAGCGCTCTGCATGCATACAATTTGTAGTAGAAACAGTAGTGATGTTATCTGATATCATTTTGTCCACAGGGTCTGAAGGGTAAAAGAACTACTGTGCATCAGATCCTGAGGTGCCTTCTTAACCTCTTCTAACTCCTTTACCTGGCTCTGCCAGTCCTACGATTCCCCATCACACACGGAAGTCTCCACAGATCTTATGCCACTTTCCCATCGCCTACCCTTTCCTTCTGCCTCTGCTGAATACCATTAATTCAGCCCCTCACTTGCTGTAGCATCCTTTATACACCACAGCCACCTGTGAGAGCTGTAGCATAAAAAGTCTGGAGAAACTGCTACTAGGAGGTTTCTCCCAGCTCCTCCCCTACCCAGTCTTCACTTTAAAAAGGCAATACTTTTCCACACTTACAAAGTGCATGATCTCTTCAGTTAATTAACATTGTAAAACCAATGGCTGTTTCCATTCTTTAGAGTGTGTGTAAGCATTAAGAATAGCTACATCATTTCTCTTCCTTTCATTACACTCCTTTTCGGTTGTGCTTGACACAGGAAAAAGCAGAAAGCTGCTCAGATGGCTAAAGAAGGAAGCGTTATCCATGCTGTACACAAGTCAGTTCAAGCCTTGTGCTTCAGATTTCCTGCTCATCTTTCAGCAGCGTTCAAGTGTAAGCGAACCCTGTTTTCATGTTATTGACACATAATGCATATACATTCTTTCTTCACCTACTATGTCTGGAGAATATCCATTCATTTCTTCTCTCTGGAGAAGTCTTCTTTTACTTTCCTGTACCTTAGAAAGTATATGCAGCTCTGAAAGGTGCACAGAAAGCACATGCATTTTCGATCCCTACCTCCTTGATGGCAAGCTTCCAGAATGATGATGCATTCTCTTATTAAACACATTAACTCCTTCTCCTCTGATCTGTAAAAATTTGGCAGAATGAGAGCCAGACCCAACGGTGAGAGATTAAAAAATAAAAAAATCCTACACCTTCATTTTCTTAAATTGCTAGAGTTCATTCTGGTGCTCCTAGTATAGTAAGTATAACTTAGAAAAATTCATTCCATTGGAAGGCACTTCTGAGTGGATTTCAGATAATTCTCCAATGTAATGATTTAAGTATAAATAAAATCTAATTTAAGCACCATTAAAGACTGGAAATATTTACATGCAAAAAAGAACGCTTGGGGTTTTTTGGGGAAAAAAAAAAATCTTACATCAAGAAAAATATTCACTCTGGCTGTTCCAAACCCAGCTGAACACTTGTTATTCAGCATGCTATAGTCAAGTTTTCCTATGTAAGTAATCTAGTTTTTCGTTAGTAATTCTGGAAATCATGGTAGACTCTCCCTATGTTTTTCTCCATACTGTGTATACTGAAGTGTATTCTTTACCTGTGCCTATTTATAGAGCACTAAGCAACACTCAGCACTATGAATAGACCTTACATCCCCAAGATTCATTTTTGGGGTTGTATTTAGTTACTTTATGCAGGAGGAGGACAAGGATGTTTGATGGGAATACAAAAGTCATCCCTCTAACCTCATTCCTGACAGGTCATTGAAAGGTGGTTTATGCATCTTCTTGTAGTAATATTTGTATACTGCTCAAGTAGTATTGCATACTACGTAAGCCCAGTTCTGATCACAGCAAAAAATTCCTCAAGCTGTCTTCCCCTCAGTCTACCCAGTTTTCTTCTTCAGTAGTGATTAGGTTCCCTAATCTAGCCTTCTTTTAGCTGTCCCTCTAGTCCTGACTTGGTTTAGGTTTTGCTATTTTGGACCCGGTTAATATCCCAACCATCTTAATGCAGATCACAATGAATTGCTCTTCATTTGTTTTGAGTGACATTTTACTTATTCATCTATTGCAGAGAAAGAATTCTAGCACAGTGAATTCAGCTTTACACGTGCCATGACACTAAAATATCTTATCAAATTACCTCAGTTGTCTAAATACAGGTGTATTTCTGTTCTGTGCAAAACTGCAAGGACAGAGAGAGCAGTAGTAGAAAAGCCAATGGAAGAGAGGACACAACCACTGGAGATGACACAGTACAACCAGGTAGGAAGGCTAACGCAGCAGCCTTTGCAACTGCTATTTATAAATCTACACCTTGACACTGGGAGGTCCACAAAGCTGATAAAGGAGAATGAGAAAAAAAAAATCAATATAGATTGAGATCCAACAGAAGTAAACATTTCCCACAAAAACATGCTCAAAGGTGGAGTAAAGAAAGATAATCTCAAATTACTGCAGGAGAAGAACAGCTCAGAACTCATCTTTTTACCCTGTAGTTTTTACATATCAGCAGCTCCCTTTATCGGAATTGCATCTTAATATCTAATATGGAGTGGAACTTTACTTAGTCCATGCTAAACACTAAGTAAATGCATATTACCCTACTGTTAGCTTCTCAGCTGCCTAATACGTTCAGGTAATTGTGAGCAAGAGAGCTGCTTCCTTCTTTTCAATTTAAAGAGACAGAAGGCACCACTTCTTTTAAGTTCAGTCCCTGTCACAAACCAGCCATATCTTTGTCTTTTTGACAGCAGCTATAATGCATGCTAGCCAAAGCTACCTATTGAAGCCACTTGGAAGTGGAAGCCAGAGAAAAAAGCTCATAGCTTTATACACAGACCACAGTTTCTACAAAATATGTCAACCTGGAACTGATCCTGCTCCTTACAGCCACAGTATCATAAAGAACTTAAAGTAGAAGCTGGTCCAGTCTGGGACTATTGTAACTATGACTGCTGAGTATATGAAAGAGAGAATTACAAAGCTCAAGTGTAGAAACAGATTTAAATTTAGCTATTGCACTTTTGTTCTGGATAGCTTTTTAAAGTATACTCGGTTGCTTTTTTGGCGCATATGATTGGAAAAGAAAACACAAAAATACTGTTAAAACAGCCAGACAAAGACATTATGCACGTTTGCCAGACCAGTATCTAGTTCTCTCAGTTTTGTTTCTTTGACTGCAGAGAGAACAGATCAGGAAGGTCTTCAAATTTGTTACTAAAAAAAGGGCCAACTACAGTACATAAGATATTCTATCACACTGTACTTAAAACTATTATTTGTTCTCGTTTACTGTAACAGAAAAGACTATATATATACTCTCAGTTATATACACAAGTATAGCTTCTGTTGGAGTCAAGGAGAGCCACAAAGGCAAGAACTGATTTATCAGAATAAAAATTATCCTTCATGTAGAAAACAATCGATAGATAATTTTTAGTGTTCTACACAGACCAGTATAGGATGTGGGGGTTTTGTTGTTTGTTTGGGTTTTTTTTTAATCAATAAAGTTCAGCAGCAGATTAGCATTCTTGTGAGACAGTTTTTCTGCATCATGGGACAGTGCTCATTTAACATAGTGCATAAATATTTTGCTTGTTCCATTTGGAAAAATTGTGAAAAAATTAAGAACTAAAGTATTTCTCAAAATACTTCTGTGAAAAGTCATGTCAACCAGAATTTCCATTTCCTGACTGAGAACCTACCTTTTAATTCTAAACATTAATACAAATAAAACCAACCTGTACATAATTTGACACTACACTTAGCTAATTTTCACTTTTTCACGCTTATGAATAAGATGCAGTTGAGAAGGCAGAAATTCTACTTAAGCCAAGTAGCATCCTTAAGCATGGTATACCATAACTCTTATTTGAAATAACTTGTTGATTACTTCTTAGAAAAGAGAATTTAATAATAATGAGAAAAAACACACAAAAAGCATAAGGGAAAGGGATGACTCTCTCTTCCAGCAGCTAAAGCATTCAGGTCTATTTCTCTTCCAAACGATCACTGGCTTTCCTGTTTTCCGGGCAAATAGTCTACACAATAGTATGTTTCATGCAGCACGTCATCACACACCTTCTCCTGGAATGGAATGGCCACAGCTGTATTTCCCAAGTAGAAACACCTTGACTGTGTTTAAGAGGTGTAATAATTGGAACTACAGAAAATTTAAAAGGAGTGTCATTGAGCTACTAGATTCTGCTAGGTCTTAAACAATGCTGGAACTACTTGCTGTACAGCCAAAGAGAGACATTTAAACTCATCAAGAAGGCATCTAAATATTGCACTGAGCCATGACATCAGTAAGTTTAAGAGTTCTGAGTAACAATTTTGGACTTAAATGCCTAAACCAGACTTTAAAGCACCTAAATCCTTTACTAGTTCTAGCTTTCAATCTCACCCATTGCCAATAAAATTTAGATTATGTCAGTCAAACTCCAAAGAGCTGAATAAATACTTTTAAGAATAAGGGCCTATGCAACTTTTTAATAAGCAATAAATATGCAGTAGAGCACATATACGGTGCTCCTTTTCTAATATTAAATATATTGCCATCCTCTTCTCCATTTCACTGATTTCACTGGTCTGGCTAGGTCTGACATTTTTAGTTAAAAAGCTTTATTTCATTCATTCATCCTTTTATCAACACAGATTTGATTTAAAAACAATCAAAACCAGAAAAAATAGTGCATGTAGAAGGGTAGTTTTCATGCAACAAATAGCGTTTCTATTAATACCTTTGTAATGTTGCAAACTAACTTATTTGAGCTCATCATTACACATACCAGTTTAATTCAGTCCATGCACCATTTAGATTACGTCTTCCCTTTGCATGATCACAAAAGGGAAAGTATTTACTTGCATGGTGAGTATATGGACATACCCAGTCCAAACCAGCATGGTCAGGCCCTTCACACAGTGCATTGAGCTAGAAATGCACTAGAGACTTCCCCAAAAGGAAATTCCACTGTTTGGAACCGATAGCTGTCAGAGTTAATGTGTGTCATCATTATCTTTCCTAAGTAGTCTCTGCAGATTTAGTAAGGACAATGATGTGTATCCTCTGTCATTGTTCCTTCCCCATTTACAGAGTAGTTCTGACAGAATTTACAAGAAAGGTCAAATTATGTCCCCAAATGGAGTCCAAGGAGTTTTCATTATCTCCGTTCATGTATACAGTGGAGAAGATTTAGGACTCAACTATTTTTCTCCTTGATGACAGTATAAGTCGCAAGAGCAATGGAAGAGATATGAGCAGTGGTATTTGAGGAAAGATAATTATTGCAGGATCTCAGACTCACAGGCTGGATAATTTTCACTTTGATTCTCATAATATTTTATTTCATCTTTTTGCTCCTGATGAGTTTAGCGGGAGATAAAATAAAGCCAGCTCAACAAACTGACACACTAAAGTCCGATTCCTTTACATTCAAAGGTGTTACTCGGAAAAGTTAATGTTCAATCTCAGAAACAGAATTCACATGTCTGATGTTCATCTGCTGAAGCTCTTATTTACATCTTCATGGTTCAGTTTCAAAATGCCACACTAAAAATACTTACTTTTGATTTAATCATTTTATAGAACAGTGCTTCTGAAGAAGAAAAACTGAATTTAAATTAATACAGTGAAAGCTGAAGTTATTTCAATTCACTAAACAAAATAAATGACATGAAAGAAAAGGCTACAGATCAAACTCTCAAACTCCACAGATCAAATTTACCAGGGGAGCAAATAGACCTTGGAATGACTTAATATTGATGGCTAACATGGACCAGATCCTGAAAAAAGCCTTGTGAGACCACAAAAGAACAAATTGGTAAAATATGAGGTCACCCTTCTCATGCCTTCTAAAGACCATCTAATGGTCTTTGGCAAAGAAGTACTCTGCTATTAATAAATTGCTTTCAGAATACAATATCCTGAAATTTTACCTGTGCCTTTTGGAGTGAAATGTTAAGTCACAGTTCATTTTTCTAAGAATACACAAACCGTTCCCAAAGAAGAAAATTTAGGATGACTGTGAGAAAGAAAATGTCCTCCTTCTGATCAGATCTGCTCTAGGTTCCCAAGGAAATTTCCAGAAACTCTATCTTTTTTGCTGTTCATAACTAGCCTAATAAAGCAACAGTAAATTTTCTCTAGAAAACAACCCCCTAATTGCACATGTGACCTGATGCAACATTTGCATCACTTAAAGTGAGTTATTTGTAATTGCAATTACTGTCTGTATTAACAAACGCTACCCTTCCTTGTGTAGCCCAACAGACAGACAAAACCATCAAAAAATGATTTAACAAGACACTGTCATCAATCATTATGCAAAGTAATTGAGAGCAATTTACTTATCTTTCATAAAAGAAATAGAAAAATGCAGTGAAAATGAAGGCAGACAAGGGTAGTAAACACTATGAAAGAACTGAATAAAGAAGGAAGTTCATTAAAATAAGGCACTACGACAGACTGAGACCTGAGCTTGACAGTGCTGCTTAACTTTATTTTATTATCTTCAAGAGATTCTCCGAGGAAAAAATATCTTTCTGAAATTTTTAAGCCTCCCAGTCCATGTACTGTTTCAACTTCTAGTCCTTTGGGGTTTTTTACTGTAGCTGTTCTTCCTTTTTGAGTTCTGTTCTTACATATTTCACTTTGGGTAAGTGAAGTGATAATCTCTGGATTGACTGAGACTACAGTTTAAATCACAGAATAGTTTCAAATGACCAAAATCCACAGTCAAAGGGATACAAACTAGGAAGAAAAAGCCAAGGTATTTTCTACTCCTCCCTCTCCACTCCTACCATTCACAGGCTGCCAAGTATGAGATGCAGGTTCAACAGGAGACCTCATTCAGTAACTGTACTATAAAAGATGTTCTTCAGCAGAAACTGCCCAAAGCTGTGTTGTCCCAAATGAAAATAACAAGAGACACCAAAGGAATCACCAGTTTGTTGCTTATGTAGAAGCTAGGAATTTGTTCAGTGCTTCAGTGATTGAAGGAAAGGGTTTTTAAGCCCAAATCATGGAAACAGATGCACTCAGATGTTCTGACTTCTAAATATGAATATTTTAGTCACCCTTAATACCGACTATTTGTGATTTCTCTCACTATATTAGCCAGTGATATTTCTTTCGCTCCCTTTTTCCACGATTCTACCACACCAGACTCCCCTGCCCCCCATTCTCTCCTCTCTTTCCTATCTTCAGGTATTTTGCATGGTGGTGCAGTAGCTGTCAGACTTGAGGAGTTAGGATGAAAGATGCCAGAAAACTAGCACTACCGGGAGACTCCCTTGTGAAAAGGCCATCATGCTTCACAGCAGGGAGAACAGTGACTCCTGCAGGATGCTATGAGACTCGATTCCCAAAGGGTATAGCACTTCATAAATTTGGGCCTCAACTAATTTCAACCCTGACTCAGCACGACCTCCTATTACAGCCCTTGTTACTCATACAAGAAGTGAAATATCAGATTTACAGCAGAGAAATACTATATACAGTCCCATTTTATCAAATTATATCTTTTTAATCAAAGTACAGCTCATGACTGAGATCTTTAGCATGTTAGCGTGTTTCATTTTACAGTTTTTATAGAATACACATTTATTTTAATGACTGAACCTTTCAGTTACTTTCATACGCTATGGTAGGTAACGTAAATTTGTATTAATCTCATTGACAGTTCTTTCATGTGTCTCCCTAGAGAGACTATACAAAAGTCCCTGTGAAGGAAGAAAGTCTTGGCTGTTAGAAAGTTTTATTCCCTTTACTTTTGCAGCATGGCTCTAAGAAGGAAAACACTTTGTACTTGTCAGCTTAATTAAGATTATATTTTCATTTGTTTCCATATCACTTCAGCAACTATTCAGTGTTAAAAATGTTTATAAATAAATACTTTAAACACATACACTCTCTTTCTTCTTAAAATTCATAACTCCACTAAAGACTAATGTCAGCAGTCAATGTTTCAGTCATGAGAAACAGATGAAGCAGATTTCAATGCTTACTTATTCTTCAGACCAAAAAAAAAAGGCAATAGATTTGCATCACCCCCAGTGTAGTCAAATATTTATGTCCAATGTTTTGCTTACCTGAGTTTTACAGAAGGGTATTATATGACTTTTAGGTTTAAATAACCTTTGGGTTTTCAATGCCATAAAAATTTATTCTGTCTCTACGTATATAAATTACACAAATTTATGAAGAATCCATGGGACAATAAGCTTTTCAGGTCACCCCACTCATAATTACAACTAATTAAAATGTGCCAAAGAAAGGATAGGAATTTATCACTGCTCGTTAAACCTGTAAAGACTGTGTTAATTAGATGTCAGACTCAGTAATGCACATAAATGTTTGCTGCCAGTCTAAATTTAGTTAAAAAATAAATGCATTTATAGCCACTGCCACAAGAAAGGAGATAGGTATTGTTGAATGAAAGGGGTTAAAACCTTTCTGTGCTACAGATCTCGTTCTTTACCTGTATGCTTTTTATCTTGAAAACAGTGTGCATGAATTCTCTATTGCTATTTTTTTCCCCAAAAACTTAAATACCTATTTGATGAAAGGGAAAGGTAATGGCCACGCTGTAATTTTGGTAATGTCATATTTTCAAATATTACTTACATGTGTTACCATACATTAATTTGCAAGAGTTAATTAAAAAACAATATTTACTAGCAGTTATCACACTACTGCATCATCTATGGTCTTACTCAAGAACATTATATTTATATTGTTTTATCACCCACAGCAGCAAGAAATTGGTTCCACTGTGTTCACCAGAATTTATGACCACAGCCTTCAATGCTTCAGCTGAGCCTTCTCACGGGACATCTCATAGAGGTCAAATGATTTTAGCATGAGACACTGTATACATTGATTAATTTGAAAGTGAGTCATCAATTCATTGATAAATCAGAATGTAATAACACATATATTTTGTTCTTTACAGATTAGCTGCATGTACAGGTTATAATTACAACTTCAGTAGACTCTTCCTAGGGCCCTTCACCACAGACAAGAGGAATGTATGGTGGTACCAACTGTGAATTTTCACCTGTGCATTTCTAAAGGAGGAAAAGAAAAAAGTGCTGAGGTGTCTGGAATACCAATATCATAAAGTTCTTATATTTCAAATGGAGAGTAATATATAAGTTGTTGTACATTTTAATAATTGAAGTTCCAAATTATATGGATGTTTTCTGAGATTTATTCATTGAAATCCCTACAAACAGACATTACTAAAAAATATGAGGCTTATTAGTCTGTGGAAGGAGTCAGGAATTTGTTCATCTGCGTTTACTGCTTTGAAACCTGACTCAGAGTGCTATCACACAACTCCGACTACCACCACTACTTTAGGCTCTAGGATAGCTTTTACGCCTGGCCTGCACAACACCTGTGAGTTAGCCCTACATTTTCCATAACACCTTCCATCTACTTAGCTTCAGATTAAGTATTTCTCTTAAAGGCAATTTAGTCTCTGCTCATGTTTTCTTTTTTTCTCCTACTGTGACGAATTTCAAGTTAGGCACATCATACAGAAGAAATGAGACCCCATGATTCAGCCCTTTCTCATCTGAATAGTTCAGCTGCCTCAGTGGGGCTGTTGAGTAAGCAGATCAGGACCTAGTTATCTTGGTTGACCCCAAGCCTTCATAAAGCAAGGGAGCTATATGAAAAAGCCTGTTAGCTACAGGCATTCATTTATCCTCTTTTCAACTAATATCTTGGTGAGACATGTCACTGGAGGAAGTAGGTGGGCAGAATGTTCCATGGTGATATTTGATGAATTAACAACACTTCAGTTGAAGTATTTTTATGCTCTGGGTTTGGATGCACAGGCAAGTGTCAGGACCAGGCTTGCTTACACAAAAATGAAGAGAAAACAAACCCCCAGTGGGTCCACCGTTCCTACAGATATTGCAGAAGAAATTCTAAATATCTTGCTAAACATTTTTTTTCAGGAGAATTTACTATCAAATGACAATGTTCCAAGTGCCAAGGAAAAAAAAAGCCAAAATAAATTAATACCTTTTATCTGCTGGAAGAAATTTTTGCAGCAAGAGAGGAGATAATATTAATGAAAAACTTGCTGTACAGAAGCACTCTATTGAACTTGAAATTTTCTCTGAAGGCTAATTTTTCATTTGACTTCCTAAGATTTTACTTCTGAATCAAAAAGTCAGTATGTAACATAGCCAAAGTTAAGAGAATAGCTATATGCTCAACAAGAATAATAAAGGAATAGATTATTTACTAATCACTCAGTCCTTAAAAGATCAGAGGAAAATAACATAAAGAAAAAGAAGGAAGCATATCAGACAGTCAGAAGAGGGGTATTTGCAGGAGTTTTAGCTGATACAGAATGTGTTTCTTCTAAACTTAAAACCGTTTCGCTTACTGTGGCCTCAGTGCTGTAATTGGATTCGCATAGACACTCATCTCTATCTGGGAGCCTGCAAAGGCTCCTGGGGCGCGTGCCTATTGAGCAGAGCCAATAGCAGTCCATCCTAAAGTTAGTAGGTTCAACTTCTGAAATTTTAGATGCTCTATTACTGTTGTCAAATAACAGTTACTGCCTTGCTTCAATCATATAGGCCTATATAAAGGCAAGAGGGACTAATAATTTGGCTGTAGAAATAACATTCACCTAAGAAAAACCACATTAAGCAGCTCCCTACTGTCCCACATCTCATAGCTCAAATCCTCACTAAATTATGTTAGGGTATCGAAGAAAAGCAAAACCTTATTTGCTAGAAAAGTCAACACCTTTCCCCAGGACAAAAAAGTAACAATGTAGCCAGCTGTTTCCAAAATAAATAAATACCTCTGTTGCCTTCTGTGAAATTTTACAAAGAACAACTTAAAGAATGAGAATTTGACGTCCAAGAATGATAAGAAATAGCGCTTCCTCTTTACATAGGTCTAGCCTACACTTGCTCCAAATTCCACATACTGGGTTATTTACAAAGGAGACACCAGCTACCTTCTTATCCAGTGCAAAGGCCATGATTGCAACAATTCAGTATATTCCTGGGGAAGAGCCTAAAGGACTGCTATACTATCCCGATTTTATTTAAACCTGTATGAGAACTTTATATGAAATCCGAAGAGACAGAAAAAACCCAAGGCACTGAGTCACTGTCATTTTGCTAATCTGATAAAATCGACACTGGATTATCTTGCTTATGGATATATATTTCTTCACTTACCTTCTTCAGTTCCTTTGACTTGAGCCAGAAGAACTAGCTAGCAGAACAGTGACTATTCAAGATCAAAACTCTAAATGTTACCAATTAATAGATTCAGAAAGCAACAAAGTTTTGTTTTGTTCTGGGTTTTTTGGGGGCGGGGTGGGTGGTGGCTTAGGTTTTTTGTTGTTTGTTAAGTGCATTAATTGTCATTCTTTTAATATTTCTTCTGCCTAAGGATTCAGCTAATACCCCCAAAACATTGTTCCTGTACTGAAAGCATCTGATTTAGTCACCTTCTTCCTCCCTGAACTCCCCACCCAAGCAAAAAAATTCCAAAACCACTAAGGGTTACTTGGAATGACAATCAATTGCCATTTTTAAACACAAATTACATGTAAAACTGTGAAGTAATTGTGTTATTAGGTTTAAACAACACATTTATTCCATCCCCCCAAAAGCCTAGTATTCTTTCTTGACTTATTTCTTCCCATCCTTTCCTCACTCATTTAAACAAATCTGTGACCCACAACTCCTCTACTAAATCTGTGCTGTGACAGTGACAGATGCTTTTTTTGAGTTGGTTTTAGCTGATTGGTTGTTAGAGGTAAAGCACCCACAGATGTCAGCTGCTGTTCTGTCAGACTTGTTGAGACAATCAGATAAATTTGGAAGAGGCAGTGAAAATTACTCCAAGAATGTGTTTAGAACAAGCCTGGAAATAGTACAAAACTATTATTTTGGAAGTGAACGCACGAGGTTCCATCACAACAGTGACAAAAATCACATCGCTGGTCAGACAGACAGCTCTCATTCTGTCGGTCATGGTTTCAGCATTTTTAAATTAAATGACTGTTTATACCAATAACTGAACCTCATTAACATTGTTATCCTGTGAAAGTCAATGAAAGTAGCCCTTGGTTTAACGATCACCACTCATAAGAGCTGAGAAAAGCGTTAGCCAGACAGACCTTCCAGCGCTTGACTGTGCCCAGACACTTATGAAGATACAAGTGATTTCTCATCGGGTTCGCTCTCAAATGCCATTTGTGTTACAGAAGCGAAAAACAATAGCAATGAGGTTCTTTCTGATGCTTTCCTCTACATCTTAACCACGCAGAATTTTTGAGTCCATGTCAATTTTTTATGTAATGTAAACATAAAGCTTTTTTAATCATGATTTTTCTTATCATGTAACTAGTACTCTACCAACTGATGCTATGGTATTGCAAGTATCACGACGTAAGGTATGCAGACTGTGTAAAAACTTATCACAGTAACATTAATAGTACATGCCATCCTGGTCAACATGAGCACAAACCAAAAAATAGATGTGCTATGAGAACAGGATAAAACACTGGTGTTCACACATGCACTTTATTCAGAAAAGGTAGAATAAAAAAAATAAATAATGAAAACTATATATGAACCGTATTATGACCAAATTGTTTTAAAATCTGTGAGACATTCTGATATTCTGAAGTGTTTTATAAAATTTCATGTAGTAAGCTAAATATAGGATGACATGTTTCCATGCACATATCAGCTATGGAATCAAAGGTAAACACTGTAAATCCTTATCTTCTCTAGCCCAATACAGGTGTGATAAAAGGAGTGGTCCAAACAAACAAAGCGAATTCTATATAGGAGGGCAAGAGGGCAGGGCAATCTGACATAAAAGGAGAAGTGGACAATGCAAGAATAGGGGAGATTAAAATGCCAAGGGCACAGAATACTGGCAATTTTTTCTTGGCTGTGAACTAGAAAAGACTGCAAGGAACTGACTGCTAGCGAGCTCCCCTTTTCAGAAGGGAAACAGGAGGAGATACTCCTGGCAAAAGACTTCAATCTTGAAAGGCAATTGATCCAAATCTCAAAGATGTCTCCCTAGGGGCATGGCTTTGTCTAGACCAGCGTACTCCAGTTACCCAAATTGAAGGGTACTTGTTTTTAAATCTTCAGCAAACTCTGAATGTTATAGAGTTCAGCTACTGTGTGTCACTGAAATTATGATCTGTAAGAACTGGCATAACCTGGAGATGAGGGGAAAAAAACTTACACACAAGCAGCTTGCAAATACTTAGGTGAAGAGAAGCATTAAGAAATTGCCATGCAGAGCTCAGAATAACCGGGTTGTTAAACATCATGGACATCAAATGTATACCAGAGGAGTGAAGGATAAAAAGAATAGGCAATTAAAAAAACCCAGGGTGTCTAAAAGTACTGGAATTTTTTCCTCAGAAATTTTCCCTTTGACAACATTTTTCAAATTTTTTTGCCAGTCTCTCTCCCTTTTCTTTCAAAAGCCTTAAAATCCTCTCTTTGAGCTGGTGGAATTTGAGAACAACATACTTGATTTTCAGTTTTATTTTGCCTTTTTTCATCAACAGTCTTGAGTAGTGAAAAATATTTTTAAAACCTTACACTTTATCAAAAGTACTTTTTTCAGGAGAATCCTCCTTCTGATACTTCTTGGTTGCATCTGTATGCAGTCTCTTGTTTTTTTTAGTACTTTACTACACAGGCATGCAAGGAGAACTAGAATCACCTTGCTTAGCCTTGTAAAAGAATATGTCATGATCTTTAATATGACACTTTCTGTAACACTGCCCTCTATATGCAAAAACATGCCCTGTAACTTGTGAAGAAAAATTTTTTTTTCTTTTTTTTAACTGAAGAAAGACATTCCAGCCAGTCTTCTGCGCAGCATGTACTCCTACTACCAAGAACGGGAGGAAAGCACTAATAAAATGTGAGATTAGAACAACAAACAAATAAATATAACTAAAAACAAGCTCTGGTCCTGGCAAATGAGAAGTGCACAGATGTTGCTTCAAACCTTAAAACTTCTTATAATATTATATTTCTTTTGTTTTTGTAAAAGCCAATAAATCACACTGGTTTTTTCAGTACTACATGTATAATCCTTTGTTCTGTTTAGTAAGAACAATAAATTTTCATTTTCTCATGAGAATACTTGAAGTTTATAAAGTGATTTTTCATTATTATGTTCCCAAGTTGAAAGATTTAAGTACAAAGCCATTTTCAGTTAACACTTGCTTTTACTCATATTCTTCAACTAATGCAAGATTATAGACTATATTAAAAAAAAAAAACCAAACCCACAACAACACAACACATACTACAGGAAGTGTAGAAACTATACGTTACATATCCAGATACAGATATGATGCTCTGTATATTCTTCTATAACTGACAGATGGGAAGTTCCAGCAGGATTTCTGGAATCAGTCTGTGCCTGTGTCCTTACATTGGGGCTCAGTTTGGATGCCCACACATGAACCTAGTGTCAACCAGGGTCTTAAAGGGTATCCTGCCCATTTTCTCACTGCCTTTTCCATAAAGTTATGGGTCATTCATTACCAGAGCATCATATATTCCAGCCCCATGTGGATGTTTCTGGCTGCCACCAAATTTTGTCTGGCAGTTACGGCCACATGGTCTGCAGAGAGTACGTAGGGAAGCAGTCTGCTTTGCATGTGCAGAGTCATTAATTTGTTGCTTTTTAAAATAATCCACCTTATTAAACATGGCTTTACTGGACATGGCCAGAATAGATAGCATTTCCAGATAAACTATAAGCTGGTTGGTGCCATAAAGTCTATCAAGGCTACCAGATATACTGAAATCCCAGATAAATGTAAAACTTTCAAGTACCTAAGGACAACATTTCTAGGTAGGAAAAGAGAGAGATTGTCTACAAAAATTGTATAACATAGCCCAGATACCCAGAGTCAGAGAAATGGGGTGGGAAACCATTTTATTCGTGTGTGTTTTTTCAAGTCCCTGCTACAACTAGAAAATGCAGCTGGTTTGAACCTTCTTCCTAACCCACAACTCTTCTAGAAATAGATTCTTTAAGATGAAGAGATTAAGCTTTACCTCACTGAAATAGTGACACTTGTGCTTAAAGGTACAATCAACTACCAAATGCTACTCTGCACTAAGGATTAGAAAGCCCCTGCAAGAAAGATCAAGACTGAAGATTGTTTACTAGAGGTCAAGAAGCAGAAAGAGGTTTTCATATTTTTTTTTTAAAGCACAGGATATCTTGCCTCTGAGATCTGTTTGATTCTGACACAGCCTTGCACCTTCACAAAATGTTCTGCCTTTATTACATTGTACTGCTTATGAAGCAGATATAAACAGGAAGCCTAGAAATCATATAAAAACTAACTGGATGCTGTACTATTACCCATACCTGTTTTACACTGCATAAAACTGTAGCTAGTGTTCCTGTCTTTCACTTAAATGAGAAAAATATGCCAAGACCTATGAAATTCTAAAGCTATGCTCTTTGTCATTTATCATAAACTAAGGTCAATAAATATTTATACATACTTGAAAGCTATTTGGTTTTTTGAGCCTCCTGCAGTACAATCTCATTTTGCAACTGAATCACAGAGTGTAAATATTTAACAAATATTCCAAATAAATAGGGCAGTCTGGGAAATATCACCTGTATTTCCTAAGAAAAAGAGGTCAAATTTAAATGGTTGGATTTTTTTTTCTTCTATATACAACTTCCACAAATAGTTTCTACTGCTTGGCTAATCGTTCAAAATAACAATGTTTCTTATTTTTCAAGTGATGTGGTTTCTTTCCCTTATTTTCTTTGGATAGAAAACAAAGCAGTAATTAGTATTCAATTGTATGTATTTAAAGTCAAAATACACAGTTGTAGAATTTAAAAAAATATGCATTTTCATAGAATTCTGGCCTCCATTCAGCTTTTTGTTTAAACCCTAAATGTATATAACATGCTTTCACAATCAAGTGGACTGAAATATTTCATTATTATATAACAAAATATTGTCTGACTATTTTTCTCTATTTTTTTTTCCCTAAACCACTTCAAAAACTATATTGAGAGTATTCTAAGAGAGTTATTTATTATCATTGTCAATTGTTTAATTACTTCAAGGCTATGGTACAAAAATATCCTTTGAAAAATCCTACCTAGCCAAGATTATACATATGATAAAACGTAAAACCAAAAAGCTTGTAATCCTTCCAAGACATATTAACAAAAGCTGAGAGAAATATGCTGTTTCTAAATCAATCTGAAGCAAGAGTACAACTGTATTGTTTCTTCACTCCTAATAACTTGTTTGTATGACTACTTATATCAGGAAAACATTAACATGAAAATTTAATACTATGACTATAGTAACGAGCCTTTAGATTTGCAAAACCTGCATATCTGTTTCATTGTGTGATTCAAATTATGCTAGCACAGTGAAAAAGGCGATTGTATACTTAATAGTAACTTAAATATGCCTTTCTGAAGCAGGATTTTATTTTCCACATTTGATAAACTGCTTTGGTTTTCTAAGGAAGCATATATACACAAGTTAAGAGATGTCATGATCTACTTCTGAACAAAAGTATTATACTAAATCAGGCCCAAGGTTAGGTTAGATCTGTCTTTTACAGGTTATTTATCACTTTCACTGATTTATTAAAAAGTAACCTTGAAGAGTGTGAGATCCTGAAGAGCCTGTATACAATTTTTATTATACACATTAAGAGGTTTGTCTAATCATACATTTGGAATGCAAGATAATTCCCCACAAGAGGAGAAATGTACCTCCTTTGTAGGGACGGCATTGTAAGTCAGCAGTAGAAGAAAAGGTATTCATTGATCTAGCTGTTTTCCAACATAAATTTTAATATCTATATGTATAAGAACAAATCCACTGTATCAGCAAAAATACACAGGTAACCCAAACACCATTCCCATGAAAGTGTTAAAAAGTTAGGCAACTGGAATATTCACATTGCATTTTATTTCCCATGACTCATTTGGAGTCAAATTTTTTCACGTACACATCCTTGAAAAAGTCCAAGACACCGAGCAGGTGGGAAGATGGAACCCAAGCGAATAACCCAGAGACTAGCAAAAGGACAGGACTTTCTCTGTGACCCTGGAAGCTCAAAGAGCTCACACTTTGGATAAAAATTTAATGCATCCGTAACTCTGCTATGGCAGATTTGGGTCATATAGATAATCTTTTTCTTTATTTCTTCAAATGGAACCTTCGGAATGCTTTGGTTTAAAAACCAATATCACGGTGTTATTTTAAATTACTCCCAGAAGGATAACAGGCTACTCAGTTTAAACCTTATGTTAAGAACTGGCTATTTTCCAGTGTTTCTCATTGCACAAGATCCAAACCTACCTATGGATGTACAGACAAAATGGTATCTTGATGGATTGTTATTCAAGCTGATGTGCTCAATACTGCTAACGAAGATGAAATGTCAAACTAAATAATGTATACATGCTGTGGTCTTCTCCACTGAACAATTTATCTTGATTTCTGAACAGATCATCTTGCCAAAGAAATAAAAAACACTACCCCCAACTCTTCTATGAATTAAGAAATTAAGACTATTTGCATCAGTAGCAATTAAGCCTAACCTTGATTAAATAATATTATTCCTGGAACAGATACTGCTGACTTGCATCCTTATAGGATAACTGGGAAGATAATACAACTTCATTACAGAGAAAAATCTGTATAATGAAATTGCTTACTGTTACTTTCTAACAGGTGTACACTTATCAGGACAGGTGGGCAACAATCCTGCAAAAATCTATTTTGTACTTTCACTAAGAAAATGAAGAATTTTCATTACTTCTACCGTTAGTCTGAAGATACAAGTCTCACCATGCCAAACAGATGACTAAGCAGCCACTATTTATCTTAATTAAAGTTCATCTTAATCAAGGTACTGTCTGTGAAATATAATGCTACTCAAAACTAAGATTCTTAGCCTAGTTGCATGGTTCCCAGAGGGAACATCAATCAAGAACAAATGTATAAATACAACTTATTCCTGCTAAAAAGGTAAAGAAAGAAAACAAAGCAAAGCAACAATTAATGACAGCAAACATAGCTAGTCTCTTATCTGTTGCTTAAATAATTCAAAGACCAACAATACACTGCGAAGTCAATTTTGTGCTCAGTAATATACATATTCTATATTTTCTTTTTCAAAGGCAAGTGCTAATTTAAATTGAATTCTTGCTGAATTCTTCAAAACAAAGGTCAGAATTTGATCCATCCTAAAGATTTTGGCAAAATGGACATTTTTATTTTTTGAAGTTTCTTCTACATTCATGTAAACTGATTCTCTAGAGAAAAACCCTCTTCTACATTCAAATAAGTAGGAAGCGATGTCATACTGGAAGAGACCACATTTCACTTCTTTTTAGAAAGTGCTCTTTCATCTGCTGCATTTTGAATCTATGAAAGATCTGTCTCTAACTTCAGAATTTATGAATCCTGTACTGAGAAAAAGATTTTTAGATGATCGGTTGATCCCTTTTCAGAAGGATGGAAAACAACAGCTTTATTTATTCAAGAATTTTTCAGAACATCAGCTGTAGTAACAGGCAAGTGAAAATTATTATTTCCTATTCTAACTTCTAAATTATATTTTTGTCTTCAATCCAGAAACCAATTTAAACTGTGGTACAGGTGTAAATTTACCTTTTGCATTGAACTGGGTAACTCAGCCCATAGAGAACTGTCCTTCTGATTGCATGAGTAACCAGTGAAGCCAGTTCAGGGATGCAATGGCTACAGCGTGTGTATAATATACGCTCTCGAGCACTGTTTCTTTACGTAGCTTATCTTTCCAAACTCAGGAAAAATGATGTCAGAGAAGCATTTTTCCTAGGGACAGCAATAAATGGTAATTCAGCAGTGAAGAGCTCACCAAAAAGCCTCACTGATTCCCAGAGTTAAAAATAAAATAAGACGAGAAGACTAGAGCAAGTAAAATTCCACAAAGGTGAAAACTCGAAAAGAAAAAGAAAAGAAGATAATCAGCTCAACACTGTGTACCTATAGGCAGTGAATGTCAACAGAAAGATGACAATCAAAAAGTACCTGCATCTCCAATAGAATGTTTGGGTGCTCTCAGTGGTTTTTAAATTTTCCATTAATTCAGAATTTGAAACCTATCATAAAACTATTACAGAAATGTAAGCAACATCACACTCTCTGCACAGGTGAAGGTGCAGAAATAAAAGGAAATAGGTAAAAAAGTAGACATTACTTTCCATAAATTTAAAAAAAAAAAAAAAAAAAAAAGGAAAGCAACAGTCCTGCATTGGGGTTCTTGCATTTGGAGAAGATGAACATGGAAGGCTAATAGTAGCGCATAATGTGGTTTCATTCTAAAATAAATACATAAAAATAATTAAGGTTTAACCAGAAAAGGAACTTTCTGGAAGAAATGAAGCCCTGGGCCTAAGCAAATCTTATAAAAACAGTGCTCTGGTACCACAAACATTACTGAAAATGGAAAATGGAAAATGCCAAAATGAAAGGAGACCTAAAGCTGAAAGAAATACAGAGTACAAAGACAGATTAAAATCAACCTGTGCAGCTACACCTGTTGGAATAAGTATAAGCTTGTTCTGAACATTGTCCCATAGCCTCCTGTCAATACTAGCATGTAGGGCTCTCCATTTTCTCTACAATTTGTACTGTATTCCTGGTGTGGGGCTGCAGTAGCAAGAATAATCACATAAATCAGCCCTAAATTAGCCCATTTTCTTTCCAAAACTGTCCCTCTTTGAACGATGCACGCATCTAGATTTACATTTAAAGTTCTTAATATTTACTCAGGTTTGGCTCCTCATTTCCAGAAAGCAGCTAAGAGAGACACAGTAATGATCATTTCAGTAATTACAAGAAGAAGCCGTCGTTATTATTTCCCATTACTTCCAGCACAGACACACTGCTGCAGATAGAAAACCAGCTCCGTATTACTCTGAGAGGAGCTAAGGATTATTTCTAAACTGGTCACATTCCTGTAATACTATTCTTTTTCCTTTTTCTTTCATTTGGACTTCACAGACACAGTCGTGAAACTAGTGCCTCCCACTGAATCGGCTGCTGTTTTAATGCTTTGGAAAGAAGTGAGAAAGAAGAGCAGCCTCCGCCAATTAAGGACCAGATAAGAGCTATCAATGCTCATTTTATAGCACCAGAACAATTAATACAGGGATTACTATTTCCTGGGCTTTTATTTCAAGAAGAAAAGAGAAAGACTCAAAGTACTGCATATATCAGGATAAATGTCTATGCTGTACTGACCTGTGACCATAGCTTTTGTCTGTGGTTTTGCATAATGATAGCAGAGATATTTTTTTAATATATACAAGAATCCTCAAAACTGACAGAAATTACATTATTACTAATTACAACAAAATTAGTCAAATGAAAGGGGTGAAAAGAGGTCATATTTTATTACTGATTTATGAGGCAAACCGAAAATTCACAGAATTATGAATTGTAACAGGAAAGTCATTCCAGCAAATTAATAATATTATATTGGGGCAAAATTCTCAGCAAGCCTTCCGAATTAACTGTGCCAAGGATGAGACTACATAGACACTTTTCTGCCCTTCATTATATATTTAAATAAATCACTTTTTTAGCACACTTTGTTGATTTACATATTACAAGACACATCAACAGTTTTCCCTCATGAATTCTTAAAGGTTATTGTATCCAATGAAAATATTCACTCAGAATTTAACTAAATGTAGTAGTACTAGTAATTTAAAATTTACTCTCTTCTTTAAACTTTAAAAAAAAAAATAATACTTGAAGCTAGCCAAGTAGTTTAACTTTACCTCATCACACTAGAGGGAGGAAGTGAGCCTGTGGATGTAACTCGATAATCCTGAGGCTTCAGGAAGTTGGCAGAACCTGGATTTGTTATGGGAAAGGCACGCTTGGTGTTCAGCTCTGTGACGTGAGTTCGATTTTTACAGCAGGTAGGTGATGCTACTGCTATGGGGAAATATAAATAAGAGTTTACAAGTTATATGACTTGTAATTCTTCTGAGGTCCCCATAAATATTGAAATAGAGCCAGATTTCACCTTTTTTAGTGTTGGAGATGTTACAGACTAACCAGCACTACAATAACTTGGGCAACTTTCCCCATAGAGGAGATCATCCTCTCTGCTGTTCAATCTGACTCTTACTACCTTGTCAGCATCACTGAATTTTATATGTGGTCTGTTGCCTGGGCAGGGTCTAATGAAGAATTTAAAGAGCTAGAAGTTAAGCATTTTTTTAATGTTTAACGAAGGGATCACTATGGAGTAATAGCCAATAGCAATACAAATCATTATATTTAAAAATAAGAGTTTATCAGGCATATTCAGCAAGTTCTCACCTCTTTTAGATTAACCTTACCCTGCGGTGAAATTTGCATCCATTGAACTATTGGCTGGTCCTTTATCAACTCCAATCTAGGCTACTAAAGATGATCTGGAGCAGTCAATAGGATTTCTCTCCTGTTTCTTGGGTACTCTGTGCTGTTCTGCTAATGTAAAGCAGTTCTAAGGCAATGGCACCTAAGCTTCACTTTGTAAGCTGCCACTTTGTAAGGGGCAAAATATCACCCTACTAATCTCATTGACTGGAAGTAAAACCGATTTGCTGGATTAAAGATTAGTGGAAAGATGCTGAAGTCAGCAATTTATACCAACTGTTTTCTGCAATCTCTTTGCTGACTGGAGAAAAAAAGTGGCCCAATATCTTCAATGCACTTCCATACAGGTACATTTTTGTTTACGCACCTATGCATATACAAATACACAAACATCCAAGCACACAAAAAATCCCAGAGTGCTCAGAAACCAGGACAGAAAACCCAGTTTTCTTAAAACTGGATTTTTTAATATTTCTTAACATTTAAATTTCATCATCAAAATATGTGGTATCTACTAACTTTATTATCTCTTGTTAAAACAGAAAGCAATCAGGCTTGTATGGCAGTTCTCTTCTGAGTAAAGCTGTGGCTTATGCTTTCATTTCCTTCTCAAATGTCTTTTAATGGGTAAAAAGACTAACTCCATCTCAGGGTTTTTTTTTTTTTTCCCAATTTTTCCATCAGCAGAAGCGAGCCATACAGAGCGGTAAATTCTAACCTTGTCTCTAAGCTCTGCCTTTCATTCACCAGCCTTCAACAAATCCATTAATCCTTGCCCCCATTTTCCTTGTATCAAAAGCAATGTTTGAATTGCTCACAATGCTTAGCACAGAAAGGCTTTAATTAGACAACCCCTCTAAGTGTTGGAATCAATTTTTTTATTGTATAGAAAAGATAACATACCAACCAGTGATCAAAATTTAAAATAACTGTGCTCATGTCTTTGCCCAAGCTTCAGTTCAAGCAGTATAAAAGTGCTGTAGAGAAGCTCTGGCTGGGCTTCACAGGTACTTTTCTCTAAAAAAGTGAAATACTTGGTGATGTGCAGCTGGCTTGAAATTGTCAGTCCCAAGGGCTAAAAGTCACAACTCTGTTCCTACAAAATGAAACAAGTAAACAGAAAAAAGCAAATTAAAACTCAGTTCATCTCCTTTCTGGCTTTTAAAAGCTCTGTTTGTGGTACAGCTTAGCTTGTTTGTGAACTCCAAAAAATGTCCTCACTGCTTTTAGTCCAGTGTTACTTCATATTTTTAAACTTTTACATGCAATATGTTAAGGTAAAGCTTTCTTTTAATATATAATTGAACACCAAAGCTTTTTGTACAGCATCATTTCAGCACCTGGAATACAACCATTCTTAACATGAATATTGCTGAAATTCGCACACTACCTAGCCAAAGTGAATCTATGCCAGTTTTCAAACTTTACGCAGGAAGTGTTTCAAAACCCGTTGGGGTCATGACTGCAATACTGTAGTGCTCTGGGGGTAACATGGCCATCACTGACTTACGCAGCTAAAGGGTATAGATGCAGACTGAAATATCACGAAATGTAAAATACCATCCAGGCAGCTGTGACTGAACTCCAGCTACACTGTGGCAAAATTTTTACCCGAGATCTGGGAACTGGGGTGGAGTCTCTTAGGATCTCCCACTTGCATTAGTTTTCTGCAATTTATATTAATGCTCAAGACACAGAAAGTCAGCCATGCCTCTGATTAAAGAAAACTGGAACCTTAGGTGGATGAAAAACAAAGAGAATGCACCTGGAAAGAGGTCTGACATGCAACTGTGCAAAAACTGAAATCAGGTTTAAAAATTCTATACAAAAATACTCTACCCTGGAAATAGAGCAGAAAATGAGCATGAACCTACTACTATAATAATAGACCTTGGAAATATTTAACTGAAGTGATAGATAGGCATTATTGTGACTCATAATGCATTAAAAAAGAAGCAAAAAACCATAAGCAGATGATAAAAATGCAATTACAGCCAAACTTTTGAGAAAGATTATTCAATATTATGAAAGAGCACGATAATATTTTTTAGCTTTTTGTCAATATACATTTCAGGAATCTTTAATGTCTTTTCTTCCAAAATGAACAGTGAACTATTTAATTGTAGTTATTAACATGTATCTAAAATAACGTCTGTGTTGAAGGTTTCATATTTGTATATACATAACACATGGCATACCTAAGAATTAAAAAAAAAATAAAAAGGAGGATAACGTTTTAGATCAGATAAATTTGGAAAGTCTGTGTTTTGTGCATGGATTAACAAACCTATGATAACTGAATGCTAACACTTAGTGAATTACTATATTCTGTGTTTATATCTATTAATTTCACTGAAGGCTGTTTTTCCTCCAGGAAGAACATGAGGATGGGCTTGGTTTGTTTCCCTCCTTTTGGATTAGGCCTTGCCAGACAATGGCAGGTATGTCCCAGTGGGAGAGCCAAGAGGAGATCCAAGGCTAAAAGTCTCACCGTCAAAGAAAAGATGTGGATTAGGTTTACAGCTACTAATCTTCCATTCTGATTGTGGTAAAACTTGTTCAAAATCAGAATCACTATTTAGAATAATATCTTTTGGAAGCAGAGAGCAGGGAATCCTGTGCATTTTAACATAGTTTGAAAAGGTTAAAGTTGGAATCTTAATTTAAAGCATGCAAGACTATTTTAGAAAAATAAGAAAATTAGGAATACTTTATTTAATTCAGTCTGATTACAGTTTACTATTTATCTATAGATGTTTTCTTGCATGGCTTAGATTCATAAGTATGCCCTAAGAAATGCCTGGAACATTGCCTTGTTACAGTATGGATACAATAGGAGTCTTTCTCAGTCATCTACAACAAATGGCTTAATGAGTACATCAAAGCATCAACTGTATGTCTAGTTCTTTCAAGATAAAACTGTGTAGACCAGAAACAAACTCTGTTATAATCAAAGGTGTCACTAGACTATGAAATCAAACAGCCAACAGAGAGGTAGTAAAAAAACCTCCATTTGTTGCAGATATTGATCCATTCTACACATATGAGCTCTAACGTTACAGCTTTGGCAATAGAAGGCCCAGACTGGCAGACAATGGAGCTGCTGGAAACTTTCCACTTTTGGAAGCGGAAAAAGAACAAAAGTGCTAGGTCAATCCAGATCACATGTAGCAGATACAGCAAAGTGAACAAACATGGTTTAAAACAGGCCTGCAGCCAGGGGAAACCAGAGGCTCAGGGAACCCTAATCACACTCTCATCAAACCCATGCCGCTGCTGAGTCTACCGTAAACTGGATGAACAACAAAATACAGCCCATCATGCTCTATTCACAATTTTGAAATCTTACTGAAAGCTTATTTGGGTTTGGGTTCTTTTAAGAAGGTTGTAGGAAATTTGGTAAGTTAAACCACTTGAACATTCAAGTTGATTTTATAAGGACGAAAAAGGAGAGAAGGAAGAGAGGGGAGAGGAAAGGACTCACAAGTTTAAAAAATATTCATAACTCCAGGTCAGCAGAAAGACCCACTTCAATGATATTGACTCTACTCTGTACTGTGCTGGGAACATAAAAATGACAACTGAGTATTTACAGATTTATTTCTTACTGAAAATAGACACCATCCTTCTCTTTCAGACTCAACCTACCTCAGACTGTTCATGGGACTATTTCTGTCTACCCATCCATTCCCTACCCTGTTCTCATAAATTTTTATATTTGGTTCATTTCAATCAATTTTGAAGGGAGGCAGTGGGAAGGGTAAGACTTAAAAAAACTACAGGCTGCTTACAACATATTTGATAATGGGGTGGAAGAGGTTTAATTTCGTGTTGCCCAGAAGGAAACGGCATGATCTAAGATCTGCACTATTCTCATGACCTTTTTGTTAGCCAGGCATAAAATGCATCGATAATTAGACTGTGTGCATTTTGAATCTAGCCACAGCACTCTCTGCCACTTACCATGACAGTACTTAAGGAACAAGAGAAGGAAGTGAGGGTACGATAACAACATTTAAAGAAGCTCAAAGGAGCTGGAAAAGTAATGTTTATGGGGCAAGGATTGGTTTGTGACAGATGGAGTTAAGTTTGGTCCAGTAAGCATACACAGACACGAAGGACAAAGTATCAAAAAACTCATTTAAACAGAATACTGTACAGGCTGATGGCAACAATACGGTATCTACACCAGCTTCTCTTTGGATTTTTTCCAGCTCACCTTAATGTAGAAGGATTTAGATGTTCAACAGAAAATAGAAGAAATATTAGTTTCCTCTAAAATCTACTATAAATTCTGCTGATTCTGAAAAATTTATACCCTACAAAATGGTCATTCTCCACCTCATTTTCTTCAGGCTTGACATTCTTCACCCACACCCAGCCAACACAGGATTAGAAATAAGCTTTTTGTACATTAATCAAGAGAGGGAGTTTGCTGTGATGCTCCCCTCTTCTGTCTACCCCTAGAGCGTCACATCTGCCATTTTATGATGTTATTTCCTCCCATTTGTGCCACATGGAATGAGGTTGTAATCCAGAAAAAAAATGTAGTCATTATGGCTTGCCCTTAAAGTATGGATGCTTAATAGAGTTGATTTCTGCCAGAAAAGACTGACAAAGCAATGCATTTTTTGATAAAAATGAAATTAATCTGAAGATCTGCAGCAATAACCATCACTCACCTAATATGATATAAAGCCAATTCCCTCCAACATACTCTGTGAAAACAAGAAGCTTTATATACATTGCTTCCCCATCTTTTGCACTGTACATGTGCCATAAATTGCAAAGCTACTTTTACACGAATATATTTAATGTGCTCAGGAGCATCCCTAGGCACTGAATCTATCTTGGCATTAAATGGCTTTTTCTGTAAACTCTCTTATGCACTAAGAGGAGGTGACTATGTCCAAACTGCTTTTTGGAAGCAGCCCCTGACCACGCACACCCCCAAATGGCACCTGAGAACCATCTGCAAGCCTGTGGGTCAAAAGCGAGGCAAAACTCTTCCAACAATTTATCAACATGACAATCAAGCTCCAGTGCCTGGAACATTTAAATGTTTAATTTCCCCTTGTTTATGTAGCCTAAATTTTAAACAGCCTGGCTTTGGTCCACGTTCTCCTACAAAAACATGTTTAATTCCCACAATGTTATGTTCAGCAGTTCAGCAAATACCTTGAAAAATACCTTAAATAAACAGAATTGATGATGGCAGAAATGTCACAAATCAATTTAAAGTAAAAATCAATATACAAAGAAGAAATCTTTCATGTTGTCCTTTCGTTTCCTTGGATTGCCTTAGACTGATGCTCTATCATTTCATGAGAATAAATTTCTTTAACTGAGGCCCTCCACTGTAGGCCTCCTCCTCCTGATGGTATTGTGCTGTTTAATGCTCTTCACCCAGCATCACAGGACAAATAGCTGTCATGGTATGGGGGGCAAGAGCAGTCTTTCATGCTTCACTGCATTGTTTCCCAATGAAAAACTACCATGTAGCACATCTATACTGCCAGTGGCAAGGATGGAACATACATAAGTATTTCACGCAATAATAATATGCAAGGACAACAAGCTTTTAATATATAGGAACATATACAGGACTATTCATAGAAAAAGTAGTGGTCTTTGCAAACAAAAATTTTCAAAATAGCTACAGGTAGAAGAGCTTGTACAATGTTACCTTCATTATAGAAGCTTATTGATAAATAAGCACTCTTGAATACAATGTTGTGCTGAAGTTAAAAAATAATTTCAAGACCTGACACGGTATTGACAAGTGCCAATTTAACTTTTATAATTAAGTAGAGAAAGTTTAGGAAATGAATAGTATCTTTGTTAAATCTAATTTTCCAATAAGTGTTTAGCCTACTAGCTTTAGAAACTTTGAGCATCAAAGAGGTTACAGGGGTTAAAAATTGTGCAGGACTTCAACTGGACCTTTTGATAATTAAGAAACTGATTTCCCGTTCAGTAGAAAAAAGGAAGTCTGACAGTTTAGGTGTTTTCCCCACTGTGATTAGGAAAACAAAACTGTAAATACTAATAAATCATTATTCCATATAAAAATAATGTTTTGAGGGTTTCAGAAAGCTTAAATTTCAAATAATTTCAATATATAACAAAGATATCTTAGCCTGAAAAAAATAAAAATGGTTGATCTTCAAAAGAGAAAAACGTTCAAGATCTTAGAGGAAAAATCCATTTAGGCAATTTTATATTTTTCAATTAAAAAACCCCTAATTTATCAGAAATTGTCAGACTGTAGCTTCTAATTCATTGATATGGTTAATGTATCAGATGCTATGTATCAATAGAGCAGTAAAATATATATTTTGTGGATATATAAAGATTTGAAGGAAACCTTTTATCTTTTTACATAAATAGCACAAAAAGACAAAATATGTGATTACATCCATGAGTGCAAAACTGTAAGAATAAAATATGCAGTAAAAGTGCACAGTGCTTACAAAGATACAACTTACATTTCCCAAAAATACTAACAATCTACTGCCAAAGTGATATCGTACACATAACGCTACTCAAGCTTTCTAGATAATGATGTAAGAAAGTATTATGGTTAGGAAACAGTGTATTCCACCAGGAAATTTCTAAGAATAGTTAGTCTCATCACACTCTCCAAATGTACAACCTTTTATATCTTCATTGCTAGTGGTATTGGCTTACCTCTACACAAATTCTCTATACAAACTCTTCTTTTCCGAGGAAATCAATATTCACCTCATTAAGCGCAAATTCTATTCATTCTTACTTAAGGTGTAGAACAATTCTTAACTGAAATCAATCAAATTCATTCAGTGTGCAAAGTGGGACAATCTGCTTTTTTATGATTTTGGCAAAGTCTAAATCAATCTTTTTGGCTCAACCAATCTTGTTGCTGATTTAAGATAAGATTTTCCAGGGTGTCTTATATCTGCATCTTCTTACGTTTCCTAAATTTTAGCATTAATAATATAGATTTTTCCTTTCTGTTATGTACAGTGCAACACATACATCAGTTCAGGGGTTTGCGTGTCTTATACCAACTACTTATATGATTAAATTGGTATATTTGAATTTGTTTTCCCAATACATAAATCTCTACTATGCAACAATCTTTTTTTTTTTTTTTTTTTTAAGAGCAAGCTACATAATATCATGTGGTTCTTTGATATGTGTCATATTAAGCACAGGGCTACATACTAGATCTGAGTGCTCCTACTTTCTTTGGTATATGACACAAAAAGGTAAAACATACAACAACTTACATTATCTAAAAAACCCAACCATCCAGAATCAAAGTGTGTTTTGAAAAATCTGCAGATGTTCCTATATCTTCATATCTGCTAATGCAGTGTTTTGGGTGATAGTCATGATCATGGCTTAACATAGCATATAAATTCCTGCTTGGTGGCCTTTGCTCACGCTGCAATTAGCATCTACTCTATGCTACCGAATAAATTGGAAAAAGAAAAAATTAAAAAAAAAAAAAGAAACCTGAAGGCAAAAGTATTAAAGAATATATCTTCATTTAATTTACATAGGTATAGAAGCAAGAGAGACTAAATTATTTTTAAATGCATTCAAATCTGCTAAAACATAATTTTATCATAAGTATGAAGAATACATTATAGAAATATTCTTCTCACCTTAAAAAAAATTCTACAATTAGGGTCATCAAATTTTGAGCTTTTAAAGTATTAAAGCAAATATTTTACATGCATACAGTTTTTGAACTCTGCTTTCATTTGACTCCAAGACAAAAATCTAAATTCTAACACTCTTTTGAAAAATTGAACTGTGTCAAAGCATCCAGTCTATATCAAAAACTTCTGATTTTTGCTTACCATACTCTTATTATTTTGTTTTTATCTATTGATATGACCAGGGAGTCCACAATGGATTTCAGAAAACTATCAAAATTCTATGGCTGCAGTACATTTCCACTTTACTAAATATTATTCCTTTATGGTTAAACATTTAATAAAATATGTTTGAGATGTTTTCTAGCAATATTCAAATTTCAAGAATGGCAAAGCTGCCATTCTATGAACATTTTATATGACACAACTGTGTTCCGTAAGATTTGAAGATGTATTTGCTTTCCCTATTAATAATAAACTAGCTATAACAATAGCAAACACTTTATTCTACCTACCATATCAACAGAATCATCAACCAAGTTCTGATTGCACAATCTTTTACCACCAACCATGATAGATACAACTGTGATGCAGCATTAGCCTCAAATCCTTACTGAATTTGATAAGTGAGAAAAAAAAAAAACCTCTGCAGATCCGAAATCTGAGAAAAAAAATTGTAACAATATTATTCAGTTTTCCACACATACTACTGAAATAGAAACTCTTCATAGACAGAAATCATAAAAAGATGCTATCACAAGTCAGTACAGAATTCAAGACAATTCTAAAGCTAACATGAAAAATGAGTGAAATTAATTTAGAACTTCTATTTACTGTTAGACATCCTATGTGTGATTTCTGTTACAAATTTAGTCTGCAGTTTTTACACACTAAGAAAGTATAATGTACAGAAATGTAAGTTAATGCAGAAATCATTACTGTTTCAGCAATCTTTCTTGCTTTGAAGCCTGTTTGACATGAGCTCAGGTTTCCTTGTCACATCAAGAAATGTAAGTAATGGCACCCTGAATATATTGTATCTACTGAGCATGATTTGACATGCTGCCATGGATTTTGAAATGGTCCAATCAGTGCCCCCTTCTCTAGTTTAACATGAGATGTAGAAAAGCCAGAGTTCTGCAGCAAGAATTACGCTATTAAAGGAGCTGAAAGCTAGCAAGACACTCAATAGCAAGAGGGTTTTCTCATCTGGGAATGGCTTAAACACCTTAACCAGAGTCTGAGGCCAATGACTACAGTTGCATCAACTGAAGTCACAAACATACCCACTCTCCTGCAACAGTGCAGTCAAGAGAATTCCAAGTTAACTATTATATATCTGTTCCCTTGAAATGCATTATGAACTTGAGTGTAAAAATGCTCTGGTATGACTGTATTACATTCAGGGCCCAGACTGACATTTCCCTGTTGCGCTGTGCTGTGTCTAACAGTATGCAAGACCGAGGTCTCTACCTTATGCCCCAAGGGAAAATGGTACTCATTCTCTAAGGACTAGAAGTACTTTCAATTAGGTTTATAGTCTCAAATGCTTATGTTGCTATGCAAAATGGGGTTTGTGAAATTTTTCTTCCACCCTTTTGAACCATGGTTTCAAGAGTTCCTCAGAATCAAACCTAGCATAAATAAGTAACACTTTCTCTACTTGTTCTAGTTTACAATAGCTACCTACCCACTATAAAAATATTTACCGCCTTCAGAAGCATTCCAGAAGCCTAGCTTTAATGTTTGTTTATGTCTTTTGGGGATCAGCATGGAGACTTCTTGCTTTGTTCTTGACTCATAACTGTAGCTTTTTGTTTCCATTTCAAATCAAAGCATTCTCCTTGCTCCTTTGTTATGTTTTTTTGGCTGTTCCTAGTAAAAATACAGTCCTTTCCTACAGTAAAAAAATCATAGAATCATAGAATCATAGACTCATAAAATGTTTTGGGTTGGAAGGGACCCCTAGAGGTCATCTAGTCCAACCCCCCTGCAGTGAGCAAGGACACCGCTAACTAGATCAGCTCGCTCAGAGCCCCGTCCAACCTGGCCTTGAATGCTTCCAGGGATGGGGCCTCCACTACCTCTCTGGGCAACCCGTTCCAGTGTTTCACCACCCTCATTGTAAAGAATTTCTTCCTTATATCTAGTCCAAACCTACCCTGCTTCAGTTTAAAACCATTACCCCTTGTCTTGTCACAGCTGGCCCTACTGAAAAGATTTTCCCCATCTTTCCTGTAGGCCTCCTTTAGGTATTGAAAGGCTGCAATTGGATCTCCCCACAGCCTTCTTTTTTCCAGGCTGAACAAGCCCAACTCCCTCAGCCTGTCCTCATAGGAGAGGTGCTCCAGCCCTCGGATCATTTTTGTGGCCCTCCTCTGGACCCGCTCCAACACTTCCATGTCCTTCTTGTACTGCGGGCTCCAGAGCTGGATGCAGTACTCTAGGTGAGGTCTCACCAGAGCAGAGTAGAGGGGCAGAATCACCTCCCTTGACCTGCTGGCCACGCTTCTTTTGATGCAGCCCAGAGTACGGTTGGCTTTCTGGGCTGCCAGCACACATTGCCAGCTCATGTCCAGCTTTTCATCCACCAGCACCAAAGGGTGTCACTGAGGCTAGAAGCCTACAGTCGTTCAAAAAACAGTTGGACAGACAGATGAAGCACAGTTTCTTAAACAGAAAGAAACTACATTTAGTTCAATAATAGTTGAGCTACAAATTGATGGTTGTTGGGAGAGTAATGTAGGGCACTATCATTACGCCCTTGTTCTGATCTTGCACATTTCCCTGGGCATCTCCTACTAGCCAAAGGATACAGGCTGGGTAATGATTTGTCTGACTTGGACCTGTTGATCTTACGTTCTTACTTTCTGAGTTTGCTTCCTGAAAGCTCAGCCATAAGCCAAGTCCTTAGGGACTATATATGATATTCTTTGAATAGAAATTTTTCCAGAAAGTATATTCTGGAATCCAGAAAATCCACATAACTTTTCTTGTTTTCAGAATTTAATGTATTCACAGCACACGTCCACTATTCAACTCTTCTTTTGATCCCATAGGTATGAATACCAAACTTTAGAGAGTGTTTTATGCTAAGATTGGAATTGCTATATAATGTCCAGGTCATAGACATGGCTATGTTAAGAAGATGGCAGAATTCTTCAGTGTTTGAGTTGTTTTTTGATGTCACTGAACCTAACATTGGTTATAACTATAGGAAAGGAAAGCATTACTTGTTCTGTTTTACATAAATGATTTTAGATTAAGAACCTAAAAATTCAAATGACAATACCTTAGGATAGCAAACCTGCATATTTGACAGGCTCTAGCTAGATGCTTGAAGATATAAGGAATGATGTACTCAACTTTAAGGAGCAGCTACAAGAATATACTGAAATAATCACTGAGTTTCCTTCAGACCTGGCAGAAAACCATTGGCAAAGGTGTATTCCACATAGTGGAATCAGAGGTATGGAGAAAAAAAAAAAAGTCCAAACACCAACCCAAATATAAAAACCTAAAAAATTGTCAGCAGAAACCCAGTAAAATGCTCAATGAGAACCACCTCCTGGAGATTATGGAATATTAGTGCTGTGGTAAAGGCAGTCAGGAAAAGGTATTAAATAACAGATAGAGAAAAAGAACCATTTTCTTCACCTATGCAGAAGTAATCTGTAATATTTCACAGAACCAAGAACTCACCTCCAGAAGGTTCAAGAAAACCAAACAAAAGCCCCAAACATGCCCACTTCCCATTCTAACACTAAAGTTGTATTTCACAGGTTTCCGTCATGTCCTTTCAGTACATATTTTTTGAGGACAGAAGTCTTTTTTTCCTTCTTTTCTCCCCATGCAAAGCTACTTAAGCACATTTCACTGAAATTGACAAAAATCCTGTGGGGAAGAAAATGATATTTTCTGACAGTTCCTGAGCACTGCAAAAGGTAAATATCATTAGTGAGACTATGGGGGAAACGCTGCACACAGTGGAAGTAAGTATCTTTCAGGAAAATAAAACTAAATGTCATATTTATTAATAAAATGACGTCTCTTAAAAGTGGCAAGAAATGCATTAAGTTCCTGAAAGTTTTCAAGAAGTGTTCACTTATACCCTATTTTGCTAAAACGTTAAAAGAAAACCCCCACAATCTCAGTTAGTTCTCAGACTCTCTGACACATATAATAATCTCACAGTGTTCCCTGTACTAATGCCTCAATCACAGATTTTTTGATTGTTTCAGCTGACATTTTGAATAAACTTGCTTCTAAAGTGTTTCTTTTTAAAAAGGAGAGAAAGTCAAACTTGATGTAATGTGAAATGACAGAGATATATAAAAACTGGCTGTGTACGGTTGCTCTTGACCTGTAGCACGGGTACTGCATAAGACTGCATCACATAAAACTGCTTGGTGGCGTGACAGCCATTTGCTACATTACACTTTTTGGACAAACACAAATATATTTGTGCATGAATGATCAAAGGGAAGCAGCAATTTGAAACTAAGCATTTCTACAAAAACTGTGCTATTACATTGTGCTCAGAAGTAGTATGCATTTAAACTGGTGTCAGAAACACAACGGGAATGAGTTTTATGCAGAACACAACAGGAGCGGACTTGGAGGAAAGGGACTCAGCCAGCAGCATGCTGTAGTCTGATCTCAGCTAAACCAAGTTAAATACAGAATAATGGCTGCTTTGATGAATTTTGTCTAGATTCCCACAAAACTATCATGTCTCCGTCACTCTGCATTGACCTTACACAGCTGATCCTTGTGTCACACTCACGTGTAGCCCAACCTGTATGGATCAGCTCTCTGCTTCATAATCCTACATATTCAATGCATAGAGTCTGTTCTGTTCTCCAAACCAGTTGTTTCTGAGGTGTAGGATTTTCATAGGAATAAGGATAAATATTATTTAAAAAAAAAATAAAAATCTTGTAGTGGCATAATACAGGCCTGTGTACTTAAGATATTCCTGTAGCAATAAAACTAACATATAATAATTTATGAAAATTTGTAATGGAATCAGAGAAAAAATCTCCAGATTTCACATAGCCTAGCCTCCTCAGTTTATATGCTCTTTATATTCACTCTCTCTGAGGTTAACATAAAAGTATATTCTTAGTTTTGGACGCCATGCTTTCATACTATTTATTTTTGACTCTGTCCTTGACTTTTCTGCCCATTTTTCGCTGATGCTTTTGTTTTTTTAAGAGGCAAAGAAACAGAGAGCTTGATCAGCCAATTCCCTAACCCCTCTCTCCTTTGCTATAACAGTCACTAGGAAATTGTTTTACGTGTGTCATAGCTCTTGTTCATCTCTGCATGCTGGGGAGGGAGCATTAGGTACCGATTTCTACAGTTTGATCTGTTCAACACAAGAGCATTCAACATTAGAATAAAGGAGAAGATACACTGCTCACTCATTTCAGTAAATTTAGCATTAAGCTGTAACAATAATGTTCCTAAGACATTAGAATGGAATAGAGATGGGGGAGTAGGGCATTAACACTGGATAAAATTATCTAAACAAAATTCACATAGCCCACAAATGTTATTACTCTTCTTTCAAAAAATGGTATAGACTATTCAGTATCTCTAAATTATCAGGGTCTAAGCACATCAGTTCATTTCTTGCTCACAATGTAACATAATATACCAAAATAATAGTACCACCACTTCAGACATCAATTTTCCTCGGATGTTTTGCATCCAAGAGCCAACTGTGGCCAGTGTGAATGGATGGCAGCATTCAGTGAAATGCTACTGTTGAAGGCACTTAGCAACTTTCTCTTTTTATCTATATTTTATTTTGATACAGGAAGCAAAAACAAAGGGATTATATATTTAAAGGAATAAAAAGACAACCTTCGGATATACTGAGTCAGAAGGTCTCTAACAAAACCTAGTGGAATTCATTTGTGCTTTCAATTTCACCAGAATGCAATGTAAACAACCATAGGAACCACACAGCCAACTTTTAAATTAAATTCTACAATGAATAATTTATATTTTTCAACAAGGATTAGAAGTCCCATTCAATTGCAGAATTTCAGGGGTGGCTTTAATAATTTAGATGCTTTCCAAAGGTGAATAAAATGCCCTCCTGAACAAATATCAAAACAATCCAAATATTTTCTTTGTTAAAGCCACACTGTGATTGACAAAGGAAAGGGCCACTGTTGTAAAGTTGAATGCATGTGCTGTGGGAGATAGGCAGGGGAACTCAATAATTTTAAAAGTAGAAGTTTCTGTGTGCAATTTCTACCATGCACGAAAGGACATAAGGAAAAATAAAACACATTATCAACAGAAAAATCTGCATACAGTATAATTTTTGCCCTTTACTGAAAGTCTTGGAATTATACTGTTGGGGTTTTTTTTTGTGTGGGAGACCTCATGGTTCTCTCCCAGCAACTGGAAAAGATCTCCAGGCCAAATGTTCCCAGTATTACCAGGGCTATCTCTGACCCTGCAAGAAGTCAAATATAGAAGTTAAACACTCTGCAAAGTGCTGTCACCTGGCTACAAGGAACACACACTGGCTGTAGGTGACCTGTTTAAACTATAGGTGCCTCACTGGAGTTTTTGTAGATAAAACAGCTCCCTTTGCTGTAATTCACAGCCTCTGATCTTTCCAGTCCTAATAAATATTCTTCCAATATCTTTATCTTGAACGTCTGTATCCTCTAGGAAAGGGCAAGGAATATTGTCCCTGATGAAACAGAGTCCACTGCTCTGGAAAACTCGGTGCAGTCACAGCACAAGCGATCTATATCTTAAATGCTCAGGCAGCATTAAGGTAAAATTTAATGCGAGACAAACATCCTGTGCTGCAGACATAGTTCATAAATTAATTACACACACCACATTGATTTTCACTTCCTTATGAAGAAATAGTACAGAAGATGGCTGGTTCTTCCAAACATAATATAACACAGTCATTAGACCATTCGCAAAGAAATACTCTGGACCAGACAATGGTTTGCCATTTTGGTAACGAGCATGACAGGTTTAAGAACAGTCAACATTCTTAGTCAGTCTTTGCTCACTGTAGTACTGACACTAAGTTAGATCTCACATATGTCATTTGAAGCAATATATGAATGAAAATGTTTTTCAACCAAACAACATAGTTTATCATATAGCCATTGTAACAGGAAAAAGTATTTGCGGGGCTGGGGGTGTGGGCAGGGGTATCATGTGATAGCAAAGATCAGAATGACCCCAAGCCTAAATCCCAGTCAAAGGATGGCAAAAATTCTGAGGCCAAACAATGGTCACTTCCAATGTGACTCTTAACAGACAAGTATGAAATATAATTTTACAAATGTGAAAATGAAAGGTGGAAAAATTAATTTACCCAGGACAGCACCAGTAAGACCATCCATCCTGACCCAAGTGACCCTTCTATGAGTCAGGAACAATTCTGCTTGCCTATGTGGAACACTAGGCATAAAGACACTGACTTCCAGAGAAGTAACAGGCACAAAGCTGTCTGCTGCATTTTTGCTACTGGGGGAAATGATCTTCAAATTCTGACTGCAATGCTCAAGTGAAAAGTCAGTCATTGGGGGTTCAGTTCAATAGTGTGATGGAACACAAATTCCAGCAGAATGGATACATGCATGTCTTTTAAAGACCATGCTTGATCTTTCTAGAGTCCAAATCCATCAGTATACCTAGTGATGATTAACTTGGGAGAATTCATCATTTTAGGGACATCCCCATTTTGGGATGGGGAGGGGAAAGAATCATAGAGTAGTTTGGGTTGGAAGGGACCTTTAAAGATCATCTAGCCCAACTGCCCCTGCAATGAGCTGGAACACCTTTAACTAGTTAAGGTTGCTCAGAGCCCCATCCAACCTGACCTTGAATGTTTCCAGGGATGAGGCATCTACTACCTCTCTGGGGAACCTGTTTCAGTGTTTCGCTACCCTCATTGCAAAAGAGAGGAAGATTTTGAAACATATTTTATTGCCTGTGGACAGATATACAACATTAGTTTCACCAAAAAATTAAGGCCACAATCTTCCTATTATTTCACTGTCTTTCAATCTTGCCTGACTGTTTTTCAAAGGAGACTTCATGAGAGTCCTTGCTACATCAGCTGTCAAACTCCTACTGAACTAAGTAATTCTGAAACTCTGTAGGCACCTGCAATTTTGCTTAGGCATCCAAAAAGTCTTAGGATTTAGTACTGCTGTGTACTGAGGCACTTTACTCCCACTCATCTTTATCAAGCTGTAACGAACGTTACAATAAACAGAGGCAAAATATAATTCTCATATCCCCACACATAGCTTTGCCTCAACCCTAAAATGATGAATCAGCATTATAAGCACTGATGAAGATGTTTAGAGCAAAGATCAGGAAAACAAAAGTCCTGCAGGGAGCACATATGCACCAAGTGGCACAGGCTAATAAGGAAGCTCCAAACATCTCCACATCAAGAAGGTGTTTAATTATGACTGATAGGTGGAGGGATTTTTACCACATCATAATGGCCACTCCCCCTTCTTTGATTTCACTTTAACCAGCCTCACTGATGTGTCCATTAAAACTTCCTCCTGAAGAGTAATCATTTTTTAGACAAAAAGTTGTCTTCACAAACACCAAGAATTACAGCAGGGTCAAAATTTTCAGTTATAGACAGGAAAGAAGATAAAAATTGTACACAAAAGAACTATTATCATTCTGTTTTGTATGAGTGTATGCATCTTACAGTCTTCCTCAAACGAGAATATGTCCTTATCCACTCCTTTTTCACAAAGCGGTCCTGTTTTATTCAGCAATGTATGGATCAGGTTACACTGCTCTGCCTATTACATTTGTATCTTATCTCATGATGTGGAATTAGCAGAGAGCTGCTTTTTTTACATGCTCTCCCTGTTCCATCTCCAGTCCCTGATGTATTAATTACTGCAAGCTTTTATGAAGACAGCTTAAATAATACCTTAGCATTTTTATTTGGAGAAACATATTAATATGTGTGTTGTAACATATCATGATCAACTGCAGTTTCTAAGATGCAATGGAGGGTATCCCCTACTATTCCTGAAATTTTGAGTAACTTTCACAGCTGTTGTGAATTAGTAGAACACCAACCAAGTCAGTGGAACAATAGTAATTTACATCTACTGAGTTTATACTAAATATTTACTATGGAAAAATAAAAAATAAAGACCTGTTCTTTGTTACTCTTTCAATTTGGGTAGCAGAGTCCATTGCATCTTAAACTTGTTGAGAAATCTTAACATTCTGTGATCTAACCATGATATACTTCCAGCAGACAAGGATTCTTAAACCATAGCAATATTCTGTGAGAATGGAGATATTGCAGTGGTTTTCAAGTGAATGAAAATGAACAAGCTGTTTTCAGAAGTAATAGATTAATTGGTGTAAAAATGATAGATGAGGGTGGTCAATCTGAGGGCAGACAGACTGTTTAATACTCTTTCTGGGTCCTCTGTTATAAGGGCAGGGCATAGTACCAGCACCAAGTCTTCCAACTATAGTAATTTCATCAAGGAAAAATCTGACTGCTGTCTAGAAAAAGGCAAAACATGAAGGAGATAAGGCTCAAAAGCTTCCACCCAGTCCAAAATTTTGTTGAAAAACTTAATTAAACATATCTTATTGGACTACAATTATTTTGAGCAGTCAATCTCCTGTCTGGATTGTTTCCAGCTCAATATATGGCATGTGCTTAAGTAAAAACCTCTCATTTGTCAGAGGAAAGTATACTTGTTTTAAGTTATAAGAATTTTTATTATTATTTTTAATAGAATATCATCACCAGCTTTTAAAAAACTGTATTAATATACATAAGCTGTTAAAAGAAAATGGAGGGGAAAACCTATCCCTGCAAGGGTCACTCACCTGAGGGAAAGTTACAGAAAATTGTAGGAGGTAAAATATCCTTCCAAGAATATTCTCATGAGGGGTTTCTCCAACTTTTCCCTCAGCTTTGAGCTGTAGCCAAGCACAGGCAAGTCTCTAGTAGGACAAGCCATACATTCTCTCAGCTTAAAAGACTGGCTGAACTCTAGCAGAAACTCTGCGAAGCAAATTCACCATCGTTATTGGTGATGTTAAATGATGATAATAAAAAGAGAATTTCAAATTTATGTTTGTGTAATGCCATTTCTATTTCTAAAATATTATTCTGAACCAATCAGAAAAGAGATACACAACAGGATCCATTTGTCAAGATTTTATCTAATGGCTAAACATGAAAAACTGCTCATGGACAAATTACAACCAATAAACCAAACAAAACTGTAAATTAATAATTTTGAGTTACAAGTAACTGCTATATCGTTCAAGCTGCTGAAGGTTATCACATATAAATCCTTATGCCCGCAAGGACAGGGAAGGCATTTATTCTGGAACCGGGCAAGTACCAAGAATGCACCCTGAGAATTTGCAACAGAGGGGAAATAGCAGCACTGAACATTTCTCCATTTGTGAAGAACTGTCAACAAACAAGGGAGCAAGTGGTAATCAAGGGAAATGCACTTGTTAGTCTCAAATTTGCCAAGGCAATTAAGACTCTAGTGACCTAGCATTGCTGAAACCATCCACTTCCTTTCTTGTTGAATTTCTCTTGCTTCATTTTTTTTTCAGGAGATTAATGAACTTTAGGCTAAATACTGCCACAAGATGCATAGATGTACAAGGAAAGAATACAGTACATGAAGTTACAGAAGAGGATGCAAAGGAAGGTACTTGGAGTAGGTACCACTTTGTAATACCAGAGCACATTGGCAGCTGTAACCAAGTCCTGTAACATACTACTGCAGGTGCACTCACTATAGCACAATCAGTTGTCCTTAATGTACGGTAAAGCAGTGACACTGCTAGCCAAGAAAGAATGTACAGAGCATCAGCCTAAAGCTGGATATCTGATATAGTCATCTCTTACTCGCCATCACTAGCACAGTCAGATGAGGGGCAAGATTTTCAACACTTCCTATTAAAGTGCACAAACTTGTGCCAGTTTATTCAAGGTCTGTTGAATGTTTTCTGCCTACAAGTGTCTGTTTCTGAAGCTTACCTCATCTTTTCTTGCCTGTATTTTAATCAATGTTTGGCGCTTTTTTTTTTCCCAAAAAGAGAAGAAAAAGAATACTTAGGGCATTCTCCATCTTCAGGTTCTGTCAAAGTCATGTAAAAGAAGAACTGGAATAAGAATTAAACCCAAGTACCTCAAGCACTTTAAGAGGAATTGCAGTCTACCTTGCATGTAACAGACATTAAAATCAACTTGAAGAGCAGGAGTAATCAACATACCTGCTTATGCTGGAGTTTGTTTCACTCTCATTCACCATCAGTTTTCAAATGCAAATGCTTATAGTGAAGTGCCTGAACACTGGAAGGCAACATTTGGAAATATAAAGCAACCTTGTGGGCTTTAGTGGAGCTGAGAACTTCCAAATTTGATCGCACTTGACAATTTAATGGGAAAAATATAGAAGGCAATTTGAAAAGCAGAAAATGTATAAAAGATATATCTGAATCAGGGATTATTTTTTCCCAGGTGCTATTTTGAGGACCATGATGGCATTCAGATTTTTCCATAAAACACTTACAAAATGCATTTGTTTCCAGACTTTGTTAAAGACCAAATTCCCCAAAGCCTGTATTGCTACTGATCTCAATTATTCATCATTATAATAACTATGTAAGATGATTTAGTAAGAATGATAGAATCTGGCCCTTGTGGTTTAGTGATAAGTGCAATTTTTATCTCAAGCTAATTTACATGAGAACAATTTGCAAACAAATATATTACACATTATCAAGTATTCAAGCAGTCAAATGCACACGATGATCCCACTTAGGGGCTACCATCATTACAAGCGGAGGCTGCTCAACTGCAAAACTAGTTTGCAAATGTCCTAAGAACATGGCAAACACATGGTTGCTTCTCTTTCCTATTACATTGAGAATTCTTAATAGAGACATCCCAGGCTCTCATGAAAAGAAAAAAAGCAGAACCAATTCTCCTTTGAGATACACATTAGAAGAGAGAAAAAGGAAAAAAGACTGCTGAAGAACTACTAACATTTGATTCACATTAACATATGTGACCAACAGAAACACAGTCACTTTTCACTACACTCACAGGAGCCACCAGATCCTGGCATTTCACGGCTAATTTACAAACTCCGGAGATATGGCCATTGTTTTAGTTATTGAATTTAATTTATAAGGAGCATAAAGAATGTAAATGGAAAACAACTTTCAAAGTGGTTGACAACTGATACATTTTAAAGGGTACTATGTATGGGTTGCTCATGCAGAAGTTCACCAGGAAAAATTCCTTTGGACCATTGCTTTACTCTTATTGCTTCACTGAGGAGAAATGAAAGAGAAATTTTAATTTATCACAAGCTGTCTGGAACACTTAATCTTATGGCAAACCAGATCTCTCCTTAGCGCCTCATCTTACATTAACCTCATCAGCCTTTACCAGTGTTTCAAATATCTTAACTTTCAGAAACCTTATGACTAGGTTTGTGATAAGAATCTTCCAATAAAGTGTTTCAACTCTCAGAAAATATGTTATCAAATGTTTCTGCTGAGGAATAAATGTAAAGACCACTGTGCCCACTTACAGCATTGCCCCAAGAGAAGTTCCAACACCACTTGAAGCAAAAAAGCACTCTATTTCCCACTCACTAAATCTTATGATCCCTTTTGATCTCCCAGGGAGGGCAAGTCACCAATTTCAGGCCATTTATCTGAAAATAAAATTGTATGTTGCTGACTTGCTTATTATCTGTACGTTTTCTCCCCCAAGTCAATCACTCTGAAAGTATTTATTTCTCTTGACAGTTGCTTTTGGAAGGGCATTTGACATCAACATGCATCTGAAATCCTCTAGGCAAAGGCTAATGTAATAAGTAAAATTCATGGATCAAGGAAGGAAACATATGCACCAACTATGCTGTACACTGGTTGCTCTAGAGATCAAATCTCTTTGATATTAAACTGGCATAATGGAAATGTAACTCAATGAAGCTATACATGATTTAAACCAGAGCATGAGAGAGTCCCAAGGGGTAAGAAAAATAAGAAATAGTTCCAGTTGGTTAAAAATATATTCTTTCTGTGGAAAATTGTTTGCTCTTTTTTTTTTTTTTTTAAATTTCTCATCATGAACATCCAGCCTAGAACTCCTCTTTCTTACACCGAAGGTTACTATTAACATTAGCAATTGGCTAGAACTGGTATTTCTGATTGTGGATTGATTCTTTATTAGTCTGCAAAATTCCATGATCCAAAGCCTGTACTATTTAGGCAATACATAGTCACTTTTTTATCTGATGTTTTGAAACTCACTTGAATTTATCTGAATAAATCTTAAGAACAGACTTCGGGATTGTACTTATTGAATGTGTTCTACTTCAAAAAAAAAAAAGCATAGAAAAGTTTCAATGCAAATATCATTATGAAAAATGTTCTCCAAAAAAAAATTTCTCAAAAATTCTTTTCCAGCCCTAAGAGTTTACATTTTTAAAAAGCAAATGTAAATTAAGGAGGCCATCACAACCACAGATTCAAGGCAATCTTAGATTTAATGTAGCTTTATTTTTACAATTACTTATGACTTCTGTAACAACGCCGCATTGTCCTACTAGTTTTCATTATATCCCATAGCTGCCAAACTCTGCCTCTTTACCATAATACCGTACCACTGATATTTAATCCCTGGATATAGCAATTGTAATGAGAGCAGACAAATAAGAGCACCAAGCTCTCCAGGCCAGAAACTGCCTGGGCAGAGGGCTAAGCCCTGGCACACTAAACACTGATGAACAAACCACATACATCTGCACTGCTTAAAACTTTTGCTTGCCCTGGAGACAGAAGTGCTGCTAGGCTCCTAACAGCATGTTCTCAACAACTTACTGGATTTGTTCCAAATTGTTCCAGTTAATCACTGTACGAATCAAACCAGATTTTCTGAAACTCACAGCTGTATGACAGCAATAAACTACAAGAAACACTAGAAATTAGAATAAATAACTGAGCTCCACAGATGTCCTGTCAAGGTGGACCCCAAGCACACACTATTTCTTTATTCCTGCCATAGATGCATTTATATTCTTATAGTAGAAACCAGCACAGTGGTAGCTGTATCTGGCTTCCAGAAATACCATCTTGGCATCCTAGTCCCAGCTCAACTTGCAATAGGATGTCCTTGGATCTGATAATACAATATTATTACTAGCTGGGAAGTTTTGGCATTATTGTGTGGAAGCAAGATATGGAACCTTTGAAATGCATTGTTTTCCTGTAAATTATCTCCAAAGACTTCAGTTATTTTTCTAAGAGCAGTGAATGCCAAAGACCCAGTTTTAGCAGTATCTCTATAGTAACATGCCCGCAGTCAGGTGTAATATGCAAAACCAGTTCTGTGACATGGCATATTTTTCTTTCAAATTTCCAAACTCTTATTATAAGGGTTGACACGAGACAGGTATTATCCACAGTTATGTTGTAAATAACTGATTATGTTTTTATCAATGTTCTTTTAAGGAAAGCTAACCATTTCCTGAGAGCACAGTCAAATGTACATGAGCTGTCCCCTCAAGGTGTGAAAAATAAGTGTTTCTCAAAAAGTGTACTCTGCAAAAGACAACAGAGTAACACTACACAGTTGATTTTTTTTTTTATAACCAAACTACTGCCACATTATACTTTTAGACCGAAGGCTGGTATACGTTTGCTTAGCTGAAACAGCAATGACTCTATTGTGCAATAAGCTTATGTTCTGGAATTTAAAAGCTACAAGTCTAGGGAGATGAAAGTTTCTTATCATAGATGGACTGCACAGATGGATTTCAACAGAAGTGAAAACCATAAATATTTTACCAGTTTGGGTTTAGTGTTGTCTCTCTTTCCATTCCTAAGCGTGCTGTGGGAAAAGGAGGCTGCAGCAGCTCAGGAGTGGTGCAGTCTCCAGACTGTACATTACTTTAAAGAACATCCAAATGGAAGGGCAAAAGGCACTGTGCTGATAACTTTCATCTAGCCTCCAGCACACTGTCAGAGCTATGTTGTCTGTTGCAAATCTAGGTCCCTGCAAATAAAATCATTGATGCATGGAAATGATAACATATACAGGGTTGAAAATACTAAACATGGAGTTCACAAACTAATCCAAATTTTCTTCTAAATTATGCCCGGAGAAATAAAATCTCACACTTTTTTCAGAATGGAGCTTTAGTGGAGAACCACTAGGAGAGAGTTCGACCTGAGTGACTAATACAGCAATCTGGGAAAACTGCTAACTAGTGAGCTGGAGTATGGATACGATATTGTAGCTGTCTGCTGTACTGGCGAGATGAATACTAGCAGACAATAAAACTGCAGTCAACACTTGTTTAAGAGGAGATAAAAAAAAGTTGAGTATGCAAAAGACAGCTAAAAAACTGCTTTGTGTAGTAATTTAAATAAGTTTGCTCTACCTCTCAGGAAGATTATTGAGACATGACTTAAGTTACAGTATTTATAAAGCTTCACAGGGGAAAAAAAAAAGAGCAGAGAAACAAAAGTTCTGTAAAAAAGTATAGGGAACAGGAACCAATGGCTGGATGTTAAAATTGGGAAAAAAAAAAAAAAAAAAAAGGAAATGGTATGAAGCTGTGTCAGAGTAAGTTCAGATTGGATGTTAGGAAAAGGTTCTTCACTGAGAAAGTGGTTGGTCATTGGAACAGGCTCCCCAGGGAAGTGGTCACGGCACCAAGCCGGTCAGAGTTCAAGGAGCATCCGGACAATGCTCTCAGTCATATGGTTTACTTTTAGGTAGTCCTGCAAGGAACAGGGAGTTGGACTCAATGATCCTTATGGGTCCCTTCCAACTCGAGATATTTATAGTTCTATGAAATTAGGCAGGTGTTTTTTATAAGGATGATTAGATTCTGAAATGAAATGTTGTTGTCCCCTAACCTAGATGAGATACAGCTGTAGAGAAATTCTAAATCACACACAATTAGTCAACAAAAAAATGTCAGCATGAAGGCAGAGTTATGCAGTGTTTCTGCCAGCTTTAAATGGTCCATATTTTAAAAAAAAGTTTGACTTGCAGTAATGTAATTTTTGTATACTCATAGCTCAGATATGAACAATTTTTAAAATTTCTCTTCTCAGGTTTATAGATGACATGACTCTTCTCTGGTTTTATTACTTTCTATATCTCAGCACAATCAGCAGAAAATTAATCACGTGTGCTCTGGATTGTCTCGGTTTTGAAATGGTTCAAAATAGCAAGAAAGATAGAGAGTATTTTATTACACCGTTTTAAAGGAAATTAATTCTTTCAACCCACATTCTCAGCTACAATGTTAGTGTGTATCAATTTTATATGATTGTTATCAGTTGGTTATAAAAAGGAAGATCATACAAATAAAATCAGGTAACAACGGAAATTTATGTTACTATTTATTTACATAAGATCAAGAGCATGCTCAGTTTTTCAGCACCTCTGAATATATGGCAGAACAGTAATGATTTATGTCTTCAAGGGAACAGTCTATGCTAAAAATCACTGAAACCAGAGATTGACCTATCTCTAAGTTAATCCATTTCTCAAAACGTTCATTTCTTTCAAAATGTGGGGGAGAAGCTGCCAGTGCTTCTTATTCTTGCTCTGTAGTTCAGGGGTTAGAGCTGCTGGTGGTTTAATTCCCTTCTTCGTCCTTACTGACTGCCACAGCTCTTCACTCCTGGAAGCTTCCATAACTTCACTACCCATTAATCTGCAGTAGCACATTCAGTCCTTTCCACTGAAACTGTTCAAGTCTCTGTGGAAGATCTGAGGATTATTATCTGAATCAGAGCAAGTACAGAAGACTACAAAACTCTGACCATCTCCTCTGCTAGTTCATCAGACATTCATGGGTGGATGCGAGGTCCGAGGTATTTGTGTTGGAGGTAATTTACTTATTAAGCCCTGTTCAGAAATTAATTCCTGAAGAGTGCTCTTCTCCAAGACAGTGTGCTAACTGCCACAAAGTTAACTGATATCTTTTGAGACAGACAAATGTTCCCAAATTTCTCAAGAGTTTTTCACGCAGTAAGCTGTACTATGTTAACTCTTGATAACAGCTCTGTATGTAAGGAGGTAGCCTACCTCATTGACTCAGCAGATATCCAGCGTTACCTTAAAATAGAATTGTTTTGTGCTGTTGGGCTCTTCAATGCTAGTCCTCTGTTAGAGAGGACTAAAAGTTGCATTGGGATCCCTAAACCAAAAAAAAAGATCCCTAGCACAGTACCAGGGTGCACATAAGCAAATACAAACACAGGGTGAAAACTATGCAAATAGGTGTGAGAATGCTACCCTACATCAATGATGTGATTCTTCACTATGATGATATGAGACTAAGACAACCCCCACCTCGTGGAAGAAATGCCTAAAGGAGGAATACTGGCTATTAAGGGATAGAGGAAGGATACTAACTTCTCTTTTGTATACATCTCCCTACTCTTTTCTGCCCTAATTAAAATGGCAAGTAAAGGAACAATTTGCTAGAAAGTTTTCAATTTCTCATCAATACAGTATTTACAGTCTATTCCCATGGGTAGACTCACCTTCCTTTATCCAAAACACTAGTATGCATAACACTGTACTAAAAAAACTAATGTACACTATCATTGTTTTTAAACTTATTATTCTAGAAGGATTAGATAAAATTCTGACTTTTTGCAGTTATTTGCCTTTGGGCTTGTATATAATACAATCAGAATTTTGCTTGGTGTTCAACATGTGACATCTATTTCAACTTGAAAGACCTATTTTTCTCTCATAAAAAAAAAAAAAATCAGAGTTCTAAAAATGTGTTTCTGAAGGTATAAATCTTCCCCCCTGTATTTGAATAGCAATCTATACTGATTAGCATTTATGCTGTGGTGGAATCTTTAGAGTGCCAGGTCCCTATTATTTTGTCACAGAAAAATTATACTTTTCAGCACTACTGTTCTCCTTATAAGGCTCTTAATTTTTTCTACTTATTTTTCTTAAGAAATATCAAACCTTTTCTCAGAATTCCTGTTTCTTAGAATACCAATAAAGAGTGTTAAAACTATAGAGAAAACAAAATACTTATTTTAAGAAATGGCTCCCTTGGTGCTGATGTTCTTGCTACCATTTCTAACTTAGACTGGCTAAATTTCACTCCCCACTCAAGTTTTTTTTAAATTTGGCTTTTGTTTTTTAGACTTAAGTAATGTAGAAGTATTATGCTAAACCTGGAAATTACCCTGAAGATGATAGGGAACATGGTTGCAAATGAGTTGCTATAATTTAATAGACTACTGGAGAGAGAGAGCACCTGAAAGAGACAAACTATAATAGAATTTTAAGAGAGATGATACAGCAGTACATACTTTTTATATAGTTATGGTACATATGGGTTTTTTCCCCAGTGTTATAAACCTGTGTCAGTTTGTGTTTTATAAAGCATGTGTGCCTATACACCAATACACGCACTCTACACCAGACCAACCTCACTTCCACTCACATAGTAAGCAAATAAGGTACTTCAAAGTCAGCAGGGTTATATCAGAGATTAATTTGAGCTATATTTTGAGTAGCTATTCACTTGGCTGTTGAGAGAGAAGAAGATACTGCTCTGGAAATAAATTAAAAACTAAGGTAGGTAGAAATGACTCTAAAATGGTTTAACGGCTGTTCAATTTTCACACAGGTGAAATATTTAAGGAGACTTCACTGGAACTTAACCAAAACGTAAGACATTGTGCATTTCCCTTTCATAAGTGTAACTTTTACCCTAACTTCCTTTATCTGAAATCTAGCACATACTGGTTTTCAGAAGCCATGTATGTGTATGATTGCAAGAAAGAGAGAGAGATACAAAAAGTTAGTTTCTAAAAGAATCAGAGATTGGGCTGATGGAACAAAACCTGTAAACCAACAAATTTCTTCCCAGGTCTATAAACTCAGAAGTTAAATATCTGTTTAGAGTAGCCAGAGTTAACCACAACCTGCTCTAAACTCTCACTTATATTCATTCACAGACTTTATACATTTTTTTAACCAAAGGAACACTAATATATATTCCCAAACAACAATTGATTTAGTAATCAAATGACATCTCCAGTGAATTTCATACCAGACGTCTGCCTTCACACAATGCAACGAAATAGCATCTACCACGTTCATCATTTCTACTTAGTTCATCTCAGACTTTTCAGCGAGCATCCAACTATGATGCAATTTGAACATAATTACTTCTACGAATGCCAGATCATTTTTACTGCAAACTCTGAGAAAGAAGATCAGTATCCAATACTTAATTACCAACATACTCTTCAGTGATCAGTGCTGATTATTGACATTGCAATCCAGGCAACCCCCAGGTTAGAACTAGGCCAAGGCTAGTCACAACTAGGTCACAACTGATTTATCTCACTGGGAGGGGACATATCATTCTACATAAACCATGTGTTCTAAACCACTTGGCCCTGCTGTCCTGTGACATTACTCAGTTTCTTTTCTAAGCTTCAAAGATTTCTCTTAACTTTTAAAATTCTTTTACCCATTTTCCCTAAAACTTTTACCATTTTTACCGTTATTCATTAAATAGAAACAAGGCTATCAAACGAGTGTGATAATCACACACTTCTTCACTGAGCACATGAATTCATTGAATATTGAGAGTATATCTAGATTTTTTTAATCTTGTAGTATTTAAATATTCTTACTCAGACCTGATGCTCTATCCTACTGTTGCTTCACTACTCATCCATTCTGAATATTTCCTTTTAAGTTTTTAATAACAGACGAAATTATGATAACATGGAAAAGTTCATATAAACAAAGGACAAAATACAAAAATTAGTATTAATGTTATAGTATTTTTGTGTATATTTTTCTTTACATAGATTTAATTTTTGTTCTTCAAGAAGGTACAGGCACATACTAATGTGAATATTTTTTACCATTTCAGTAGAATACTAATACAGATGCTGACACATATTTTTAAGTACTCAGACAGCATTAACAACCTGTAATTTCTCCTGACTAAAAATCTTTAAAGGCAGTGTTCTCGTGTCTCAGAAGAAGGGAAGATGACATCTTAAATAAAACTTCAAACCCCTTTATGACTTCAAATGTTTAGTGCAAGGACTGGTCAGTTACCCCTTTGCTTGAGTGACAGCTGAGACCCATGTATCTTAGAACAATCTTTCTAGCAGAAAACTTTCACTTTTAAACAACTGAAGCAGACATTGTTTTGCCTTACACATACTACAAAGGAAAAAATTGTACACTTACACTTTTCCTAAAGTTAACAATATAGAACAGTTGGATTTCTATTGTCTCCTCCTACCCTCCATAGGTATATTTAGGAATGGCTGGAGCTAGTATTTTTTAAATACCAGAAACCTGACTAACTCAGCCCAATGACTTCTGAACACACCGATATCGTGCACGTAATTCTGACCAGCAAGTCAGCCAAGTGACTAGGACAACTCTTTCACTTGTCTCCTACCTCTTCAGCAAGCAAAGCTTTTTGGGCAGGAAGCATCTCTCAAACTGCATTTGAAACAGTGCCTGCCACAAGAAGATCATGGCAGCATTTGAAAACATCTAAGTATTACTAAATAAAAAATACAGGCAAAAAAGGCAGTCAATATGAGAGAAAACTGACTAGGGTCAAGCAAAGGAATAAAAATAATAGAAGAGATGAAGTAATGGACAAAAATTAGAGTACACATGATGTGAAATTGCCAGGTTCTGCAGGTGTTATCTGTGGGTGAAGTAGTGGAAAGGGGAGAGGAGCAGACCAATAGAGGGCAGAGTATATATTTTATATTTTTACACATGTATTAGCTCCTTATGTTATTTCCTTATTTTTTGTTTTTCAGTTGCCTTATTTTAAAAGTTTGTTTACCTTTGTTTCTATTGTGCTTCATACACAATAGAAGAAACATATCAGGAGCAGGACACTCAACCGTAAAACCATATGTTCAAAAAGCCTTTTGAAACCTGACTTGTGTCCAAAGAAATTAATATGTTGTTTTGGCCAGACTACCTTCTGCCTGCCACTTCTCTTTCTGTTTGTTTCCACTTCTAAACAATAACCATACTAATAAATGCAACCACAAACATACCACGAGGCTGAAGTTCCATCTTCTGCGTGTATCATGTACCTTTATACATCCCTGTCATTTTAGCATGTATTTTATGTAGTGTATTTAGAGTAACCTGAGAAAAGGAAGACAAAATGAGATAACCAAATCTGCAGCACAATTGCTGAAGTCAGTCTCACCTAGGAAAGATTTTAAGAAACAGCAGATTTATTCATATTCACAGCTTTCAAAATGAAGTGAAACAACTTAGATGCAAGTGTAACTGTGGATAGCTCATGAAAATGCCACTTCAGCGCACAATAGTCAGAAAGCAAAGGTGTCAAGTTGTGTAAGAGATGAGGATAATACTAAACACATTAAAATGCCATTATATAAATTAATGAAATTGAAAAACTCTGAAAATTCTGTTCAGCTTGATTACCTGATCTCTAAATGGTAAGAGCAGAAATAGAATAAATCCTGAGAAGGTCAATGAGACTGATTAGAGCATGGACAAGGTGCAGGCAGTGCTGCCAGTGTGCGCTGCAGCCCATCTGTGTTCTGCTGCCCATCCCGGGGTAGCCTGGGGGCTGTCGGTGCAGGGCAGGCTGGCTGGCTTCTGGCAGCAGGAGAAAGGCTCCTGCTCCACCTGCAGAGCTACAGCTCCAGGTGTATTTAGAGTCATGGGCAGTGGTGAAAACAAAACCTGTTAGGATTCATCAGCTTAGCCCGAACCTTATATCCACACAACAGGGAAATGGTGAGTGTTGGATCTACTACTGACAAACAAGAACTGCTGAATGATGGTCAAGGACAGCTTTGGCTTCAGTGACCACAAGGCTATGAAGTTTAAGAACCTAAGAGTACGGATTAAGATTAACAACAGAATTACAAACCTGGACTTGAAAAGAGCAGATTTAGATTTGCAGAAATCTGAGCAAGCATTGAAGAAGACTAGCATTGATGAATGTTGAGCTCCTGACTTGACCTTAAACACAAAAAGGAAGTATGCACAAGGTGAAAGCAGGGCCAGGCTACTTGGAAGGAATGACTGCCCACATATAGGAAAAAGTCAAAGCTCAGATGGATTTGAAACTACCAACAGAGGTAAAGGGTAGTAAGAACAGTTTCTCTAAGTTCCTCAGTAGCAAAAGGAAAGCTAAGATGAGTGTGGGCCCATTGCTCAGTGGGGCAGGAAGTCTAATGACAAGTGATAAGGCTGGGATAATTCACTGCTTGCTGTGCCTTGGTTTTCACCAGTAAAGCTTGTTCTCAGGCATCCTGGGTCCTCCAAGCAGAGTCTGTAGGAGTGAAGTACTACCCACAGTAGAGGAAGAAAGAGTTATGATCACTGAACCCTCTTGGACATACACAAGTCTACTGGATTGAAGTTTATGGAGCTGGTTGTGTCCCTGTGAGGCTGCTGTCTGTTGTCATGGCAATCATCAGAAGTTCCTGATGTCTGGAAAGGGCAGACATCCTATTCTTTTTCAAAAAGGGCAAGAAGGAGGATTCAGAGACCGACACATTGGTCAGCCTCACCTTATTCCCTGGGAAGGTCACGGAGCAAATCCTCTTAGAAGCTATTAATACAAGTGACAAGAAGGTGATTAGGGCAAATCATGCCTGCCTAACTTAATTGCTTTCTAAGATGAGGTAAATAACACTGTGGCCAAGAGGAGGGCAGTGGATGCCATGTACCTTGATTTTTATCAGGGCCTTTGATACAGCCTCCCATAGTCCCTTTATCACTAAATCAGTGAGATATGGGCTAGATAAATAGATAAGGTAGGTGGAAAACTAGCTGGACTGCCAGGCTCAGAAGAGTTATTATCTGTGGTTCAAAGCTCAGATTGCATACAGTAACTAGTGGGGCTCCTCAGGGAATCAGTACTGGGACCAGTGCCGTTTACTGTCTTCATCAATCAGGACAGTGGGATGTCAGGTTTACATACAACACCAAATCAGGAGAGCAATCAGAATGCTAAAGGATAGGGTTGCTGTTCAGAGGAACCTGTTCAGAGAAATGAGCTGACCAGAACATCACAAAATTTGACAAGAGCAATTGTGAAGTTTTGCATCTGGGTTGGAATAACCTGACATAATATACACAGGGGCTGACTGTGTGGGAAGCAGCTGTTTCTAGAGAAAAGGAGATGAGGTGGGAAGATCTTAGTAGACAAGTTGAGCATTGGGCTGTATCAGGAGGATTTAGCCAGCAGAGACCTGGGCAAGTGATCCTTCCCCTCTGTTTGTCACTTGTGAGAGAGCATCTGGAGTGGTGTGTCCAGTCTGGTGCTTCCCAGTACAAAAAGGTTATTGATATACTGGAGTGAGTCCAGCAGAAGACCTGAGTCAGGGGAATGTGACATACAAGGAGAGGCTGGGAGAACTGGGTCCATTCAGCTTGGAAAAGAGAAGGCTCAGAGGGAACCTCATTGCTGTCTACAACTACCTGATAGGAAAATACAGAGAAGATGAAGTTAGGTTCTGCTTAGACACACACAGTGATAACAGAAGACACAGCAGATACAAGTTGAAGCATTTCATCTTGAGACGTGGTTAAGTACTGAAACAGGTGCCCTATGCGACTGTGGAATCTCTGTCCTTGGAGGTGTTCCAGACTTGACTTAGCATGCTCCTGAGAAAATTCATCTAATTAGACTCATTTTGAGCAGGTGGTTGGACTAGATGATCTCTGGAGGTTTCTTCTGACCTAAATTATGACTATACCTTCCAGAAAGGGTTGCAATTACTGACTTACTACTAATGAGACCAAATCCCAACATGTAATGAGCTCTACTGTCCCTTTCTCAGTCTTTAAATATAATAGATGGTAGATATACACAAGAAATCTGGCAAATCGCCAAACTATAGTGTACAGACACAGTTGTTTCCAGTTTGCCCAGCACATGGGTCTTCATAAAAGAGGGCAGTCAGAAGTAAATTATGGTCTAGAGAATAAAATAGAATTTCATTTTCAGTTTGGCTTCCAGCTCATCTCATTAGCTGACTAAAGTTTATGGACATAATACCTCTAAATACTCCTACATAAGTTTTGTAGCCTGTGTGTTTCTTACACTTAGAGCTGTACTTTTTTATTTCCTGCCTTTGCCTGACAATGAAGTAAATACATTTTGATATACTTATGAAGTTTCAAATTTTTTTTTGTTGTTTTAAACTCATCAACTCTCTGCATACACACAGGTCACTTACATATCCTAAGTGTGTTAAAGTGCACAGCAAGCTGACAGGTGCCAGAATTACTAAGTAGAGCTTTCATTTTCATTACCAGTAAGCGAACTATTCCATGGGTCTACTATTAAGGTCAGTCTGATCCAATAACCTACAACTTCCTTGGACAGAATAACTTCTCTATTGCTTTTTATCTTTTAACTGGATATGTACCACAAGTAAAATCAAGGTGACTATACATGGTCACAGATTAGGAACAAAACAACCAACAGCAGATATATCATTATGTGTGTCTTTGTTAAAATGATATTAAGATTTTTGTTGTTCTTTGGTCTTCTCACATGCATTATTTAACTTCAATTAGCGTTCACCTACATTCGTGCAATCCACCCAGAAGATCAGAAGCTGACTGTCTTTTAATCTTTAAAAACTGCATGGTTTTGGAAAACTAAGAATATTAAAAGCTCTCCCTTCCTTTCCTAACCCTAGATGTGCATGTAAGCACTCAGATCCCATGTGAAAAAAAAAATTCTCCATTAAGAAAAATTCAGTCAGCAAGCATTTTCCCCTCTAATTCGCTAGCACTGAAAATCAAAAAGTGAAAAGACTAAACAGAAAAAAAAAAAGGGAGCGATGTTCATAACTTTTCAATCTCAAAACTGTTTTGCTTCAATGTTTCCTATTGTGAATACAAAGCTATCTAAAACATTTATAATCTAAACTAATTTTAAGTATGTTCATTTATAATAGTTAATAAACACCACTTAACTTCCATTGATGTGTAAAGTCCTCTGGATTATCTATACCTTTCTACAGAGCTGGGAGCCATTCCACCCAACATTAGGCTCAGCTCCAATTCTGACAGAAATCACACGGGAATTATTTATCTACTTGACCCTTGTTTTCAAAACTCATCTGATTAGAGTTGAATTAGGCAACACTATATACGATGACTGAAAATTTTTGAGGAAACCACTGTGTTAATTGAGTGCAACACTGAATAGTTTAGATCACCACCGCATGTAGATAGATTTCAATACATCTATTTAGTTGCAGCAGAATTCTTATCCCATTACAGTTTACCAGAACCAGGGAAGAGCTAAGGGAGCTGGTTTGTGCTTAGGCAATTCTGCACTGGTCATGGGAAAGGATTCTGGCATTTCTTTTTCCCCAGCCAACATGGCAATTACTTACTGCATCCTCTTCCCTAAAGGGGCAATCCCATTCTCATTCCCCCTCCTTCCAATACATTTCCCTCCCCCTGTCTGATCTACAGTCCATTGCTGCTTGAGCTTCACGAGAAATTACTAACTTCAGACACTTTTTTATATGCAACTCCAGGAATATCATGTACTGGAAAGCATAATTGTGCCAGAAACATTTCAGTTCAGTAAATTGACTTTCAAAAGCAGCTCCAGTAATGCTGCTGATGCACCTGCTGCTACCTTGTTCTCTATACAGCCTAGTATCAGCTCAGAGATGCTCCTTTCCCCATCCCATCATCTGTTGTGCTCTGACCAGGCAGACCCCCAGCTGCTTGTATGAGAGAGAAAAACTTCTGTTATCCCCTGTCTCCTGTACTCCTGGGCTGCACCTTCAAAACTAGCCAATATTCGGTCGGAAGCCTGTCTGCTCTAGAGAGTTATATTTCACAGGGAAGGCAAACATAAAGCAAGACAGCACCATGCTTCCTAGTGACTCCCAAATTCTCTTTCATCCCCACAGCAGCAGTCTTTAGGTCATACATGTGCATTGCCTACACTCT
>NW_009258381.1:318369-337916 GCF_000687185.1 Egretta garzetta
TTGCCTCCCCTCTTTCCCATCATGGGGCAGGGGGTCTCTCAGCATAGTTTGCCATCTTCAAACACAGAACCTTTAGATTAGCAACAGCTTGCACCACACTGCCTTGGAGGGCATATGAGAAAAGGATGGAGTTTAGAAAGAATATTCTCACATACTGTACAAATCAGATCAGTGGGTCACATCTTTCAATCAGAGGGGAAAGTTCAAACTTTGAAGTTATGAGGTAAACTAAAGAGATCAGTCTAGATTTTCTACTATAAACCAGTCCAATCTGTATTAAAAAAGGGTCACAGGCATTTCACATGTTGCTACCTGCACTGGTCTACATGTGACCATCCCCTAAACTGAGTTTATCATCTGATTTTCTGGCCTGATGTCTTTAATCTCCTAATATTTTATGGTGTTAATGCAAGAAAGTATATCTGAAAACAGGGACAGCTATGGAATAAATAGTGACTTTGTATAATTAAGGGAATTATATATCATGTATAATGACACACAATTCATTCAGAGTTATTTATGTTGTCCTTTATGTAGTATTTGTTACACAGAACAACACCTTATTACTGAGCTTTTCAGTTGCCATATCTTTATGGTCCTGCTGTTAGGTCAACTTGTGTCAAATGGCAAAGTGTGAAAGCCCCTTTCTACATGTAGGATGGTAATCCCACAACTTCAATGCAGTGTCAGTGCAAAAAAAAAAAGTATTAAAAAAGGACAGTACAGACTTAGAGAAGCTGAGAAACATACTGTAATAGTATGAGCACAAAAATAAATATATATTCCAATAATTATTTGTAGCAAATGTAGCAATAAACAAGTACAAAAATCAAGGGAATACTAAATTAGTTTGTGCTTTATTGCTGATGCCCATGAATATTTTCTCTACTAAGAAAGTCCCTTAGTCCCCTTTTAAATTAAGTTTGTACATGTATGAAAATATAATCTAACTTTTTTATAGTACTAAGTATGGGAAATTCACCATGGAATTAAGTGTTATTATTGTTCTAAAATGATATTTCAAATATGTTTGTTTTCTTTACTGTCTAGCAGGTTTACAGGATTTTTCTAATTGAACAAATTGTAGCAGAAATGAAAAAATCCCCATTTCACATGTTTTTTTTCTCGGTAATTTCTCATTACCAAGAGCTTGACAGATGTAGTAATACATGAATAATTAGTAAGTTCTTTTAGAGTATCAACAATTCTATCATGTTATTCATTAAGAACATTGTGATTCCTGAAGAGAGGGGATAGAAAAATAAGAACAATTCAATACTACGATTTAGTCTGATATATGAACATACTACTCTGGTTTAATCCTTCATGTTAACAGCATACCAATTCTATTTCTATGCTTCTGATATTAATTTCCTGATATTAATTTTATGCCTAAGTTCCTAAATGTGCTTAAATTCATCAGTATTTTAAAATCAGCAGCTGGAAAAAGACATTCAGCAGTAGGAGTAAAAAAAAAAAAAAAAGTAAGATTCACAGAACCAAATACATTTTTGAAAATTAGATATTCCTTCAGATGGTGGTATCTGACAGTTTAGAGTAGGTCTAAATATTGATCTGTGTTAGGCTGCTTTTAGAGAGGTCACAATCTCAAAGTTATTTTTCTACATTTCCTATGATGGTCCCACTGCAGCTGAACAAAATCCATTTTCATTAAGGGCACTGCACTTGATTTGGCGCTTTTAAATTCATTACGATTTATCACCAGCATTTCCCTCCAACTTAAATGGACTTTCTCAGCAGGACATCCTATCCAAATCATAGTGCACTAGAGTACTGTGTCTGAGTAATCATTATGTCTCCTAATCACTCAATAAAATTAATCTGGGAATAATCTGACCTGCTCCATATATTTAGAGGAAAGAGTACCACAGTGCTAAAACTCCCCAAAGTAACAAACCCCACATTTTATCTTATTCTTGCCTCAATTATTTTTTAAGGTAGACATATCTGAGTACTTAAAAAAATATGTATTTTTTGTTTTGGGAATAAAGTCCTTCCTAGTCCTCCTTGTCAAGTTCCTTCAAGATGACATCTATCCTCTCCTCTCTAAACGTAATCTGTACCACACCAAAACCCAACCAAATGCAGTAAAAGACAACTCCCACTTACGAGTCTCTTCTAGTTTTGCAACAACCTAGACAAAAGGTTTTTTTCTGAAGATGAGCAATTTGAAAAAGAACTTAGAATGAGAATTTTGATTCTTGCCAAGATAGCAATATATAAAATTAATTTCCCTGCAAGTGCTGGTTGCAAAGAAGACAGCAAAAAATACCTGTTCCTAAAAACTGCCTTCCCCCCAAGTCTACCTGGAGATGTGGTACAAGGTACTCTAGCTACACACTTTTCTGATTCTAGACTTCTCAAATTCCTCTAAGCACATGTAGGAATAGTGTAGAAGTAGTTAAGACTTTTATGGAAGTCTTTAATTATATGGAATACAAGTGGTTTTATGCAGAACAGCGTAAATTTTCTCTCTTGCATAACTTCAGATTTTCTATTTTGCTATTGATGGACCACCAAAGAATGCTGCTCCTTGGTTTGGGAAGATCCTTGAAGCCAGTCAACAGGAAAATTCTTGCAAAATAAAATTAAAGTCTAATTGTTCAAGGAAATTGTTTCTATATAAATCAAAATGTAGCTGCATGATATAGTATAAGTTGGTTACATGGTAAATAAGGAAGGTAGGCTCACCTCTTTAATGTATAGGAAAAGTGGGTAAATAGAGTTTTCCTTTTTCAAACCTTGATATAGCTATCAATATTCTATAAGCCTATTTAATATTCTTTCCCAGAAATAAACAGACTGGGGTTTAGCCACAGAGGGACTAGAAGCAGCCAAGACTTCAAACAAAATATATCAGCAGATTCCTAATAGAAAAACAATACCAGAGCAAGCATCCCACCACTCCTCAGACAGTTACAAGAAGATGAAAAACTTGATCATTCTGGTGTCACTAGTTCTCAAAATCTCTGAGGGTATAATCATCCATTTGAAAAGCAGGTCAGCATATCTCTTAATTTTGTATGAAGAGATAACAGTATATTAGAGACATCTAATATAACATCTAACTGACCTTTGCTTAGAAGGAATCTTTAAATGAAAGAAAAAGTAGGAATCAAAGTGGCAAAGTGAAAGTTGAAAAGAACAGAAGTATATCCATAACTAATAAATTTAATATGAAGTAATATTCTAAACAGAATCAAGATCAAGTTAATATTTTTTTGCAAAACAATAAACTTCTTATTGCTATTAATTTCTTGTGTTAGTAGAGAAACAGAATCATAGAATACTCAAGCCAATTAAAATAAATTATAATTCCTTTCATAATTTTTCTGTTTGAAGAAAATAACAGTGATTTCTTCCTCTGGAAATTCTAATAATCCCAAATGCTCCATTTTTATTGAGCTTGGTGGTGGTCAGAAATCTACACGAATAAAACTTAATTTTGCTGTAGTCAAAGATTGCTTTTTTTAGAAAACAAGAGAAACACATGCAAGGACACAGCATAGCTGATAGTTAGTAATTAGTAATATTGTTACTGAGTGTGACAGCAAACAAACATATTAGATAAAGTCCATTTTAAAGTGCAGATTATACAGAAGAGCAATAATCCATAAGGGTATGTCACACCTGACTAATATGTTTATGTGGCATATGAAGAAGCCATCTTCTCCACCTCTGACTAATATATAGAAGAAAAAGTTCATTTCAATTTCAAATACCTTTAACTGCTCCCTGGACATTTTAATTCCCATTTGGCCATGTCTCAGTCAGGTAATTCTATAAGACATGACAATCTGGGTGATGGGGGAGAAGGAAGCAGCAAGTGATACTGACAGGGAGCAAGGCCAACAGACATCTTTCTTTTCTTATTGTAATAATTCAGTCCCAGATGGCTCTGTTCTTGTTCATCTGTTTAGTATTATTTATCTGTATTATGTCTGGTATCTTTTCTGTTATTTTTACATCACATCATTTTTGTGTTACTTTTACATCACTACTCTTGTCTTGTGTGGTATTTTCCAGTCTCTTGAACATACTTCTAGGCTGTTCCAAGGAGTTCTTAGTTTACCCTCCCTCACTTGTAGATCTGTTTGAATCATCATTTGTCATGCAATTTTTTTTTTGTGGGTTTTCTTTTTTCTGTTTTTTTTCCTTACTGTTCTGAATTTTTAAACTCTGGACAGTATTTGAGATAAAGTTTATAGAACAATTAAAGTAACCAGATCTGCTTTTCACTGTAATTTTAATCCATTTAAGTGTAAAATTACATCCAAAGTAAAGCCAAAGGGGGAAAATGAAGATACTGGGTTTCAGAATAACAGAGTTTAGGGGAAAAAAATTCAGCAGGTTGAGTGCAACCGAGTGTAATAAAACAGCAGAGAAGAAACAGCAGAGAGAAACTGAAACGTGTATAATGAGATTAAAGTGTGCCCAAAGGATATGGAATGCATAACATACAGCAATAAACCAAGGAGTTTAAAAAACCAATATGGCCAAAGGAAGGAAGACAGGGGCAAAAAACCCCACACAGAAAGAAAAAGCACTACAGCTGGAGCCTTGTTGAAACTAGATAAGAAGAGATTTGTGTGGTCATCTTGACCCACAGGTTTTGATAATATTTAAAACACCAAGTACAAAGAAAGATTTGAAGGAATACAATGAGAAGCTGTGAATATAAAAAAACAACCCTGCAGTTTAAGACAGCTGTACAGAAAATAGAATAAGCAAAACTACTTCAAGGGACTGACACAAAAAATTGGGAGGACCTTTGTTTTTCCTGACTACACATATTTCTATTCCCCTTTAAACAACAGGAGCTGAGAAATTAGAGGCATTCAGGCCAAAGACATACAATGCAGAAGAACTTGGTTTTGAATTAAAATTGAAAAAAGAAAAAAAAAAAAGATTCTGTGAGCAATCGTAATTTCTGACATTTAAAAAAATACCTTTTTTTTAAATTCTGATTTGGAACGAGGTAGGTAGACACAAATTTTGAGCATATTTTCAAAAGAGGGAAAAGCCCAGTTGGGATATTTCATTTTAACATTGTAGATTTAAAAAAGTGGCAATGTTCAAATATTTCATTCATTCTTTGAACAAATAGGAAATGTTTTGATTTTAATTTCCTCAGTATCAAACATTACTTTCTCCATAATAATCCACTGCATTGTGGAGAAACTTATGTGTTTCATCTGTACCACCCAATGGGCCAGTCCTTTTATAGGTATTATGGGGATGAAGAAAGTTGCTGAGGAAAACAATTTTCTTCTTTTAAAGGACCTACAGTACTCAGGAAGACCAGCAAATACCATAGCAAATCTTACTCTCCACCAACTTTTACAGAGACTGGCAGTTCAAATAAGTTTTGAAACCACATTTGCCCAGACCTTACAAATATGTCTTTTTAATGAATTATTTTTATTTGTACAAAAGCTAGCAGAAATGAGCACAATTTATTTTTATTTCACTTATGGAAAGTCAAAGATTTTTCTGGGAAAAAAAGTAAGAATTTAAATTTTATTGAAGTGTTTTCTGTTATAAATCAATTCTGGAACATTAACTTGCCAAATGCTATCTCAATTTAAAAAAAAAACCAACCCAAACCCACATTGTTTCCAAAACTATAAAGAACAGTCTGCCCATTACACTATTTAGCATTGCCTTCCTCTCCATTTCTTTTTCTTCCCCCACCCTACTCCGTATTTAAAAAGCAAGTTCTTCTACTACATGAGTGACTCACACAGATATTCTCATCACACAAATTAAAGGCCTATTTTTGCTACCACTTGAGCCAGTAGCCCTTATAAGTAAGGGAGGTGGGTTCCTGCAAAAGGTAGTTCAGAAAATGTAAGTTGTGGTCCTTCTGTGAATCACCTTCTGAGAACCTTACTGTTTATGAGTGTAGAGGGAGCCTAAGGAGACTCATTGAATAAGTCAGATCCATGAAGTTGAGCAGGTTACCAATGTTTTATTTTCCTTATGCAGCCACCCCTCAGAACAGCAGTTTTTCAGTAAACTTCCAGGGACAAATATTTTATCCTAGAAGAGATGCACTGAGTCACTGATTTAGCTGTGAGTTCTGTATAAAAACAAATTTAGACATGTTTTAGTAATTTGTTTCAAATAATAAAACAAGAACTTTTTAGACAAAATAATAACAATCAAGCACTGAATCAAGCAATTGGTATAAAAAAAAAAAATCTTGCTTTTAGCAGGATCCTGATTCATACATGTTTTCCTGACTGACTGCTGACAGAATGAGACTCCTGAGCTAACTGACCTCATAGGGAAGCTACGAAGGAAAAACAATGAAATCAGATCACAAGAAACAAATAACTAGATCATTTGAGAGAGTTATAGTTCATGTGTAATTTACACATACCATCTGTTTCTGGAGATAATTTATCACTGTTGCAACCAGCAAGAAACTTTACAAGTAGATCTATACCTCTCCAAAGTCATAAACCAATACTTTTGAGGTTCTTGTACAGTAAAGCAACACAGAGAATTGCATAGTTGCTGCTGTTGGGTTTTGTTACTGTAGCACAGCTGGCTAGAGTGACAATTGGCCCTTAGCTACCTAAGGATAGGTATAAGATACCTAAGATACCTCAGGATTGGTTCAACAAAATAAATCATAAAAATTTCCCTATGGGGGAAAAATAGGGATTTCTTGCAATTTAAAAAAAAAAATCAAAATATGTTAGCAATACTGTTCTGGAAAGGGGGGCAGTTGACAGAGAAAACAAGCTAAACTAGATATTTAAACCTTAGATTCAAACCAGTTTTATTTCAGGTATGCTACTAATTGTCAAGTTTATGCCTGTAACTTATCGTTACTCAAATGAAACCATTTTCAAAATAAGCCTGAGTGAAGACTGGATTTCAAAGTTAGCTCATTTAAGATACTAATATTGGAGTTTCACACTGAAAAAATATTTGCTTACAGTCAAAAAAAAAGGTAGCAGTTGAAAAACATGAAGAATCTTGCTTTGTGATTTGTCATTTCTTCCCCCTCCGTATTAACAAGATGATTAAATATAAAAATAGATTAAATACAGCAGAATGATGATTTTAAATCATAATAACAGATGAACGTTCATATCAACAACCATTCTTTTCCATATAACTTTCTATCTATGACAAATAAAATATCTTGATTAATTCTTAGACTTCTCTTTCCATGTGGGGAGCTTATACCTTTCAAAGACATAGAAGGGCAGACTTCATAAAAATCTGTTTCAGTTATTTTTTTCTATTGGCATAAGTATCCCATATGTCTTGTTGCACTTGTTTAAAGCTTAGTATATCTTTATTCAAGTGCTTGATATTAAGAAAATAAGTTAGTTAACTAAACACAGTTTTAAAGAAAGGTTTTTTACTAGGCAAACTGCCTAGCACTGAAGAGCATCAGCATGAACGCAAGCATGGTATTAACTGTCCTCTTTTTCTAATAGGCACTTTAAAGGTTGGTTTTTATCTTCGTAGCTAGAGTCTATATACTCCATTCATATATATATATATATATGAATCCTAGAATGTTTGCATTATGACTAGTACATCGTTTGCTATCATTATCTCTTAGAAAAATCTAGGAAAAAGTTAGCCTAAAGGTTTCCTATACTTTTCCTTCCATATGTTTTAAGAACACTTTACATACTTTATAATCTGTGTCCAGTACAAATAGTCCTCTTAATACTGGACAGATATGCCACGTCTTTTGTTCCAAAAACTCAGTCCTCTAAATTCCACTTTGCTCTCCAATTCTAGCTTGACTATCCATTCAGAATAATTCCCTAAAGAGCATGCTTTCTGTTGCAGTATTTAAATAATTCTTTTTAGCATTAAACTCTAAGTCTGTATTTGTTGTCCTCTGAAAAAGTTGTAAACAAAACACTTTCCCAAAATATGTTTTGTTTTTACAGCAGAATGACTTTCCACTATAAATGTAAAATTTTGCCTATTGACAAATGTCTGTGAGCATGCTAAAAAATATCAGCAATAGAGAAATATGGATGTGTATGGTATACACAGTTATTATTTTGATGTCAAGAGAAAAGATACACCTTTTTTACTTAGTTTAAGAAGTAGAGTCCAATTATTTTCTCAATACACAAATATAAAGCTATATGCAATTCCACACCAAAGTGAGTAGCTATAGATCAGGACTCTGGAATCTGTAACTATTTAGTCTAGGAGAATTTAGTACCTTATTGTGCTTAAAGACTCTCAACTCTCTTTTTATAATGTTTTGAGAGTGATTGTTTAATGTGTTTAGTCAGTTTAATAATGAGACAAATCAAATATTTTTTCAATACTTACATATATTAAACTGAAAATACCCCATATATTCATATTACAGTTCCTACTCTTTGCCTTACTCAGTAAAACTCATTCACTGAACAGACTTTTGAACTATTGTCTTTTATCTTCTGACAATAGTGTGTTATGTTTTTATGTAGAGCCCATAATGTACACTACAGGAAAAACATTTTCTAAAGAGTTTTCCAGAGAAAAGCAGGCGGAAGAGGAATCTTTTATAAGGCATATTTGGTATTACAGTCTCGAAGATACCGCACATTGCCTCTCAAGGTTCGTAAGCCATTATAGTCGATGAGCCGAAATCAGAAGTGTTAGCTATTGGTATGACTTCAGTTGATAAACTGTATTTATTCTTTTTGAAGATATTTGTATCTGTAGATTTGGTGTATATCTCTGTATATAATAGAATACATAGGAAATAAAATTTATTTATATATTCAAAATTTATATCTATATTTTATAATATTTGTATCTATATTTTATATCTATATTATATAATTTTCACTGACAAGCATCTTCTTGGTGAGAACTGTGTTTCTATATCAACACTATTATACATAATAACAAGCACAAATGGTTATAATGCAGTATGTTGCATATAATAAGAGTAGCTTTTGACCCCTAAGTAAGGACTAAAGTTTCTGCTCAGTGTTAAACCAAGGAGAACATGAAATCCATTTGTAGTATATTACAAGGCAGCTAGTGCAGTACCTATATTTTCCAAACAGCATAATTCTCCCCTCATTTTAAAGAAAGTGTTCTTGACAATCTTGCACACTATTACCATCAGGTTTTTGGTTGATACAGAATTCCATTTTGCACACACTTACACACGTTAATCTCTCATGAATGCATACAAGCTCTTTGATTTGACAGCAACAGCCAGGGTTGGATTTCAGAAAGTTCAGAAAAGGGCAGTAAGAACAACACAGAAAACACAAGTCTTTAAAAATCTCTCTCTCCCTTTGCTCCTTCCCCCTACCTCTCACTAATGTCCTGAAGAATCCCAGAAGAGCCTACTACTTCATTAACCTTAGATCTGAATGGGGCCTGGGTTCTAGCTTTCTGTTCTGTTGGGTAAAGTAAATTATTGCCAAGTCCAATGCACAAGGATAACTGTCTTCAGCTATGTTAGGACAGATGTATCCACTATACGTTTTGCATACAGTTCACTGCTCAAAAACTATGAATGTCTTTCTTCATAACTTGATTTGAGAAAATAATTTTCTTCATACTGGTTTGTTGCTTCCTTCAAGGAGAAGAATTCCTACACAGGGAATTTTGTCATACCGCTTATAGCTGTTACCTGAGTTCCTCTCCAACCTCCTCATTTTTCAGCGAACCCTCTTTTTAGACATTTGGGCATAGATTTCTATGAAACAGAACAACTGAAAGCGAGTTTTAAGGAAATGACCACATGCTTTATTTTCCTCCTTTTATGCTGCCAAGTAGGTCATCAGACCAGCAAGCCGATCAGTATTGTTTTTCTTACTTCCCAGAGACCAGTGTTACTTTCTTTTATGTAGTCCTTCAACTATTTGATCATCTGGGATTTTGTATCATAAAGGACCATAGAGAGATCGTCTGAGCTGAGAATTGTCCATATTGAAGGAGGAATAAGAAGCTGGGTAGCTAAATTATAAATGCATCGCTTGCCTATTGCATACTGGCAGATAGTATTCAGAGTACAACTTACCATAGCAAAAGGCAGCAATGAGCAAAGAAAAGATTCAAAAGTCAGTCACTTACATAAGATGCCCATACTAACATGATATAAAACATGCTATTGTAGTGAACAAAACAGTGTGGTAAATCAAATACATGAGTAATAAGAATAAGCAGTTACCATAAGCGCTGCCTCCTTTAAGTAACATCAACAGTTATTTTTCATTCCTTATCCTTGTACATACCTGCCTAACATTAATGGAAGTACAGACAATTTTTGACACTGAGGATCCAACTTTTGATGTGACTCGGTGGCTGCCCCTTCATTTACAGCATCAGGATACAGTGGGAACCTTCCACTCACTTGGAAGCAGTTATAGCCTTTTTGTGGTTTTACCTTTAAAGCCCATAGGCTATTTTCATACATCTAGAAACTTTCCCATTAAACACACTAAGACACTTCTAACAGTATTAAGTTGGTGGAGCTTCACCTTCCCACAAGTTTCTGGCTGCATTCAGAATCACAGCAAAATTGTGTCATTGGGAGTGCTGACCAAAACATTCATCAGCTTGCGTCCTAAGGTGACACCAGATGACTATTTGAATACTCTGAAATTATGTTAAGTACACATATTTTCCATGAGTATTTGGGAATAACTTTAGTAACTTCTCCTTCACATAAATCTTTAGAGACACTGTTTACTACACAGAGTGCAGGTATGCATCATGCAAGTGAGAGCAGTGGTAGGAGGTTTATAAACAAAGTCAATACTATTTACTTCTAATTTTTGTTTTGATAGTCCTCAGAAAAGGCACTTGTATGAAAAGGTGTCCAGGTTTTGGCTGGGAGAGAGTCAGTTTTCTTCCTAGTAGCTGACATAATGCTGTGGTTTGGATTTAGTATGAGAAGAAAGTTGATAACATACAACAGGAGTGCTGTGTTAGATGGATACAGACATTCTAGGAAAAACAAGCAGGGAACACAAGGTGGCAACATGGAGCGGTACTGGCAATCCAGGACATTTCTGACTTGCATCAGACACTATTTTTGGTACATGCTAGCTGGATAAGCATATAGGAGAGGTGCTCTGCTGCATCAGTTATTTGTGAAAAAGGAGAAACTGGCTGGGGAGTGGTAGTGCAAGGCAACCTTAATTGCCATAACCATGACAGGGTAGAATTTAAGAGACTGTGGAAGTGGGTAAGGCAAGAAACAGAGGACAACTCTGAGCTTCAGAAGAACACACTGGTTTTTTTTGTTTTGGGTTTTTTTGGGTTTTTTTTTGGTTTTGGTTTTTTTGGGGGGTTTTTTTGGGGGTTTTTTTTTTTATTTAGAAAACTGATAGGACCCCTGAAGATCAAAGGAGTGAAGGAAAGAAGATTGATCTCCAAGATCAACCACACAAGTAGATCTTTTTCTGTTGTTTGTTCTTACCTTGTGTTCTGTCAAGGTGCAGTGAGACTTGGGCACATGCCACTATCTACTGTGGATCTGAATGTGCAGCTGTCTGTGCAAGTGCGCATAAAAAAATTAAACAATGCTTTAAATCCTTTTAACCCTTAAAATAGGGGCCTAAACCTAAGTCTTAACTACAAAGAGGTGTAATCCAGAGGCTGTAATCCAGTGCTCTATGGTAAAACTAAGTACAGAAAGATAAACCGGTCTTGTTTCATAAGTAAATATTGCCTTCTGCCTATCTAGGGACTAGCATGATTGTGTAGAATGAGAGATGAAGTTAAAGACAATGCCTGTTGTTTTATGTCAAGGAAGACTTTGGAGTTAGAAGAGTCCTACAGCTTTTGCATCAAGAAGTGCTGTTGGTAGGCTCAATTCAGGAACTTTAAACTACATCCGTCCCTGCAGGCAAGAGCAGGCAGAGTTACAGCTCCTCTGTGAGCCCTGAAAACACTGAGGAATAGAGTTACTCCCCATAAAGTTGTCTGAAATCACTCCTTTTTGCATTCTTCGCACTCAGGAACATTAGCAGGTAATTTAGCTGGTATATAGGGACTTCAGCTAACGAAGTCCAGAATATAGCTGCTCTTTAGTTGCACCTCAGTCTGAAGGACTCTAAGTGACTGCTGGAGACTTAAGCCTTCTCCTGTGCCAAATATATCTGTGAAAGTCAGTATTCTTAAAGCACGTAAGAAAATGACAGTCAGATTTGAAGGTTTCTCAGGAAGTTCTTTGGAAAGAGGAGTAAAACAAACAAATAAAAAATCCCTGGAGAAGTTTTCTGTGAATGTTTGAAATTTATTTTGTTATTAGCACTGGATGAGGTTATTCAAAGTCAAACATATCTCTACTCCATGACTCGCCCAGGATCTGGGAGCTGTCAGAGCTGTCCAGGTGTTTACTCTGATGAAGATCCTAGACATACTGAAGACAATGGGACAAATATGCCAAAAGCACAGACTTTATTGTTCAGTCACATTATTCCCTTACTGCTGAGTCTTTTGCTAGTCTTTTGCTTGGATACTCTGGTATAGAATGAAATATACTCAGAAGTCACTCTTACTATTATTTTGTAAGTTTAAAAGTCATGATTGTTCTAAAAACTTTTTGAAAAAAAAAAATATTAAAAGGTGACATTCCAAAAATGTCTTTGTAAGAAAGAAAATGGTAATGAAAAAAAGCCCAAGGGTTGATACCATAGTGACTAAGTAACCTCTAGAATTTTTAGTACTGTCAAGTCACATACATTCTTTTCCATTTCACTCAATTCTGCTTCTATCAGAGTTGACAGAGCTTCACTTTTACATCTGCTAGAGGTATTGCTATTGCAAGCTTACCTAGAAGGTACTATGCCATATTCTAGTTGCTTGTCTTACATGTTGAATTCATGTTGCCTTAAGCAGAACATAAAGCTGATCACTGAATCACAAAGAATAAAAAGAACACTTCTAACTTTGATCCTCAGTTACTAATATCGCAACCTCAAGTTTTGGTTCTCTGTTCTCCAATTTAGAGACCAAATTACACTGATACCCATATGATTGTATAAGTTCTGCATAAAAATCAGGAAGCATTAAGAGATACAAGAGAAAACCTGTGAGACAAGGAATCTTATTTTTCCAATTTTATCCACAGACGAGATTCATCACCTAACTTTTTATGCTGTTTGACTAAGGACTGATAGCAGGTGTGAGGCAAATGTGAAAACAGGCACTAGAAGTCAAAAATTATTATTTTCCAATAACTATTTCATTGCAGCTTAATTTGTTGCCTCAAAATGTTCATGCTACAAAGGAGCACAAAAAAACCTAAGTTCAAATCTTCTTAAAGAACTCATGAATTTGTCCTCATTACCTAATTAATTATCTTTAATGGGGATTAGCAAGTCATATCCTAGCTTACATCCAGTTTATTTTTATAAGTAACCTTTTTTCAGGAAAAATGTCAGACTGCAGGGAGCAGCATATATTTGATTATTATTTATTCCTCAATAATTCACAGTACTGTCATATTCTTTGTTCTAGTCCCTCCTCCCCTTTCCTTCTGACTCCACAGATAGCTTCCTTCATCTGGTTTTAATGACGGCATATGACTCATTATCCAACACACGCACTGGGACATTAAAAAGAAAGCAACAATGTTTGATGGCAATACATCAACCAAGCACACATTTCTGCTCTCTGTTAAGCAAACGACAAGGGAATAGAACTTCCAAGTCTTTCATAAAACTCTAACTAAAATATTTATTTCTTAATTGCAATGGAAAAAGAACCTAGGAAAAAGGCCCATTGTGGCTGAGAGGGCTTTTCTCCTTATTTCATAATTAAGAAATTAATGAAACAGATGAATGAAGGAGAAGTAAGGAGAAATTTGGGCACAGATGAGAAATAGAAGGGGAAGATAGAGGATATTTTGCACAGCATCTGGCTGGCATCAGGAAGGATGTTCATCAAATACTAAAGTTGTCTGGTTTACTTCATGCACATGCCCTAGAGCTATAAGTCACCCTTTCAATGCAACCAGTCATTTGAAAGTCGATCACAATAATCTCCCTACTTTCACAGTTGATCACAATCACTTTACTTTCACAGTTTACTTTTATGTATCTGTCATAAAAGTGGGTCCTCGAAAATTATTTTTTTTTCTAAATTATTAGATTTCTCAAATTACTCAAATTCCTCTAGCTAACTCTCTGGAAAGAAAACATGTTTTCTTAAGAATCATCCCATTTGGTTCACAATTTTTAAAAATCTTTTCCCCATTTATTCATAAACAAATTTAAACTTAAGAAATGTAATTGTTTTGAATGGTAGGAAAAAATCTTTTTTTGTTTACAACAGAGATGTGAAGATGACCCTGAAATCGTGAACTACTTCATGCTAAGGCTACCTAACCTTTCATATTGACTGATATATATACTATATCAGACAGTTTTATTTTTCTGAGAGCCAGCCATAACAATTTTGTAACTTCTTTTAACCTCCATCATGCATTGGCTTACACAGATTCCTAGGTTCCTCCTGGTGAATACAGAGGGCTTGAACAATAGTATATACATTGCAAGAACCAACATGGGGGTTCATGGATTTTCTCCCATCCCTCACATCCAGAGAAGATTCCTAAAATTCTACAAACCCAATTCTGGACAATCCAAGATTGTCAGTTGCATAAATACAGCGGTCTAGTAGTATTTGAGATGCCTGGGTATATCTGCAACATCCGCATGTAGCTGGAAGATCAAACACAGTGTCTATGGAAAACTCACAGTAAAGTAGTAGCAGGAGGTGAGTTCATCTCATACAGCTAGACAGCTATAATGGGAACTGATATACTTAGTACACATAGAAGTGTGCTAGGTGCCTATATGTAGAAATAATTTTCATGTCTTAATCCTAAACACGCAATGAATAGGTGGCCAACAGATTTATTGGCTAAATCAATTCATAAAAGTAAAGAGGTTCACCAGCTGAGACCAGAACAATAACTTGTAAGTTCAAGAAGGAAGTGTCAGATTTAGAAATACAGCTTGGTCTTGCAGTTCATATGAGAATTCTTTTCATATGATCTGCGAAGTAGTCCAACCATAGCTGGAACAAGACTGCTGCTATCACTGAAGTCAGACTGAAGAGGACATGGACAGCAGTATGCAAGACCATTACCGAAAAATAAAATAAAAAGCTAAGGCACGCACATGTAGTGTTTGGAACTTATTCAATATCACAACAAACAGCTTGGTAACAGATTGGAAGATGTGAAAAGGTGAAATCCTGTTGGGGCATCAGGAAAGCACTAGGAAGAAAGATGGAATGTGTTACATTAGTACAGATATACTTTCTTGTTTCTGAGGAAAAAGGAAGTGTGGTGTTCTTTTAAGACTAATTTTTCAAAAGACCATAAGAAGCGAGTTTTATATAATTTGCCAGCAGAATGACAGGTGAAGCATTTGCTTTAAATATGTACAAGGGAATGTACTGTGGAAGAAAAAAATTTAACCTACTTGTACACAGTTAGGTTGATAACTAATTCAGAGCCTTTTCACAAGATAGATTCAAATGTCCATGTGGACACTACAAAGTGGCTGTTTAGCCTGAATAGACTGAAATAAGTCATGAGAAGAACAACAAAAAGTTAACAACATCTGAAATAGACATTCCAACAGAAGCCAGCCTACAAACTCATTTTTTTTTGTTACCTGAGTAAGTCCATGCTAGTTTGCATCACAAAGGAAAAAAACCTCACTCACAGATTCAATGTTGAAACTGCAGTCCTCTGTCTCTGTGTTGGAGAACAACTTTTGCCACTGCAGATGCAAATTTTTTTCCATCCATTTGACAGGAAGTAAAGGATTAAGTCTACCCAAACGTAATTCTGTATCGTGTCTCTATGGACCATTTTTCTTTATTTTTTGTAACTTTTTTGGTGTGAAAGCATAACACCAAAGTAGACAACATTACTGTACATTGGAGTCTGTGGCAATGTGATTTTTCTACTGGCCAGCATGAGCAACCCCGTCTGGAAATGAACTTTTGAAAGAATCACTTTTTTGCTTTATGATTTATTTTGGTCTTGTTACTAGGAACTAAACAACTGTGCATTTGCTAGGCATACATTAATTTAATATATATAATTTTGTTTAGTTTGAAATGGCTATTTTGCGCTAAACCAGGGTTGGGTTTACCATTCCATGAGGCTTACCGCAGAATACAATGACTTCTGGACTGGGAGACAAGGGGGTGATATTTTTTTTTGCCTGGAGCCATGTAATCACGTTCAGTTATAAATCTGTCATCAGTGCCACTGATCAGTAACTATTAGCAATAAGCACTGCTAGTCACCAGCCTGACACTGATGAATGGTATATCCATGAATGGGAGAAATCTCCTGAAAAGAGCACCTAGACTCAAAGAAGTGATCCATCCTCCTCTTTCTTTCCCCCCGTCCTTTATCCCAAGAACTTACTAAATGAACCCTTTTTCCCCGTCTCAAATTATGTTTAGTACTAACTTTGCTTTAGTGCCGTCTTGGACACATACATCTTCCTACGCAACTCACTAATTAATCCATCCTTCCGTAGCATTTTCTAAAGCATAAGAAAGAGCTTTAAGTATATAAATACTTACATTTTCCTGCAAAGAAGTTCAGAAGCTGGAAACGAGAAACCATCATACGGCAAAGTTAGCTTTCCACAGATAAACAGCCAAGCACTCTTCAAGGCTAGCTGTTGAATGATGTATCTTATTATTTCATGGGAGAAGAGTTGTATATATGTTTGCCTGTACATTTATTTTGTCTGTTTATTTAAGTTCAAGTAGCTTTGACCTTAGTGCCCAAGTCCACAGGAGCAACATTGTTCACTGCTGTTAGCATTAACTTATGCAAGTATGACTAAGACAGTAGTCTTAGGCTTGGACATTCAAGCAATAATGATGGTATCTATCACATTGTAAAATAAAGACTGTTGTTGAATTTCTTTTCAGTTTCAATGCTAATTTGAAAATTTGAAACTTATTCTTAGCTCTCATCTCTCTGGATTTTACAAAGTTGCTTCACAGAAAGAATTGAGGCACCCTGACAGTGGAAAATATTAATTCTGTACAATTTAACCTAGAATAATACTTAAATGCTTCTTTCATTTATTCAAATGGTTGTAAGCCATGAATTAAACAATACAGCATTTTCATGGGATTTGCAGAATTTGATGATAATGTCCGATTTTGTTTGAATGCAGGCATATTTTTCTATTCAAATGCAATTTTGTGCAAACAAATGCCTTTGGTAGCTTAAAGATTAAGGTCAGGTCTCTAAAACTGAAGGCCCTGTGAAATTCAGGACCCTGAATTTTAGAAAAGCCAACTTCCAGCTCCTCAAGGAGATAGTCAGTAGGACTCCCTGGGAAACGGCCCTCAGGGACAGGGGAGCAGAACAGAGCTGGCAGATCTTTAAGGAAGTGGTCCACAGAGCGCAGGAGCTATCGATCCCTAGGTGTAAGAAATCAAGCAAAGAAGGGAAGAGACCAGCGTGGTTGAGACAGGAGATGCTGGTCAAGCTAAGGAGGAAGAGGGAACTGCACAGGCAGTGGAAGCAGGGACAGGCATCCTGGGAAGAGTATAGGGAAGTGGTCCGGTTGTGTAGGAATGGGGTCAGGGAGGCGAAGGCGCAGCTGGAGCTTAACTTGGCTAGGGATGCAAAGAATAATAAAAAGGGATTCTACAGGTATATCAGCCGGAAAAGGAAGGTTAAAGAGAGTGTACCCCCGCTGATAAGCGAGACCGGCAGGCTGGTAACAGCAGATGAGGAGAAGGCTGAGGTACTCAACAACTTTTTTGCCTCAGTCTTCACTGGCAGCCTCTCTCCTCACCCCTCTCGAGTTGATGGATGGCATGAGGAGGCCTGGGAGGGCAAAACCCCTCCTGCTGTAGGAGAAGACCAGGTTCGTGACCACCTGAGGAACCTGAATACACAGAAGTCCATGGGACCTGATGAGATGCATCCCAGAGTCCTGAGGGAATTGGCCGATGTAGTCGCTAAGCCACTCTCCATAATATTTGAAAAGTCATGGCAGTCAGGTGAAAGTATTAATACAGAACACACTATTTTGCTCTTCTTATGGTTTGGGAGTTTTTCTTCTTATTTTATCTCAATAGCATTCTTTTTAAAAAGCATAGAATAATTTTTAGATTATTTTTATGAAGTTAGTTGAAAACAAAAAGCAGCAAGAGATTTTGATGTACAAACATAGATTTTCCCAATGGACAGGGAAACTCTATTCTCCGGATTGTGCCTTACAAGGAAGGTAAAACACAAGATGCCTTACTTTGGGACAGAGTAATACAGCAAGTGTTTTAAGAGACTAGTAGCTGTATCCTTTCATTGTACAATTCCTATGAATTTGAGTCATGTAGGTACATCACAGCATTTCATACCATCTCATCTGGCATTGTAATGCTATCCTTCAATTTATCTTCCATTTGGTGGTCTTTCTCAGTGACAGCCTCTAAGGTTTCCCTTATCATTGCACTCAGATGTTCCTCTAAAGAATTATTGCAATCCCAAATGGGATGTACAGGAAGGGGTTAAATGCATTATATAGGCCAAGTCATGTCACAATATCCTGCTAGTCCAGCTAAGACCTGCATAAATCATGCTTAGAGAAAAGGCACAATCTTTTAAAGCATCCCGTCAGATTTAAAATGCATAATCATGCCCTAGATAAGCTTACCTAATTTCAACAGAGCAGTACATATCTTAGCATCCTTAAGAAATATACCAGGGTAACCCTTAAAATCTTCAGCTTTATACCATTCATACACAGATATTTTATGGCCAATCTGCATTTTATATTAAATTCCTTGGCTTTGCATTCCAGTGCTCTTACCACTTTGGTCAGTTGCATCTTCATCTCACCCTGGGTGGGCACATAGCCTGTACAGAATTCCACCTGAGGTCAAAATACTGACTGTCCAGTTAGGATCTGCACTGTGGACTACCCAAAAAAAGTTCTACATTTGTACTGTTATCTGCAGCAGTACTCGTTCCTTTCTTCTGTTTGCTGCCTTGAGAACAGTAGCTTTACCGGCAGCTTGCAGCATGGTCAAGATGCAAGAAAACGTCACAGTACTAAAGATCTTGGATACTGCCCTAAACGTGGGTTTGGCTGTGGCAGATCCTCTTTCATCCCTCCAGGGAAGCCTAGGTGCTCAACTGCCTCACTGAAATGCCTTTATACCAACGCACGCAGCATGGGGAACAAGCAGGAAGAGCTAGAGTTCTGTATGTGGTTGCGGGGCCATGATCTCATTGCGATTACAGAGACATGGTGGGACAATACGCATGACTGGAACGCTGCCATCGATGGCTATGTGCTCTTCAGAAAAGACAGGCCTATGAGACGAGGTGGTGGAGTTGCTCTTTATGTAAAAGAGCAACTGGAATGTATAGAACTCTACCTGGGAGCGGATGAAGAACAAGTTGAAAGCTTATGGGTGAAAATTAAGGGGCAGGCCAACATGGGTGACACTGTGGTGGGTGTTTACTATAGGCCACCCAATCAAGATGAGGAAGTTGATGAGGCCTTCTATAG
>NW_009258381.1:346687-385326 GCF_000687185.1 Egretta garzetta
TTCAGTTGAACATGAGGAAGAACTTCTTCACTCTGAGGGTGGCAGAGCACTGGAACAGGCTGCCCAGGGAGGTTGTGGAGTCTCCTTCTCTGGAGATATTCAAAGCCCGCCTGGATGAAGTCCTGTGTAGCATGCTCTAGGTGAGCCTGCTTTAGCAGGGGGGTTGGACTAGATGATCTCCCGAGGTCCCTTCCAACCCTTACGATTCTGTGATTCTGTGATCTTCTGTTAAAAACATAGCAAAACACCCATGCAAATACTAGAAAGGTACATTTTCCTCAGCTTTTACCCCAACTGCAAATAAAACCATGACACCTGTCCTATCTAGTAACAATATAATACAGTCACTTTCATATTCCTTTTTCTCACATGATAAATATCTTTGCCGGTCAAGTGACAAACTCAGATTCAAGCAACCCTATTTTCTCAACAGTATAGGTATGGTCTCGCAAGAGAAACCAAACTGAACCCCAATTTTATTGTTCATTTCTCCTTCTGAGAAGAACAGCAAATAACCAATAGGCCCAATTCATCTTTTTACTGCATAGACATAAAAATATGGCAGAACTTAAATTATTTTCTGTATCGCTTTCACCAGAATAAAGAGATGTTTTCATTGCATAGCATTGTCTCACTCAGAATGCCATTTTAAATTGCTCTTTAAACATCAGCTTTTTTGATTTGCCTAGGCTAGAAGAGAATCATTTGGAAATATTACCCATTTGCTAGGAACTTACTTTTTTTTTTTTTTGAGTCGCAGCAAAGCCCAACAAAAATTGCAATCAGACTTCTATTTTTATGACTGTTAATTAGCAGTAGGTTCTCCCCCCTCTCCATCTCAGACATGTCTTAATTCTTATCTGCTTGCATTACTGCTTTCTCTTTTAACTTATTTGGTCAATTCAGGGATAGTTTACAGCAAGCATGCAAATGACTAGCTAATGGCACACTTGTTAGTGACTTCTGTCAGGCACGCTCAGTTTAATAATCTTTTATGAATCAGCTTCAGAACATGTACAAACTGCAGATCTAACGCAGCTGAGGCAACAAGCTAGATGAACTAATAAGTAAATCCTTGGGAGAAAAAACAAGCTTAATATTTCTACAGTGTGACAGACACATTCCAAATCAGAAGCATTTAAAATTGGTTACCATCTGATAGTCTATGTGAAACATATAAAACCTCTGCCAGGTTACCCATGCACTGCTGTTCTCATTTCTTCCACCCCACAGAGCAGTTTCACATCATGTAACACAAAGCAAGATACTTAATGGTGTCTTTAATCAGAGACCAAAACGGACAAAACAGTTATTTGGGGGGGTGGGGTGTTTGAGTATCTTAAAACAACTCCTTCCTGGGAGTGATCAGCTAGGTGGTTACTTCATATTGTACTGAACGATATCTCAACACCAGTCCATTCAACTTCGTGTGCTCCAAGAGTGACCTTTTCACAACCCTCCTCCTTCCATCCTGCTACAATTTACCACAAGGAGTTTCAGTTCAGGTTAATAGCAAAGAACTACTAAGCAATGCTTACCAGCAGGCAAGCAGTATGGCTAGATTTCGAAAGATTTAGTTTTCCCTTTTGCTGAGAATCTGAAAGGACCCCAAGCCCTGCCATTCACTTGTTCTTATTTCTTCATTTTGCCCTTCTAACTACATTGTCATTTATTTTAGTTATTTATAGTTCAGACCCTACCTATCATTTCACTTCTTTCTAACTTCCAAAATCAAGTGGAAAAAATCATGCATGTTGTCTCATAAGAATTTATTTAGCACTAAAGAATTATTTCCTTTTAGCTGTGGGGTCACAGCTGCCTGCCCCTTTTTTCCGCTATACTGATTAACCACAAAGATTAGACCCCTCAGGTCAGCCACCTGCACATTCACTTCAAGAAAAACAAATGGAAATAGTCCTGTCCTTTTTGAGCACAGCATATTTATCTACCAGATATTTAGGAAAGAGAGACAATTGATTCAGAGGCATGGCAGTATAAAGTCCTTTTTTGGTAGAAATGTATATACTTAACTATAAAATACTAGCAGTGTTTTAAGTAAGTATAGCTAGAGTCCTCAAATATTCCATTGTCAGTGCTTGTTCTAAACTTTAAGAAGATAGAAAAAGAATATAGGATGAATAAAACAAGAAAAAAGTTGAAATTAATAAGATAGAAGTTATCATGAACTGAAACACTGCAGGTTTTTTGTTTTGGTTTGATTTTTACAGCATAGTTTCTTCCTTCATCTTCTCTTTTTTCAGAAATCAGAAGTCCCAGAGCACTATGAAACAGGCTATGGTGCTCAGAAAGGGAATGTCTGCTCCAGTATTTAAGCTCCATGGATCACATCTAGTTTGGCTTAGCAGTTCTACTGTCATGGGTAGATTTAGGAATATTCCTTTTTTCATTTGAGTGATTCTGGTATTGATTAAGCTCTCTTTCAGCCTCCCTTCAAAGCCTGAAATGCAGTTTTGCTGAACCTTCATTTCTCCCTATTCAGAGAGAAACTGTAAAAGGAATCAGTCACACTAACACATAAATGGATGCCATCTTGCTACAGTTAAACGCAGTTATTGTAAAAAATGGTTTATGTACACACACAAACTTTATCTAAAGTGAACAAAAAACAATAATACAGGCTAACTACTTATTTATAAAGAGAAAAATTCTGTCCAAGTCTGTGTTCCCCTTTCCTTGCGGGTTCCTTTTGAGTTTTGAAATGGACTATTCTATTACAGAAGAAAAGTTAAAAATAAATAAAAAATCCTACATTACCTGTTCAGGAAATATTTGCAAAGCACTACTAATAATAGAGTAGTAAAATTACCACAGAGCTAGGTTTTTTTCACTGATCTTTCAGCAATCATTACAACACTCGTTTTCAGGAGAATAAAAAGGATGAGCCAAATAGAATGACTTTCAATTTTACTTTTCCTTTTGAGGAGGAACAAAAAACAATCAAGCAGAAGCTCTACCATTAGACTAATAATAAAAAAGTTATTTAGAAAGCAACATACAAATCAGGTGCAGATCTCTTACAGAATTGATTAGTAGAGAGGAAATTGGATGAAAGCCAGTCTCAAAATGGTGTTGTGAAAGTCATATATTTCTACATCTGGCACAAGTGAAGATCTGCATTGATATTCTTTTCTACATCAATACCTCTAAAAACTAACTTTTCCCTTTCTAGACCCATTTGGGATTTCCTTCACATTTCATAAGCCATGGCAGCACGCAAACAGGATCTTTGAGAAGTGAACACCTGTTCTGGCACTTGCTCAGAAGCAGACAGAAATCTTAAAGATGGAGCTAAACCCCACAGAGCTAGTCCATCATTCCTTGCAAACAGTCTAGAAACAAAGACTTCTAGCTTTTCTGACAGCTTAAACCAGGCTACCTAATATTAACAATATCTGTTAGTTTCAAGATATTTTTAAATATTAGAGGCAGCTAATTTGGTTTTATTAATTATATAACTTAATGTAGAATTATGATAATGGACTTACTACAGTATACCAAAACAGAGAAATATGTAGTTACACATTAAATATGAAAATGATTAAATACTATTAAAATACATATCAAAGTAATTTTTGTAATATTTTTTCTTCTGCCTTAAGGATTCCTCTGAAAAGGGGAATCTTATGCTTGACAGTTTACATATATTAAAAGTGCATTCAAAATAAAGCAGTTCTAGAAAATAAGTTGTTTCTGAAAACCTATAGTGTAAAACATAAGAAAAGCAAAAGAATAAAATTCCTGTTTACCATTTAAAAAGTAAATTAAATGCACAGCACACATTAAGTTCATGACACTTAACTGTCTTGGGTCTTTGGAAACTTTCACCAAGATCAAACCATGGAATTAGTTTAAAATGCTCTCCTAGACATAGGCTGACAAGGAGAAAATTATAAATGGATGAAAAAGCCAAAACCTTTAAAAAGACAAGGGAAAAAAAAAGAAAAAAGGCAAAGTAGGTAGGCCAAATAACATTGCAGGAGAAAATTGGTTAATAGAGATTTTAACTTCTTCCTATGCAAGTCAAAGCAACATCTGGTTCAATGTTGAGGGATCAATCCCTAGCTAAAGAATGAGAACAGTAGAAGCAGTAGGTGCTCTTCAGGACTTTGGCTGATACCACAATATGTGTTAGCTCCCCACATCTCTCAGGTAAGTAATTCTGTCAATGCCAAAACCTGTAACCTCATACAAAAAAGCCCATATTCTTTTGTTTTGCTTATATTGCCTTATTCCTCCAGCAAACTTTCTAGAAAAATTCCTGAAGGCTGCCTCTTCCTGCACTCTATTATTATTATTATTATTTTTCTTAAAGAAGAGTTTATTAATTTATCTTAGATATATTTAAGTCAGAGTATACAAACCCCATTGTTACACAGACGTTCCCTCAGAGGGAGGACCAATACTGACAAATCAGGTCTATGATATTTCTAATTCTAGAAAAACAGAAGACAATTTAATGTCGTGGTATTTAACTAGCTCACCCCACCTCAGACCTCCTGACCAAGGTATGGAATAGCATTGGAAAAGGTTCACAAGTGGATTGTAACAGCAACTACAGGGACAGACAACTAAATAAGCTAGGTAGTGTTAGACTAGAAACAGCTGAGTAGAAATTTAGTAGACAGGAATCACTTCATTCACTGGGGTTTTTTTCCAATGCAAGAATTAAAGGCCACCAAGTTAAAGGAGATGACAAGTTTCCAACAAGTAAAATCCAGTTGTTCTTCAAGCAACAGATAGTAAACTTGTAGGATGTGCTGTCAGAGGATATTGTGACTAATAGATGTCTACATAGGTTCAAGGTGATGCTCAACAAATATTTTGATGACAAATGCATTAAGGGTTATCAAATGCACAAATATGTATATATCTCTGGAAGACCTCCCAAAGTTGAAATATCTGGAGGCTGGGAAGTTACTGCTTTTTTCCCCACTCTTTCATAGGCATTTCCTTACACCTGCTGACCAAGGCAGCATACAGCACTCATTCAGGCTTTTCTTGTGGCATAGAGCACCATCCTTTGATGCTGTAGTAAAATGCATCTCTTTTTTTATAATGAAAATATTGGTGTTCTTTCTAGGAGCTCTGTGTTCTGAATGACAAATGCTTTCTGGAGCATTGACAGATGTTTACAGGATATTTCCATCCCTAGATCTATGGTTTCCAGAAATGTGCTATAGTTCTGAGAACCAGCAAACCGAAACAGATCCAGGCTGCTTAAAAGGCCCCAGCACACCTCCTGGACAATAACTTTGATATTCTAAACTCACCATAAACAAACAGGCAAATACAAGAGTATGTCCGGGGTGAGGGCTTTTTGTTGGCGATTTTTTTTTTTTTTTTATAAAGCTTAATCTCTTTTTGTTCCCCCCTTTTTGCTCACTTATTTTTAATCATATCTCCACTTTCTTCAATTTCCTTCCTCTTCCCACATGTTATCCTCTTCTACCTTTTCATCTTTGCTGGATTAAAAAGATCCTCAGCTCTTCCTCTGTCTGCAGGGACCAGGAAAGGTTTCCAATAAAGCAGCTAGTGATAGAACAAGAACACAGGTCCTTGGCAGATTTTACTCTTCAGTGTTTAACAGTTTATTACATCTGCAGAGAATGGCTTGGACAGAAAAGCTGAAAATCTACTAGAACACCAGTACAGTCTTAAATAGATTGCATTAAGAAACATATACACTTACCCAGTGTAATTTAATCTTAAGAAATAAATCAAATACAGCTATTCTTCAGAAGAAAAACCCCGAGGCAACTAGATCAGCCTCACCACCTGTTATTATTTAATGAATTTGATGCTGCATACTAGATTTTCAGTGGAAACTCCAGACTAGGGATCACCTAAGCTTACATTCTATTCTGCTTTACAGTATTCACTGAAGTTATGCAAAGTGAAAAGGAGGACAAAACCTGTTCTTTAGTCTAGAGAATAATGCTGCATCTTTCACAACTAAGCACCTTTGAATAAGAAAAAATCCAGAGCTTTTGGTTTACAAGCAGTAATTCTGTAAATACAATATCACAACTGAATAATCTTTAAGTAACTTATTCCAAATGTGTGGTCCTATAATTATTTGGTTTTTAATTGAAATACATAGATTTTTGTAGCTAGGCACTCACATTGGTCAAATAAGAGAATAAAAATCTGAAATAACATCATTGCAAAGAGTTTAAGAATTAACAGAAACAGAAAGTACTTCAGGTTGGATTTAAAGTACACATAGCTTTGTAGACTAAGAATGCGAGGTAAATTTTTCAAAACTGTTTAAACATTTATAATTTCCAAGCCTGTTGATGTAACCCCTGCCCCAGGACTTGATTTGCAGCCAAGTATAAAATAAGTAGAAAAAGGCTAAGTTCATTTTTAAAGATCATTAATCAACAGCTTAAGCTTTTGAGCAAAACCTTATTTCTAGTCCCTTCCTCAGAGATCTGGAAAACTTAAAGCAAAGCCTTTTGTTGTTCCATATCACAGCTCCACTGCCAAGCACAGGCAGGAGAAACACCAGCTCCTCTTCTGGTAACCTCTCAGCACCTCAAAGTCAGACCAGAACCACCATAGCCATCAGAGTTCAACACTGAATGTCTGACTTCTGCTTTCCCCTGGAACTTGGGGACGGTTCTTCAGAGAAGCTAATATCTAAACTCTAGTGTCTGGTCACATTGGCACTAATTCAGCATGTATCTACTTCACCACAATTTTTAAAGGTAATAATTCTCTTGTGATTTCTTAATATTAGAGCATTAAAGCTACATTTAGTTAGTGCATGCACACACATCTTTTAATACTTAGCACAGAAATCATTGTGTCACAGTAAGAAATATTTACTGCTAGCCAAATACAACCAGGAAGCCATTTTATGATATCCATTGGAAGTTTATCTATTATTAGGCAAACAATCCATGCTGTGAACTCAAAATCAATCTTTCCTCAGCCATTCCTAAGTTTCTAAAAGCATAGCACCTAGGCATCCATCACCTAATTATCTATGCAAGCAATTAAGTCACAGTCCATAACATCAATCAATCAATTGCAGGGTAGACTGGATATGTAACTGGAGGGAACCAAAGTAAAAATAAGATTATCAGGACAGAGGGTATAGCTCGGGTCCCTGGTCTTGTACAAAATATAATGATGGGAAAAAAACCATTTTCAGAACTGGAGCTGTTAAATGTTTAGATAAGTCTTGCTGCCAATAGTCATGATGGCAATAAAAAGAAGTGCAAAGACGACAGTGAATCAGTGCAAAAATATATGCATGTTCTCTTTTTTGTTGTATTTTTGGCCTCTTCCCTACCTTATCTTTTTATATGAGAATTTCAAAGTACTAAATATCAAATCTATAACCCTTCTTCAATCCAACCTGGAAAAGTGAATTAATTTGTTAGCAGCAAATTCTCAGTAATTATGGTGCTGGCATGAAATCATGCTTTCTAAATCCATTTTTAAAACCATGTCACACTTTCCCACCTTCCTCTAGTCTTTCATGCAGTGTTCTGGTGCATCAACATTTATTTCTCTAGCTTTCTCATCTATATTCTCAATGTCTCAGGAGGGTAATATGCATTTTCCCTGGACAGTCAGACAGGTAATAACACTGGAAAAAGCAACATTTGCGTGCATTTTTCTTACTGTAACATTCAAATGATATGAGCACCTTGATAGAGGGTCAGATGTACTTGCTGTTTAATATAAGTGTGAGAAGTCAAATTATTAGTAACATGAGAAAGAAAGCATACTATTTATTATGCAAGTGGATACATCAGTAGAATCTCAATTACGATACAAAGATAAGGAAAAATGCTGTGGCACATGTAATTTAAAAATCATTCTTATTCCACATTCTTTGTAATTATGACATTGTTTTCATCAGTAGCTCGTCAAGTCAATTTACAGACAGACCATATTTAAGAGGTTAATTTTTAATAGATGTCATTGAAACAAACACAAGTTTTCTTTGTACCTCTAACTACATCCACAGTCTGAATATTTCATCTTTTCCACCTTTCAGATGCAATTCTACTAAAGTATATTCAAATATAAGAAGTTTAGAACATCCTTCTCGTATTTTATAAAATGTATTGATTATGAACCAGTATATCCACCCTGTGAAGTCAGGGTGAAGGGTGACTGTTACTTTTGGCAGTCAGGAGGAGTCATAAGTAGGCAGCCTAGCTTTCTGTTATTAGATCAGAATAGCAGTCTACACTTTAGAATAATCTTAAATAAAACTTGACCTTAGCACTATATGACTTAGAGGCTTTGGAGGTTAAAATGAGTTTTCAGGTAGCTCCTTATTCAAAGCAGGTATAAAAATGCGGAAAGTCCAGAGTCAGCACTCCACAGGTAGGTCAAGCTACTTCATGTGGCAAATGTCAATATTAATTCCAAATCTAAACACAGCTTATCTCTCACTCAAACATCCTACCCAAAACAGGTAGGTAGCCTCCATGTACTGGACTCCAAAACTTGGTTCCTTAAACATCTCACTTTTCTGTTCATGAAAATTAAAAAATCTCACAAAAGTTCAGTACTATGCTTGAAAAGCAAATACACACACGCAAAAACACAGGGTTTCTAAAAATAACTTTGAAGTTTAAGATCCTATTAACTTGAAGCATTTCATGCCTAAGACCAAATATAACCATTAACAAACCCCACCCCACACCCCCTCACAACACAGCACCACCACTCCCAGAAAAAAAACAAACAAAAAAGCCCCAAACAAAAAAAACCACAAACCCAAACTCATTTGTCTATGCAGAACTGCTTGCAACAGCATTCACATACTTGGTTAAAGTTTAAGCAGAAATTACTAAAAGCTTGGTTCATTACTCCTCTTGATTCTACTTTGTTCCCCTTATGCCATCATTTTTCTGACATTCTGTATCTTTGTTTACATATCAGCTTTTCTGACCCTCTTTTTCTAAGTCATATATCAAATACTGTGCTCCCTCTATACACTCAGTGTATTCCATCTTCTCTTTCCCCTTTTACTGTAATCTAAACCTTGGACTCAATAGATATTAATGTCTTCAAATTCATGCATTTTTTTTCCCCTTAATCTCTCATTTCATCTTAGATTTTTCATGAAATGTTAAGGAAGCATTTTAATAGAGTTCAAGAGCTCAGGCTAATGAGGAGTTATGAACAATTCATAACTGCTCTTCCTGAAGACAAACCATAAAAGAAGGTTTTCATCAGATTTTCAGTTTTGCGGTGCCTCAGGATAGCAAAATACTGTGAAGACAGCTATAAAGGGAATTAAATGCATTCGCTAGTATTTTAATGTTTCTGTCTTACAATTCATTTCATCCAAGGGGTAAAGATCTTCTAAAACCATTGCATTTTAAACTATCTTCTACACATCGTGTAAGCAAGAGGCACCATGGAAGCACGAATTCCTTCCTGTGTGTCCTAACACACCCTTGACATGTACTTACTATGGCTTTTATTGCCCATTTGGAAGACATCTAGTCTTGAAGAGCTGATAACAGCCTTTAGAAAAAGATTACAGCAAGAAGTCAGAATCCAGCTTCTTATACAGCCACCCACTTACAGTACAAAGCAGTGATCCCTTGAAGTATCTTACACAGAACAGAGCTGGCTCCTACACCAAATTCACTTTTAAAAGTAAAAATCAATTAAAACAAAATCTTTTTAAAAAGCTCCCATTTTATGTTCTCTGGGTGGTTTTTCTTTTCATGTGTCCAAGATTCCCAACAACTTTTAAAACCTAGTAATTTCACCTCTATTAAAAAGTTGATATAGCTACTTTTCTCAGCATACAATAGATACAGCTGAGTTACGTAGCACAGAACACAGCAGGAGCAAGGCATTCATAAGAAAAAACAAAATTCATAAAGAGGCTAAAGTAAAAGTTGTCCCTTAAATGTTGTTTAAGGGTTTAGTTGTGTCAGCTTATGGTCCAAAGAAGTGCAATTCCTACCTTCTGTTCCTAGCAGAATGAATCAGAGTCTTGGATCTTAGATTAATACAGGTAAATCTCATCAGTGAAGAATTCCTGTTAACAGAGTAGAATTTAACCTTGAATAAAAGGGTCAGCCTGTCTTCTTAATTAGCCATTTCTTGAAAGCAGTAAGTATAGACAACATTCAATAAGCCTGATGTCTCCAAAAATGATTAAAACTGCAATTATGCTACAGAACAAAAGCATTTTATTAAATACAAATCAGTTGAATTTTATCAATAATGAGGCTTCCACCTTCATCAAGGTCTTAATACTATCACAAACACAGATGTAAGTACTTTCCCATTCACTTTGCCATTCATTAACAATATAACTTTTTTCATTATATGAAACAGCAAAAGAAGCGGGGGGAGCAGCAGAAATCAGTTACCATCTTTATATTCAATTGAAGTGATAAAGAAGGATGGACTATTTATCCTAATTAACGTTCATCTGAATCAGATTGCTGGCTCCTGAAAGAAATATCAATGTTCTCCAATTTGAATAAAAAATTATTTGTTTTGTTAAATGATACAGGCAAGAGACAGGAGACAACTGTATATTTGATAAGCCATATGATCCTTGACATACAGTTCTTAGACTCAGTTAAAACAGAGAAAAAAAGTGCCAAAGAAAATCCAAACAAACAACAAAGAGGGGACAAAGCAAATGGCTTGTTGATACTGCAAAAGTTTTGGAACTAACCCAAAGCAAGAGATTAAGGCAGATGGATAAAGCAAAGCAGAAGCAGACATATTGCCATTCCAAAAGCAAGTACCTGCATTTAGCAATGAGCACAAAGGATCTTGATTCAGTGGAGACTTTGGAAGGTATCTAGCCCAAAGCAATCCTTACTCTGCAGTGTAGGAGCTCTCACAACATAAGGAGACATGTATATATGGGAACCGGGGAGAGGAGAAAAAGGCTTGAGCCTCAGACTTGATCAGTCCTGCAGCCACCTCCTGGCTGATGACCAAGCTGAAGCTGAAAAGCAACTTTCTCTTTAAGAACTCTCCAGAGAAAGAAAACTCTGTCTTCAGAATGCCAAGTTTTTTGAAACTGAAAATGCCGCACAGCAGTCATGATTTCCCTGCCTTCTTAAGATCCAAGAAATTTCCAGTGATGTGTTGATAATCAAAAAAGCTGATGTTTTCTCCAAGTTCTTCCCTTCTGGCTCTTTCTGATAGACAGTTGTGGGGAGAGAACTTCAACTTGCTTTACTGGTGTCTGATGATTTTAGCACTCACCTAGAATACAAGAGAGAAGTCAGTGCTCTTCACCCCAACAGTGGCTAAAGCACAGAGTTCCTGACTTCCCCACATTTCACGCCTTTTGTGACTTACTTCTTTTAAACTGATACAAAGTACTACTCTGCTTCTCTAGAAGTGCTCAAACTACCTAAAATACTTCCTCTACAATACTTATTTTTTAATTTAAAAATGCAAAACATCTGGTCAAGTAGAGCCTTGCATTTTACTATCTTTGGATATCTTCATAGATGCCTTTTGGGACAAGCTGGGGCCTGGCCTTTGTATTTTACCACATTATCAAATACTGTTTGTGATCTTCAGTCTAGACAGAGGATTAAACTTGTGAATTAGTCCAACACCTCACCGGCCCTTTGGCACCTTTAGAACAGTAGTCTTAAGAAACTCAACAATAAAATGTATCATTAATCTAGCATCCTTAATCCTTATTGAAAAAGAACAAGGAACCAAGTTCTTCAGCGATGCCGCCTTTTCTGTAATGGGGTAGGAAACAGGCAGAAACAGGCTCAGGATACTACACACAACCCATCAGATAAGTTTATGCTCATTTTGGCTTAAACTCAAGTTGCTGCTGCCTCGATTGCATGTCTTCAACACACGCATTCAAGCTGTTCTCATACCAATATGTCTGTAGCCTTTTAATACTTAAGAGAATTCATATTACCTTGTAGCTTTTGAGCTCTGGAAGTCAGCTATTTTATTCAGGCTCATGCTTTTAGTGTAGTAATTTACAGTCAGACCGCAGAGAGAGCATTTTGGAATGCTGTTATACCTTTGTCATTGTGATTTTTTGGCCCTCTGTTACAATGGCAACCATACAGAGAGGTCAAAATGAAGTTAGCTCTTCAACCCAGCAGTCCCAGGTATGGCTGAAGTGACCCCTTTGCTATTTGTTGTCTTCTTGCTCCTTTGCCACCGGTTGAAAGAACACATTGTACATGCCAGTTTCCCGCATCACAGCAAGACAGATACTAAAATTAATATTATACATTAAATATTTATGATACTTCAGCAATCTTAGGAAATTCTGAAATAATTTCATAACTACTGTGAAGCAGCATCTGAGCTTGTTGGCAACCCCTGAAAAGGCAAAATACCATATTTTATGACTCATACTGTGTACTATACTAAAGCAGATCAGTTTCTTTATGTATAGTCTGAAAAACAGGGAACAAGAGTTTCAAATCCACTCTGCTGCTGGGTTATCTAAATACAGTCTTTAAGTATGGTCTCTTAATAAATATTTTCCGTTAATTTGTCTGTGAGATTCCACTTTTCTCTCCAGGTTCCTCCCTGCCCCCCCCCCCCAAAAAAAAAAAAAAAGAAAAATCAATATGAAGACTAACAAGCCAAGAAAGAATGCAAAGAGATCCAAAGAAAATAGAGAAGGAATCAACATCTCCCCTCAAATGATTTAAGAGTGAGAGGATACATTGGAACCAGAGTTCCAAGGAATGTGAGCATTTCACAAAAAGAAAATGGATGTTTTCCATTATAAAGTTTTGATGTACCACATATCACAGTGGTTAAAATTCAAAGCAGCTCAGGCTATATTCCACCCAATGTACTTGTCAGTTGTATTTCTTGGGTATGTAATTTACTTGACAGGCACAGTTTAAATGCTTTAAAATAAACCATTGTACCAAGAGCAGATGCAGTCTGGTAACACAGATTTAAGTTTTATTAGGCTCTTAAATGCAACCAATTTGTTAGGGTAAAATCTTTCAAAATGACCCCTAAAACCTGTAAGTGGAAGAATCCATTTGGATTGCCTTTTTCCCCTCATTGAACCACTCAAACCTTTTGCATTATTCATACGTAGAGCCTCCTGTAATATATTTTCTGTATTTTAGACGACTTGCCCTGGTACTGTGACTGTAGCACCTATATCTAATTAACTCATGGATAAGCGCTGATGAAAACCAGCGTCAGCAAAAGATTTTGCTAAATACTTCAAAAGTCAAAAGGGATTAAAACATTACACTGTCTTTCCATACCTGCCTATTCCATCTTCCATTTCTTCTTGTATCATTAGGTCATCCTAAAAATGTTTGGGTTTTTTTAGGTTTTGGGTTTTTTTGTTTTCTTTTTTAGCCGGTTACTTTAGATCTAACACTGCGTCTTTCAAACACTGATGAAGGTTGCCTGGCTTTGACACAAGTTGTATAAATACACTCCTAAAAATAAAAAGTTGGCAAGTTGGCACTAGGCAAACATGAGCTTGATTCCTCTATCCCAGCTGAAACCAGGACACTCTAGGCACTAATTCAGCTACATATATTTAAATTTTGTTCCAAACACATTATCAGTCTACCAGTCTCACGCTGAAAGTGTTCCATGATTAAAATATTCCAACAGGATGAGTTATGTGAAACAGCTGATGATTGAAATAAACATATTTAGTACATTCATTATGAAGCTGCAAATGCCAAATAGAAAAGGAAAATACAGCCCATGTGCTGAAATTAAAATTTTCCATAACAGTTTATCTCACAGAGATACACAAGCAATGAGGTTAAACTTCATCCTAGCTGAACTTCGTAAGTTTGGATACCAATTGGAAAAAAAGATTGCAGTATTGGTTAAATATTAGATTTCTCCAATACTACACACACTAAAATGTAGGCCTGTTTCCTTCTCTTTCTTAAACTGTTGAAAAAGGTTTTGTAATTCCTCTGTTTGTATTCCAGTTGACTTAGTGAATTGTCAGGGTTACCTATTCCTCTTCTATTGATCAAGAGCTTCTATTTATTAACCATGCAATTGTATTAATAGATGAAGCTATGGATTTGGCGATTTTTATTTTTTTTTTTACATTAGAACCTTGATACTTTTACATAGGATTTCAAGAAAGGTTATCTAAGGCCTGAAAACCTACACTAAATAGGAATAGCAGGAAACAAATCAACATTATCAAGTATCAAAGAATAAATTATGAGGGAAAAGGCAGCTATTAATTTTTAACACAAACACATGTAAGCAATACAGAAACAAAGGTTTCTGGTTTCTTGTGGGCCAGTCTCTGGACTAAAGCAGACTTCAGAGCTAGACCTTGAGTGAAGAAGCTGAACATGTTGGCCAGTTCCTAACTGTCATCCAAATGAGACTTGGGTGTTCTGCATAACCTTCTTGTATTGTATAGGACCAACTCTAACATTTAACTTCAACAGTCACGGTGTAAATGAACAGTAAGAAAGACTGAACAGCCAGCTAACTGTCTCAAAGCTTGCTCTTTTGTGTGGCGATCTGCGAAGATCAGCATTGCTGCCGGGAAGGTGGCTTGCAGGCCGACTGAAGCAGCAGACACCCAGGCGGGGCTGCCTGCCCACCAAGGCTTGCAGTTTTCTGCCACTTAAAGCATGCGAGCAGAGCCCTGCCCCTGCCCAGCAATAAGAAAGCACACGGACAGAGCCCGCCTAAAGTAAAGCGTGCAAAATGTGTGTGCATGTGCTGGACTGTGTTCTATAAAAAAAGGCTGCAGTTTCAGACTGCAGCGGGGACCTCATGGGAGACTGTCAAAGACTCTGGACGAAGATCACCAACCTCGTGGGAGATTACTGAAGATTCTGTGTGTGTTCACTGAAGACCCCAGAAGCACAGACCCTCGGGACGCCGCGGATCCATGGTGGTGACTGTCTGCTCTCTTCTATCTGGATCTCTCGTTTGATTTCTTATCTTTCCTTCCTTCCTTTCCTATCATTGCTTTCTCTTTCCCCTGAACAGTTAATAAACAGGTGGATTTATGACATCTGACCTCATTTGTGTCTTAATCGAAGGGATCGAGCCTGAAACGAGAGGCTGGTCCAGCCACCCCTAGACTCCCAGACTCATCTGAGGTCAGCTAGAAAGCAAGGGGGCCTTCCTCTCATCCAAAAAAAAAAAAATTGGATCCTAACAACATCTACAGCTTAAGCACAGACACAAACCAAACTGTACTATAGCCTCTCTGTCCTTGCCTCCAGCAGTTGGCTAGAGCAACAGAGCACTTAAAAAACCCCATAGTTTGCCGCTTATATTTGAGAATGGCAACCTGAATACAAATACATGCTAGGTATGCAAGGCAAAAAAAAATGCAAACAGATGAAGTCAAAAATTCTGCTAGCAAGCAAAGCTGTGTGTGTGTGATGGGGGAGTCATAGTACTTATAATTATAAGGTTTATGTTGGTCAAATAAGACTCAGCATACGTGGAAAAAAACAGCAGGAACTGAGCATAAGCCATCCCTTTCAAGAACAGCAAGGGGTGCCCAATGTTGAAAGAAATGGTAAATACACTGAATTTAAAGAAATGGTTTCTCTTTGCTTCCAGACTTTAGACTGGGACCAGATGAAGGAGAGAGGAAGCAACAACTACATTTATTTTAATGAAGTTATGTGTGCAATATAAGTCTGCATTAATTGCTCCCAATAATACTTTGACTTTTTTTTGATAAAAAATTATATTCAAACGAACTTTGAATTATTCAGCAAGTTCTAGTGTAAACATTAATCTGTAGAATTTAAAACAGGAATTGACCTCTGGTATAGGAAAATAAAATCAAGGAAATACTCAATTTCTGCATCCATTGTGTAGAATAAAGTACCATTTCCAAGAACATCCTGTGAAATCAAAAAATTCCTTATCCTAGTAGAACAGCTTTCTGGTGTCCTCCGTGAAGTTAGTAAACACACCAGCATACAGGAATGGACTCCTTATTTCCAGTTAAGTGTATAAAATCCTGTATAAAATTTAACCCTCTGAACTTGTGATCATACTGAGCCAGTGATTCAGCGAACCCTAATAATAGCCCTAATGCATAACACATGCAGTACTAGGATCACTCACTTTTGCTGATCCAGTCTAGCAAGTCTTTCTAGTATCAAGAAGGTACCATGGTGCAAATGTGTTATACATTGTACCTCACACATTTTCTTGCCTTGCCTCACCCTAGGCATCCCTGTTTGAAGAACTCTGCAATTTCTTAGTAATCTCAAGGCATTGTCACTCATTTTCTTTTTCTCATGTTAGACCTGAAAAAACAATCACATCACAGTCTCAAAGCAAAAACAGATGAAACAGCTGGTACTTAATACTTTCTTTTTTTCTTTTTTTCTGAGGTGGCAAACAAGAGCTAAGCTATTTAACATTCAGCTGATGACAGAGGAAGCCACATTTGTGTCTTGGGCAGGTACAAAAGTTTTCAAATGAACATGGTATATAGCTTTTTCAAGACTTCACCATTATATTCTACTCATTCATTCCTCCTCTTTAGGAGTATGTAGTACCAAGAAGGTCTTTAAATAAAAAGTAATCAGACATCTAAAAAAAGATACATGGAACTACAGAGTCAATAAATATTTTATTTGAGGGAATTACAGTTTTATTACCAGAGTTCAAATTTCTACAGAACTGATACATCAAAAACATTTGTTAAGATGTGCCAGCAAGATATATGCACGCCTGTGTACTCACTCTTTGCTGCAGCACTACTCTTTGCCTTTTCAGGATATGCTACAATGAAGCAAAATGCAGGGATCCCCCAAACTGCTACCAGGTATAGGAAGGCTTGACTTTCATCTAGTAGGAGTCTGAAGTATTAATGTGTACTTTCAAAACTATTTGTAGGCTTTTAATTTAAGACATACATTTATATATATGTATCTATATTTGATATCTATATATGGTCTATCTATCTGTACAGATATCTGTCACTTTCCATCAGAGCACTTGAAGGCAATCAAGCTAAAGTTGACCAAAGGTTAGTGAGAAAAACACTGGTAGATTCTGAATTCACTGCTGTGTCTAGTTAGCTTTGCAAATTAATAAAATTTTCTATCTTGAGAGAGCACATGCCCTAGTCAACACCTACAGCACTGGAAGTTCCAAAAATAGTATCTGTAATCTCAAGGGAATGAGACATTTAGGCCACCGAGATCAATTTCAGATCTAAAAATGCCTAAGCTTGATCCTAACAATCTTTTATAGCATAACACAATCTAAGAGCATACCAGTTTTTGTGTTTTGAGTTCCCTCTCCTTCACCCAACATCTTCCCTGCCCCCCACATCAGAGGAAAGGCATCTTCAAATAAATTTAGAAATCCTGTAATATGTTTTTCTTTCCTTCTCATCTCTTCCTCTCAAGGATCAAGTTCAGCCAAAAAAATGCCCGAACAGTTCACAATATGAATTAGAGGGGTTACTCTCTCACAGTTCATCAAACCAATCAAGTACTGAAGATCATGTTCCTATGATTGATAATAAGATTTTAACAAGCAGGAAAATGAATAATTCATTTTCAATGTGATCTCTGAACTGGTGTCCCCTGGTTCTTCTCAGATTCCCTACTTTAGAAGAATTACTCTGAAGAGATTTCACATGACACAAAGATTCCTTTGTACTTGTCAGAGAGCCAAGGTGGCCTCTCACAACAATATGGCTTCAGGTTGATCTTCTTTCTCCTTTTCAGAGTCAGTTTCCCTTCTTTGAATACTGATTAGTACCCATATCCACTGTGTTCCTTTCTATGACTTTCAATCTTTCTATTTTAACTGAGTCAAACAAATTCAACCTTGTGAAGACAGTGACTGGAAACTGTTTGAGGCAGGAGTATGTGAGATCTCTAAGATTAAAGGGATTATCTATTCCGCCCATGCCTTCTTACTACACCACCCCTCAAAACTGGTGTGAATAAGATGCATTTACTTCCTTCTCCTGAACATTTTGTATACACTGCAACAGTTGACAAGAACAACCTTATATTGACTTTTTTTTATTATAAATCTTCTTTCTTATAATTGCAATAGAAGTGAAAAGCATGGTCAAAATAATACATCATAGACGTTAAATTATAGACATGAAGTGAAACATTTCAAAAAGTGAAGCTCTTTGACATCAAGACATACTGACATCTCAAAATATGCACTTGACATGTTTCTCTATTGTTGTTGTGTGATCACCAATTATTTTTCTCCATAGGAAATCTACTTTGGCTACTATTTCTCTTCATTTTAAAAAAAATATCTGCTATCGACCTCATACCTTATTTTCAGAATACTAACAAGGTCTTTAAGACTCCAGAATTATTGTTTTTCTTATTAACTGTGCAGTGATTAGTGTTTATCACCATTAGAATGAGAATACTTAGAGGAGAGGCTGTATTACCTGTATTTCTTATGTTGGACAAGAAACAGTGATATTGGAGGTCAGGAAAATCAGGAGGAAAAGCAGGCTTATTTTTAGCACACCGTTATGTGCAAAAGCTTTCCAATATCACCATCATATGGCCCAACAGAAGGAGGGAAGGAACAAAGATTTTTTTTCACTTTGGGTACTGATTTAAAGTATTTACCTAGCATATCAAAGGAAATCCATGGCAGAAAATATTTAACTGAGAAAGTACCCAGGTCTCCTGGAATGAGTCTTTATTTTCTTTTAAAGAGTGTTATTAACTGGGAATGCTCTTAAATTTTGGGAAAAGTGGGTTCACAGAAATTAAGTGGGAGATGGCTTTATGTTTAACAGGTGTTAGCCTGGCTGGCTGGGGAAAAGAGTCAGGAATCTGTACAACAGGCAGCTTCCTTCATTACTGAGCTCTCGTTAGTATTGGAGAAAGCCTACCCTGAAAAGCTATCTACTGAAGGTGAACAAAAACTATTAGGACTTAGCAGAGAAGGCTTTATTGGTATTCTTATATATTATATATCTTAAATATTTCAAGATCATTTTTGATTATTAAACAAGTACAAGTCCACACTAAAGCAAGACAGAACACATAGTAGTTGAACCTTTTAAGGATAGTTTGGAGCAAATAATAGTATAAAGAAAAATACATTTACTACCACACACATTTCATATAAGACCTTAGAATGAATATAGTTTAGAGGCCATAAGAACTTATGCTTATTCCTTATGCTGTAAGATGTTCTGCCAATTTAGAGTGACTTAATACAAAGCTGAACGTTTCCAGAAGCGAAGTTCAGATTCACTCTACAAGTATGAAATTAAGCATAAATATTTTCAGAGGTTTTCAATTCTCTCAACAGAAAAGAAAATTTATTTCTGACATAGTCAAACTATTGCAAGTTTTCTGACTAAGGAGCAACTCATACAGGCAATCACTTCTATCTCAATTCTAATGGTACGCAGAATTAGCAATATGATACCGAATTCAAAATATCCTTCACTCTGATAACTCCCATCCATTCCTAGATTTCTACAGATAAGAGGAGAGAGGAAGATAAATAGGGAGGCCACAGAGAAAGTGGGGACATTCATTCTCTCAAACATAATAAGACAACAGAAGGGAAGCATCTGACTGAATGTGTGTGAATAAATAAATATCAGGTACACAGAACTCGCCTCTACAGAGTGACATACAGTCATGGAAAAGCATGACTATTCCAGGAATCTAAGTCTCCCAAGGACTAACAAAAAGTGTAATTCTGCTGTTTCTTGTTCTTTTCTGCACTAAATGAACACTCCTCTCTACCCCCACAGACAGCTCTGTAGTGGTGGGCAGTGAAGTGAGAAGCAGGACCTGTAAGTTCTCCTTCAGTCAGTGCATGTGTTCTTTATCACATACTAGGTTTTCCTAACTTTTTTTTTAAAAAAAAAAAAATCCTAGTAAGCTGCATGAGGATTAAGAGTCCACAAAGTTTTCAAAATACCTTATATAAAGTATATACATAGAGTAGCAATTTGAACAGATGGTCATTTATTTCTCCTATAGCATTTTTTGGAAAGGTGATCAGAATAAGTTTATTCAGATTTGTAATTTTCACAGCAGCCTCCATGTAACCCTATGAAATAAACTGTCCGACATCTACAAATCTTCAACTAGCACATCTTTATCTGAGTGGGAACATATATCAACCTCTGAAATGGAATTGGTTAGACAGTTTATGCTCCTCTAGTCCCTAGAGAGCTAGAAGACCTATTTCCACATCAGTAAATTCAGCGGGTGCTTTCTTGCTGACACTAAAATCTCAAATCAGGATACTAGCAGGCACACTGTAGGCTAGAGTGCAGCTCTATGCACAGTTGAGAGATACAGATAGTATGTTAGCTACTTTATTACTATCCAAGAGAGATTAATACCATGCATCACTATAGTCTAGGAAGACATGTCAGTCACAATTGTTCTATCCCATTTTCTTTTTCTGAGGGTATACTTGTTTTAGACAGGCACCCTTGGTAATTTACCATTCATTCCATCCAACCTCAAACCAATCTGGCCAGGAAGCAAGACTGGAAATAGAGCTAAAATCTCATTCATTCTTGATTAGTTCCCAGCTGTGAGAAAAGGGTATTTTGAGAGGCTTGGACATAGGATCTAGGTGGCTTATCTAGAAGAGCAAGATAGGGAACCAAGACACCTGGTCTTCTCCTCCTCCCATGGACCTACTCACAGAATAATTGAGATAGGAAGGGATCTCTGGAGACCACGTAGTCCAAAACCCTGCTTAAAGAAGGGTCACCTAGAGTAGGTTAAACTGTTCATCCTCTTTCTAATTGAACGTGCTCCTTCTCTACAGCAGATGACCATGTGGCTAATAAAACACAAATACCATTATCTGCATTGTACAAGTGTGAAGTAGACAGAATCTAATGTGGCAAGCACTACACAACCATAAGACACTTAAATCCTACCGAGGTATAATAGAAAGTCATTAAGTTTAGAAGAGCTACTATTTCCTCCTGTGGTAAAACATCTCCCATATGATTTACAATTTCCAAACTGTAATGGTAATAAAAAGTGGTAATAAAGTAATAAAAAATGGTAATTTTAGCCAGCAAAAATTAAATACTATAATTCTTTTTCCTATTACTTTAGAACGCTAAAAAAATATAACTTGGATGGGGAGGAAGGGGACAGAAAGAAAGGGATGGAAACATTAAGAAATATTAGTAAAATCTATATAGAGAAGACTTTGTTGATATGTCAAATAAAGTTTGAAAAGGACAAGAAAAAGAACAAGGGCTTCAGAGAAGAAAGATGGATCTTTTTTATTCTCTATGCCCTGATCAGGGAAGAATGCTGAGCAGAATTAACAGAAGCATCCACAAGATCCCCCTCCATGGACTTTCAAAATAGGGGACAGATCTGATCTACATCTAGGAGGGGGAAGTCAGAGGAGTTTCCTTCTGGGTACAGGGTGAGGAATGCATCTGTGCAACAGATGTCATGATTGGCAGAACCCTCTTCTAGAAGAAAACATGTAGTCACAGGGGAATGGAGTCACTGAAGCAAAAACTGCTGGAAGATAAAATTGAGGTGGTGACACACCAGCTTTTTCCTTCCCCTCCACTTAGAAAGAGGAAAAGGTATGGAGGCTATCTTGTAAAGAAAAAGTCTCAAAATACAACATATACAAGGTTGTATTGTAACACTGAACAATGTTAGCAGTTTTAGTTGGTTTGAGTACATGCAGGAAAATAATTTTAGGCTTGAGGGGAAGAAAAAATCTACTAGAAAACTTTTTTCTTTGTTACAGATGGTTTGAGAAAACAATTATTGCTCTTTAAACAATTAACTAAAACATCATCAAGAACAAAAGTAGTATGACCAACTGACTGTTTTGATCTGTCCTCTGACAGTTCAGATTTAATCTCAGATGATGGAATTCATATCAAGCCTGGGTTTTATGGCAATTCATAGAACATTAATAGCAGAAGAGAAATCATTTCATAACAAGGTAATAAGTACCTCTTAAAATGTAAAATTCAGAAGAACAAAAGAGTTCACTGTTTTGTATTAAGGAAACATAATCATGATGGACCCACAAAGGAAGCAGAGACAGCTTTAACAAAAGAACCACAGCTGATATCAATTTTTCTACTGACTTGCATCTTCTGTAATCAGTGATTTTTCACTAAAATAGAGGAGAGGCTTTCTCCTCTCTTACCCTGCTCTGCACTTTGCACAGGTATAGATTACTAAAGCAGGCAAAGAGCACTGGTAAATCAAGTTCAGCAGAAATCCAGACATATTTGCATCTGAATGGAATTATTACAGCTTCTCTTTGCAATTGCTTTCAGAAAGAATATCACTGCTAAAGAAAAAGCACCCCATCATTGAGGCATATCAGAACTTTGCTACTTTCTCAATGTCACTGGGATGGCAAGAATTTCAAAGTTACTCTGAGAAATCGGTGAGAGTTCTACTTGAATATGGCTTTTGAAATCAAACCCAGGATTCACTTTTTTAGCATTTAGGTTTTGCACCTAACAAATAGTAAGTATGAAAATAGTAACTGCACTGCTCTGAACATGTACTTTTCCCTCAAAGTACCTTAAACCCCTCAACTTTCTGCATAATGATTTTCACCTCTTTTATCCAAGTCACCTTTTAGTGCTTCCAAGGTAACTGAGGCTATTTTACGACTTTTGCTCAATGTTCTTCCCATCATTGTTAAGAGAGAGTAGATGGATAGTCACCAAGTGGTCAAAGATTTGAGAAGAGCAATATGAGTACTAACAGCATGGGTTGAGGAAGAACCTCCATTAGAATTCTCTAACATTTGTTTTCTGACAAATAAGCAACAGGATATAGACTGTGTGCAGTTATACCATGGTAAATCAAGAACTCTACTACAAGGCACAGGGTAACTTTGAATTCATATAGCTAATAGTATGTTCTTGCCAAATAAAATTCATTCATGTTTATTTTTTTATAAGATGGAAATAATATCTTCTACAGGCAAAAGTAAGCAAAATATAAACAATGTCCACGTTAACATTTTTTCTTAAATACACTTTAATTCCCGCACATAGTTTTCATTTCTTTTAATTGTACATTAATAAATTGTAATTATACTCCATGAGAAGTATAGAGTTACTGTCTGACTGATCAGGGATAGGGTTAGTAAAGCCAAGGCTGGTCTGGAGTTAAATTTGGAATTACTAAGTTATGAAACTGAAAAGGCTTACAAGTGTCAATATAACACAGTTGTAGCAGCAGCAGCTTTTCTTTCGGTATCAGTCCTCTAATTTGTCATGCAAACACATCACTCAGTAGTGTGAAACAAAATCTGGGAGGTCTTTGTTACCTGTAACACTTAGCACTTCTATTTGCATTTGCACTTAGAGATGCCCATTCTGAAATATGGAAAAAATCCAAAAGTTAAAAAGCTTACCTATAATGTTTTCTCTCAAGTCTTCCTATACCAATAATGTAGAAAATAAAGCATGAGTAAGTGCATATTAAACATGTATTTTTCAGTTTCCCCTTTATTTCTTCAGATGGAATCAACCACATTAGTCAGAGCCTATCTGAACATATTTTATTAAAGGGAATCCAGCAAGCTACACTTGATATCAGCAATATCAATACACTTCATGGAAGGTACCCAGCATGTAGTTATTGCAGGACACTAGCTAGGACAAGCTGGACTTGCTGGTCAGTTCTGAAGAAGGGAGTCCTGCATAGAAAAAAAATAATTCTAAGATTTTCAGCTGGAAAGTATTTGGGCAATTTTTAGTCACAGAAACATTAAAAACCATTTTCATTGTACAGTGGAATGAAAACTAATGCCAAGACCTTGAATGTTAACATGGGCGCACTTACTGCACTCAATGAGGCACACAAAAGTCAAAGCCTGGAGAAGTTCGAAATAAGTTCTGAATGGGGAATAGGGGATCCCTTACAGGAAAACACTGATAATATTACCTCATTTGGAGCGAGTTCAAAGAAAAAAGCCCAAAGTTGTTAATTTAAGTTCATAAATGAAGAACAAAGTAACTATAAACACAGAAAAGTAAAGATGATTACAGCTCATCACAGTAAATGGATTTGAGTAGCTATTATAGGAATGTATGACCAGCTTTATCTAATAACAGAGAAACGTTAATAAAATCAGATTTTTTTCCTTGAAGTGTGCTGTAAATAAACAGCAGCATTCCCACAGCTGAGAGAAGAATTGAGCATGAATTATTTATACTGTCTAGAATATATTTAGATTCTTTCAGACATTCTGTGAGTTTTGCAGTCAAGATGCAATCTTTTAATAATTCAGATGTCATCAGAAAAGAATAAGAAGTCTTGTTTGGAAACATCATAGTAAACATGTTTAAAGTGTTGAAAATATACAATGCAAGGACAAAAAGTTTTGTTTAGTAAGCATTTGAATTAAATTGTTTATATTATTAGGCTGACTATAAGCTACGAAATAAAGGGTTTTAAAATGATGTTGTCCTGCAGAGAAGTAGGATGAACTAGAAACATTTATGTTTATAAGTTGCAGATAGAGATGTTCTGAAGGTAAATGTTAATACAGAGAGGGAGAGAACGTGGGAGAGGATAAAACCAAGGAACATCACTGAATTTATGCATTTAGATTTTATGTTCTGACCAGTTCAAGAGACTCTGAAGTCAGATGTTGTTTTTTAAACCTCAGGAAGGTTAAGTATTACATGGTAACTGTAAAGCCTGAGTATATAAAGTTGTTTACAGATTTTATCCAATAAATAGTAATAATTTTGACAACTTGTTAATTCTTGACTGTATTTTCCTATTTCCAGTAATTCCTTATCTTCTCTTGACAAGTGTGGCTACAACCAGAACTCTGAGGTAGAATTGCACCATATTTTCCTTAGAAGGAACTTATTAAACTAGCATAGGCACTCTCTGTGTCTGAAGATGACTCTCATTTTCACAGAAACAGTGATCTGGAACAAGATATCTCTAAGCAAAGAACATGAGAACTCATTGATTAAGCAGATAAAGATGTCCTTTCTGTCCAGTATTATATAGGACCTTTTCCTCCAGTTTTATTTTCTCCTGTGGAAACTTTTAGTAGCTTTCTTGATTGAATTCTAAGCCCTCTTGAATCCTTATAAATATTTCATTTCTTCTGCCCTGTAGCAGCTTAACTTTAGGTCTGCCCAGAGCCTGTTTCTCTGCCTGCACTGCTCCTGCAGCTCCCTGCTTGCTCCATCCCTCTCTGCCTGCTCAGTTCCACACTTTGGGAGTTTCTCCCACCTGAGCACCCTCAGCTAAGGGCCTCCCTCTAAGAAACTCAGTGTGAAACTGGGAAAAAAGCAAAAGCAGCCATATTCCTTCTAAAGATACAGTTACTACTTTAAAATAATAATTAAATAGCACAGTATACATACAGTAGCCTGTTGAAGAAACAAACTTGTCATCGTTTGCCACACAGACATGTACTTTTATAATCGCATTTAATGACACTTGACCTCTGTATGTTTTTGTAGTCTTTTAAATAACAAATCCAGCATATGTATACATCCCTACATACAGCAATACGTATAGTACTGCTCCAGAGGAAGAGGAATAGTCCGTCCCAGCATTACTCTTCATCCTCCCTTACAGTTAGCAGTACTGGGGCCTTCGTGATAGACCCAGGATACAAACAGATCATTGCTGAAATGATGGCCAGGATAATATTATCCCCTCACAAATGCACAGGACAGAAAAGGAAAGTTTGCCCCATGATTTTGCTCCATTTATGCTTAACCTAAACAAGACCCATGTCTCCCCCACTCTCGCAAGTGGCTGATGCTGTAAAAAAGTCTCCAGCCACCATTGTAACGCAGCACTTCTCAGTGGGAGACACACAGTGGGCACACTGCAGTGACTGTTTTCACCTCTGCCTCAGGCATTATTAACAGGTGTGGACATCTGCTGGGTTCCAGAAATAGTAATTTTTTAAAGTCCCTGTCTCTCCCAAGACTACAGAATGTCTAAGTGGTTTTTAGTGAGTTTCAGCTGAGAGCACCAATTGCAATGGAGAGTTTTATCCTACCAGAGACCCTTGATTTCTGTTTTGCTGTACTGGTAAGAGGTGGGAGGAGAATCTGATTCAAAACTAGCTTGCAAACAGAACTGGTAAAACTTAGCCTCCAAGCAACAAGTCCACCCCCATCCCTGCCCCACACACATTCACAAATAAAGGATAGAAAATACAGTCAATTCTTCATCTAAACTGGTAGTCATGCCCATTTGCCTCAGCTGAGAATGCTCTGGTAAGTCCTGAGCTAAAGGTCTCCGAGTGCAACACAGAGCTGAATGTACAGACAAGTGGATTAAAATGCAGCACAGAAAAGCAGCCACCACTGGCATTAGATGGTTTTGCATTGGGTTTTCTTTCTGTCCCTGCACATCAACGTCCTCTTAGTTTCACATGTGTTAATGCATGGATTTAAATTTTTTTTCCCCCCTAGAATAAACTGGCTTCCACTGATGTAACTAGGATATGAGCAAAATCCATACAGCATGTAGCAATTTCACTCAATAGTTGGGTCCCATCCCCCTCCCCCCGAATAAAAGTGAATTGAAATATGGCAAAATAAGTTACCACACAGTCCTCAGGTATAAGGAGTGCTAAATGGGAGCATTAACTGAATACTGGTAGCTTGCACAAATATTCAGTGTATGGTGTCATACCAGTTTCTGTAGCACAGTAGTGGAGAGATACATGCTGATGTGGCAGATTCAGTGACCAGATGTGGAGAGCAGTTATTAGGAGCCTATGCCTTAAGAAGGAAATCACAGCAAAGGACCTTTGCTTTTCTTCATGAAATATTTGGGTTAGAAGCTTGGAGAAAACAAAGAAAAGTAAAGAAAGGGCACACACATATCTACTCCAAGACAGAGGAAGAAATTATTTCACAAGGTTTTCCAGAGACAGTTTCTTTCAACACCAGAAATTTCTTGAGAAAATATGATGCAATCTGAACAACACGAGAGCAGTGTTCCTGTACTACACTCTCTGGTCTTATGGTGATATATCTCACCCCTCTAAACACATATACTTCAATGTAGTCAAGTACCTAAAGACAGCTTCCTGCATCAGGAAGCCATCTGGATTTTGCTTAAGATACAGGGCCCAAAAGAATGTCTTAAAAGAATGTCATGCAGTGCAATCTCCCATTTAGGCTTTGCAAAAATCTGAAGTGCTTAAACTTTATAATCTCCTCCGGCTGAGGATAATTCTAGGTTGTTTCTGCTGTTACAGGTGAGATGTTGGACTCCGATTTTAAAGGTCTTTTCCAACCTAAACATTTCTATGATTCTATGTTTGTTTTGCCAAAATATTCAAATTTTATTGCTTTAAAATAGTTTTTCTCCAAGCAGACAGACTTAGAAAAAAATTTAAAAGTTAAAACAAAAATGAGCTGGAATAATTTTCTGGATTAGGCACCCTTCCCCAAATATAAACTTTGAACATGAAGCTTTCAGTGTTTGACATCTGTGCTTCCTAAAAAAAATGTTGGCAGACATTTTATTTCTATCTTGACTGCTGTTATTTGTGACTTTGCTTTCATTATTCCTGTGTGCACAAGATGTTTACAGAAAGTATAGAATCATGTTGATCACCCAAAAATAATTTGGATATTTAGTGAGTTGGTAAAAGGCTTCCTGTAACACATTTTCTTTAGCGTTAAAAATGCTTCTATCCCCTTCAATAAATTAATGCTGGTTGATTCCAGGTCCAGTTTCATAAAAGGATAGACATAATTTCATCCATTTTTATTTCCCCTAAAGGATGACAACAGGGAGGAAGTGGGGTGAAAGACATGTAACAGAAGGTAATAATGAAGACCAAGACTGAGAGCTTGAGTTGTGTCAGTAATTCACTGGTTAATTGAAACATGTTAATTAAATAGAACAAGTTTTCAGGTCTTGGTACACCCCCAAGCATGTCATTTGTATTGATAAACACTGAACTTTAAGGTAAGGCCAATTAGATTTTTGGAAGCATAATGTTTGAAGGGTTCTTCAAAATGCTAAAATGCACAGTAAATTACTGAGTGTTGCAAATGCAAACATAAGCATTTCTGTAGCACTGGCTGTAAGTATGTGCATATGTGTCAATCAAGAATATGAATCCTGTTGTCAAAGGCCTTACTGAGATTCTCTAGGCAGTTATTTCATTTTCAACAAAATTTGCTATAAGAAGTGTTTTTGTAGTTCTTATTTTTTTATGTTGGATATATGCATGGAAAAAAGTCTTTTCCTTAGAAGCTTATTTTTACCTGGAGACATAATATATCCACCAAAAAGTTACAATGATGTCACAGAGGCAAATCAAAAGAGGACATGCTGTTTAAAAACTGTTGATACTTATGGGGCTGCCCTGATAATGAGGGACAACAGATACCCCAATGATCAGTTCAGAATGGAGCTTCTCATGTACTATCAGCCTTTAAAATAATAAACAACAGCTTGGAAAGAGGTCCAAATCCTCATCTTCCAATGTAAACATATTTTCCTTCTCTCCATATTTAATGGGCAAATCCCACTTACAGTTTTTCTTTCCATTTATATGGTAGACAAAAAAAAACACCTTTTGTTTCAGTCTATTTTGCCACCTAGAAAGCAATATTAATCACAACCACCCAGAAGGTAACATTAATCACAAGGAAACATGCTACTTCACTGGACATTGTTCTGGTTGCAATTAAGGACTCTATTCCACCTCATCCTTCTAAAACACTCTGTTCTCCCTGAAATGTTTGAACACTTCCCTTCCCTATGTATACACACCTTACCTACAGTGTTATCCACTGTATCGCCTCTAATTCCTACCCATTTATCAGGCAGTGAAGCATATCCACTCCCTTTTAACCATGTTGCTGCAAATACCCTTCCCATACATGACTTCAACACCTTTCTGTAAAGGGAGCGTGCTGCAACACCTATTGACCATTTCTTCAAGTTTAATCAAGAGAATTGCCAACAGATTGCTGAGCAAAGAGCGACATACCCATCACAGCCATGTAAATTAGGCCAAAGGCTGAGATAGTAATAGTCATGAAAGCTAGTATAAAAGAAGTCACAGGGAGACAAACAAGACAATCATATTGCTGGACTTTTGAAAACCCATTGCTCTAAAACTATTTTGTTTCATAAGCCCATGTTTATGAAAGGGCCATCAGAATTTGGAGGAATTTGCTTAAAGAGGGTTGGTTTCACAATATTATTTTTTTTTTAGACTGTCCAAAGAAACAGACAACAGTTTGCAGCAGCTATGTCTAAGAGGGCTAGGATAAGAACTAGTGGATAAAGCAAAGAGAAACTGGTGAAAACTGTTACATCAGTAAGATTGCAATGATATATTTTTAGAACAAAGGCAGCTGAAAGAACCACACATACAACCTCCACAGGGCAAGAGTTTTTGTCTAGATCAGCAGAAGAAAGCAAACTTCAGCATTTAAGTAGGTATTGCAGAATTGCTGAGGTTTGAATTATAACCTGTGCTTTTGTTCCAGAAAAGTAACATTGAGAGGTTCTAAATAAACATTCCATTTATGAACAAAACCTAGAGATCAGGGGCTTTTAAACTTAGTGCAATACAAGGCTAATAAAGGTATCTTGAAGGTAGTAAACAATTTGTCAAGTATGGCAAACATTTGGAACTGAGCTTATTTCAGAGTCTACTGATTTTTTTAAATCAAAGATGTGTCTTGGTATAGTAATAACCCCAGAAGAAAATCGTATCCACAGGATACTGGAATATTCAAATCAGTTTATTACTACAGCCATCTGTAAATATGCAGAGTTAACAGAATCTTAGCAGGACAACCTTACAGAAAAATACATTATTTCTTCTGAGAAAGCATATTAGTCCTTTTGGAGTGTTTCAAGATTATGGTTCTCCCTCCCCCCCCCCTTTTTTTTTCTTCTCCACAAGCCAGTAGGTAATTAAAGAAAAAAGTAATCAAGATTTGGAAGTGACCCTCTTTTGTTCCCTGACCCTAGTGTATTTAAAAGTGTAATAGTTGACTTTTGTAGTGAATTGATCTTAAACAAAATGACAATCAAACAAAAATCTGAAGTATTGGGTACCTCTGAGCCCCTTCTCCAATATAGCAAAGCTATATTCCCTGTATCAGCTAGCTGTTTCCCTCATCTTCTTTCTAAAAAGAATATAGAATAAAAGTGTGATACCTATCTCCATATACGAGGGGAAAATATACTAAGCAGCTTTATTAGAGAGGATGGTGAAAACATCACCTTAGTGTTTCTCACTGTACTGCGAATTGTGAGAGGTGGATAAGCAAGAGCTAAATGGGATCCAAGTCCCATTCCCTACGCTGCAGGGAAGTTTGCAGGCAGCGTAAGATAAATTGCTCTAGTCATAGGTCACCTTTAATGTTTATAGAGCACTTTCCTTGTGAATGATCCCAGAGTGAGTCATGAACATTATAAACAAATTACACTAACATTACATAGCGGCTTGTACTTGCCAGAAATGCCAATAAAAGGAATTCAGTATGCAAATGATACATACTGCTGTTTCTTGGCTAAATAAGAATTTTGCTTTCATAGACTGAAAAATTACTTAGCATAAATGTAACTGGCCAAAATTTAATAATTTCCAACCATCTCAAATAGGAGTTAGTATTAGTCCAAAGAAGTCCCTGGCTCCTGGTCAAGCGTCACTGTTTTTCCTTCCTACCCTTCAGTCGAAGATTGCTATGTAGTTTAATCAGGAGATACAAACCTTGAATTACTCGTGTTCTTTTAACACCCTGGTTATTCATATTGGAATTGTTGGCCTGTTACTACAAGCAAATTGGTTTTTATGTTTTGGTTGTTCATCTGGGTTTGGTTTTCTCCACTTAGAGAGGTCTTATTCCACTGTTTCATCATTCAGACTTCATTACGCAGCCTGAAGAACTGACCACATAAGTCGCACGAACTTCTAGTGCAGGACTGTCAGATGGCTGCACCAGAAAATATTATCTTGGGAGGGGTAGGGAGTGGGATAGGGTGGAAGAGGTGGGATAGTGCATAAGGCACACTTCATGAGAGAAATGCATTTTCCTTCTACCCCAACTCTTCTGAAAAGAAATAAATTCTACAGTCTTTGAATCATACTACTGGGTTATGACCACAAGTGAAGAAGCAGCTGTAGTCCAGACTCACTGTACACTCATGTGAATTCCTACTGTCTTCTTTCACGCGCACCTAGAAACTCAGCCATGTTCTGACTCATCCAATTTCCTGACGGGTACGTGGTTCAATAAGTCAGTGTGTATTTTCAAGCACAGACCAACAAACCTGACAAGTGATGATTCAAGCCAGTAGGTTTTATATTTTTATAACCATCATACATTCAGTGCCTTTATGTCTAGCTACATCCGTTATCCTTTTCATATGTCTAGCAAAGCTTTGATCCAAGAGCCCTTGCAGATCACTTGACCATTTACAGTCACGTGTCCATCCACGTTCATTAATGAAATTCTACGTTTCCTAACTTGAAAGCAGCTCGATCAATTCCACGTTGTGACTCTGATACCATGGTCTCACTAAAATAGATTTGTGCTATTGAAACAGAGATCACCATCACAAGAAAATTCATTGTTAGGAGAACTACTGTCAGAGAATAAAGTTTGAGTTTAAATCACGTAATGTCCAGCACACTTCCATAGCTTAGCATACAATCACACAGCAGAAGGGAAAACCCGAGTTTCAAATGTTCTCCTATAATACCATTCCTGTCAGACTTACAAAGGAAACTCCCTTGCTCAACAGGCTTTAGATTATGCTAAGATAGTATTAAATGCCCTTGTCCAAAACCAGTGAAAGTCAGTTTTAGCAGATTTTGGTCATAGTGCTTTGAGATGACTTTTGCTTAGAGAGAAAATAATTAGAATTAAAACCTAAGCACAGAGGGAAGAAAAAAAGCCGTTTCTATTGCTGCTTTTTGCTATAAAATAACAGAACATGCATTTCAAGTTGTGGCTGATTTAACACAATTAAATTGTGAAGTAATTTTACCTCTTTCCTTATGGAAGTTTTGGATTCTCATATATTATAACAAAAGCATCTGGCATAACATTTCCATGTTACTGCCCATTCAGAGTTCAGCCATGTTCTGGAAACAAGATTCACTGGTTTTGGTTGGTTTGGGTTTTTTTCCCCCCCCAGCATTCTGTTTCATGACAGCTCTCTGCTAGCTCCCTTAAAATCATTAACATCAGTCTAAACGAGCAATAAGGAATGTCAGAGATGGAGGAAGAAACTTAATACGAAACTATCTGCATTTGTAATTCTCCCGCCTGCAGCGCACTCTCCAGTAAGTTTTCATCCATATGAGTACAGAATTGAAACAATTTTTTTTAAGCATAACTGAAATGGAAAGAAAATTGGTCAGTGCATGTGAAATATTTTGAATTATTACTACCTTAAATTATTATTTCCCTGTAGAAAACATATCCCCTCATTATCACAAAACAAAAAACAAGCAAACAAAAAAACCCTCTGTACTCTTAATATTAGGCAACACTCAAAGCCCAAGCAAAAATGTTTCTTAAGTTTCCATTGTAACTAAGTTTATTCAATATCTACTCTTATACTTTCATCATAATATTTCAGTGAAATCCAGGAACTACCACCTGCTATGAGGCAGACTCTTCTCAAAGTGCAACAGTGTTTTTAACAGCTGAGAATTAGAGGATATGTACATGTTAAAAAAGTAAAGTCTAGTACTAATATCAAACAAGTTTAAATATGCATTGCTTAAAACAACTCCTGGTATTATAGGTATATAGGTATTTGGCTTTCTGATTGCTCAGAATAAAAGAAAAAAAATGTCTTCCCATTTCTCAAATGAAGCACAACCCAATACTTCTTAGTATCACTTGCAAAAAGGAAACCGCTCCCAATTAATATAGCAAATATACCTGGAGATTATACTTCTCCAAAACACTAATTAGTTATACCACATAACAGAACCAACAGCAATATTTTCTGATTTTAAAAGATTTTAACTCTAACAGTGTACTCAACCTATGCTATTGCACATTACTTCTCCCCACAGATTCAGGTGCAGAAAAGATACATTAATTCATTTAAAAATCAACAATTGAATACAAATATTTCTATGTCCAATCTGAAATTAATCTCTTGTACTTGTCATAAGAGCCTAATGTGATGGCATGGCCACTAACAAAACTATCCGAAGGACACATCCAGCAAGAAAATAAAGTGACCCAAGGTCAACACACAGGTGGCAAAACAACATAATGGGCAATACACATGGAGGAACGGAACAAAGTCTATTTCTGAAGAACAATTTATAGCCATCAAAAGCAAAAGAAAAACATTCAAAATGGTGGCTAAATTCTGTAGTCAACAGGAGCACTCTTAAAAGCTTCAATCATTACTTAATCAAATTGCACCAGAAGCTTCCCCACTAAAACATATTGCCATCCTTGGAGAGAAATGCTAAACTCAAAATTTGTGATTATTTTAATGCAGACTACAAAAGGTTTCCCTAAACCCAATGCTAATGACAACAACAACAAATGGCTGGCATTCTAAAAACCAATCAGTTTTTATGCAATGAATATAAAAATAAATGTGCAGACATTCACTAAATTGACATAAGATAATGTAAAAGCAGAGTTTAAAAAAAAACAAACACACTCTTTGTACAAAGCAACAAATACACAAACATATGCAAACCAAAACAGATTCAACTTGTTTCCATTTCCCACCTTCCTTAAGCATTTTGAGGGTGTAGTCCAAAGCTCTCCTGAGCATTTTGCTATGTGGTTTCTTCTCTAAACCACAAAGGCACTCCCACTAGTTTTAAGCCACTCTCTAATTCCTGATCTATTTATTTCTTCCCCTAAAGTAAACAAACTCTTCTTGCTAAGTGTTTTAAGTGATTTCTAAGCAATTCAAAACTCCCTGTAAATTAGCAAAACTTCAAACTTAAATTATAAAAAAAAACCCCAACAAACAACCAAAAAAAACCCCCAACCCAACACTTAACAATAGATATGCAAGATAGTCCCTTAGATTCAAAATTTAAGGAGCCTATTAACATCCTACCAGCTACAACAGATCTGTCCCTTCACCTCCCTAGATCTTACCCCAATAAAGAAGCAAAAGGAAGCAGGAAGCCTTTTTTATTTACATAAGCACATGAATCTAATTAGTTTCAAATACAATTACTTGAAAAATAGTTTCAATAAGAACAAAGGCACTTTAAGCAGTGGGCAAGTGAAAAATGCTGTGCAAATTCTCAAATGTTTTATGTTTGCTGTAACAGTACTAAGGATGACCTGACCCCGACAGCTGAAATCCATGTGAGACTATCAGAAGTTATCAGGACAACTGGTCAGCAGGGAGGATACTAGGCTGGTGCTAATAATCCAGAGATCAATGCATCACTCTTTTAAGACCTAGGGAATTGCTTTATAACACCACCTATCTGGCAGATAATGGTCCTGAAAGTTTATTTGTTTAATTTTAACAAAGATCCAGAAACAGCCCTATACTGACTTTTCTCAAGTATTTTAGGATACTTCAGTAAAAACTGAATTTGTTGCTAGTTGCACCAATTCCCTTTCATTCCTGTCTTTCCAATAACACCAAAAGGAACAGAGATCTTGAAGCAAAATTCAGTAAAACAGGATAGGCAACAAATGTACTTTACCTCTATGAATTAGATTGCTAAACTGCTTCAGGTGCTCTTCTCCAAGTGTTTCAGATTACTAGGGAGGAAATCAGATGTATTATCTATGTAGGGTTTTTTGATTCTATTTTGCATAATGGTATTTGAACACTAGAAGATTACAAGTAGCATTGATAATGCTATAAATAACAGTGTTCTGAGCTTTCCATGTAGCTCTGTGGGTGGGTTTTAAGGCCCTATTTTTCTACTGGTCATGTAACAGTTTTACCCAGTAAGCCATGGGCTGTTGCTAAAAAGTCATTATCAGAAGAAGGGCTTTCTGTGGTATGATAAGTTATGATATTCACACCTTTCCTGTATGAACATGTCCAACAAATCCCAAGCACAACAGAACACAACTGCATACGATGATATTAATGAATTACAGCTTCTTTTTAAAAACCCCACATTCTTCCCTGTCCCCCTTCAGGTGTCTAACAGAGTGGAGAGAAAGACAATATGGAAATTTAATTAATTAATGTAATTTTAATCTGCAGGTTAATTCTAACAAAGGTTGGTGATTTTAGACAAGTTGCCTATGGGGACTCAGCAAGCTGATATAGCTTATTGACTAGTTCAAGAATCAGGTCATGAAAACAGTCAAGGTCTATTTCTAAAAGTGCAGTATGGTAGTGGAGCAGCATACTATTGTACTCATGGACAGGTGATGAGAGATAGCAGAGAAAGTAGATAAACCTAATGGTTAAACAGGATCAAAAGCACAGTAGATACAAACTGCATATCTGGAGACAAGCTTACCTGACAGTTATGATGCCATTTGCCGCTACATGTAGAAAAAGTGGGATCCAACAGCAGCATTACTTTTCCAAACTTTTTGTTGAGCAGAAAAAACCAAATTCACATGGAATTTATTGGGGAAGTAATTTGGTTGAAAGCATCCCTCAGGAAAAGGATGCATTTGTACAAACTAAAGAGTATGACAGGGAATTCAGTTCTTGTGGGGTACAGTACTAGTTTTTCTTTTCCAATGTGGCTGGAATAACAGAAGCATTATGTCTATTAGCTATATAAACAATAAACTTCATCTCTCCAGGACAGGAAACAGAAAGACCATACAATGGGTAATTTTTGTATTACTGTGAATAGGACATTTGTCTTAATAAAATAGAGGCGTGCAACTGAGATGTTTTGAATCTGGTACTTATTTAAATAAAGGCTGTCTTCCCCTTTGTGTGCAAAAGCAATTTCCACAGAAAAATAAAATGGCCTATGGATAAACAAGATCTACACACCCTGAGAGTGATAAAACATGCATGTGATAAAGGAAAGGTTTTCTTTTGCACATGCTGACCTATTCATATGTCTGTAAGTACCTGTAAATCCAGTGTGATTGATAGTTGAAAATACATCAACCACACAGCTTATTCATTACAAACCAACAGAAAAAAAAAACCTAAATAGATAATGTTATTTGCCATCTTGTTTTTAAGCAAGCCAAATCTCAGGATATTTTAAGAACAGGTTTATTGGGTCTACCTAGAAATTAATATACAGACATAGAAACTCATGCTTCTAGAACAGTACATAAAGAACACAACAGTGATATATTTTTTTTGCATATGATTTTGAGAAAGGAGGATGCAAACTGCAATGAAGTGGGTCTTTTTTCAGCCTGATGTACAGCTGCTTGTATTTGAAATCTTAGTAACACCCTGCTTGATATAAAGAGGAAAAATGGTCTAGCTGAGGGTTTTTTTCATGCTTTTGAGGAATATAGCTATTTAGATTGCTTAAAAAATCTCATATCCTTTTTTTCTACTATAGATATATTAATTAGAAATTACAGTAGGCCTCTCCTTAAAAGCAGGAACAAGTTAATGACCTGTTCCTCTGTTTTCTGCTTTCTTGGGGAATGGAGATTAATACAAGAGCAGTTTCTCCAGCAGCACCAGCAAAAGGCTATTTGAAGCATTTTAAATGTAGCTGATAATCAAGGACAGGAAAAACTTCTGCTGATGAAAGAAAAACTTGAATCCAATAATGTTACTGCAATATTTACTTTGACCTTTGGTAATGTCAAATGCATAATAATCAAATCTGTAAGGGTCTGATAATGAAAGTGAAAAGACTGGTGTTCTTTCCTGATGATGTCTCTTTCTCCTGGTGGTAACTATGTCAAAACCATAGCATGACCTATGAAAGTCCTGGTTTTTATTTGCATTGTGGGCAGCATACAGATGTCTGCTTATACTTAGCTTCAGAGCCTAATACATAAGCATTGGAAGAGTTTAGTGACTTTAACAACTAATAGTGTATTTAATATAAAGTGTCGCCGACCATCATCTCTCCTGTCCTCTTGGGATGAGTTTTATTCATGTGAGAAGAAATTGCCTTTCTCAATACATGCCAGAAACTTCATCTTTCTCTCTCTCCTCACTATATATATATATACATAAACCTAATCAGATTTCAAACCCAGGAGAACATTTCTGACAAAACTCCAGCCTTTGAGGGAGTTCTTCCACAGAAATCTCATTGTATGGTCTTAAAGTAATAAAAAGACAACCTGAAGTGAAAAGCAGAGTCAGAAAAGAGTTTCATTCCAGATCTTCATACACACTTTTGTGGGGGCAGGAGAGGAGGCTTGAACAGGTTACATAACGCAGGAGCATTTGGGAGCATCCAGAAATAAGAGAACTTGTGAAAAAAACATAGAATAATGAATCTTAACATTCACAAACCCAGTAATTTTAATCAACTAATGGAGACCTTTATGAACTAAAAAAACAATCAGGTAACTGGGAAGAATTAGCTTTTTGTGAAAAGGAAGTGACTGTGCTTTTAATGGAAATTTACCCAGAAATTCTAAAAAAAAAAAACAAAAAACAAAAAATCACACTGGCATCCTAGCATATACTATGCGAAAAATAACCTCAGAAAACACTATCTCCTTTCATAGCATTCTTAAGATTCCTCAGTGGGCAATCTGTTCACTAAAACTACAGCAAAACACAGTATCACTTGTCAGACATGCTAGTGATGTGAGATAATAGCAAAATGACCTAATTTCAAAGAATGAAAAACAACACACGTGAATAATTCCAGTAATTTGCAAAGGCCTGGAGTTTCTGCTACTTGACCTGCACACAGGCGCAAACCATAAGTTATTATTACTCCAAATCCAATGGACTAGCTGGAGACTACAGCTAAGCCTATACTAGCAAAACAACCATAGACCTTTGTTTAAGAAAAGACATGCAGTATGTGTTTTCTGCAGAAAACACCTGAAGGACTGTCCTGGTTTCGGCTGGGATAGAGCTAATTTTCTTCATAGTAGCTAGCATAGTGCTGTGTTTTGGATTTAGTACCAGAAGAATGTTGATAACACACTGATGTTTTCAGCTGTTGCCAAGTAGTGCTCAGACTACTCAAGGACTTTTTGAGCTCCTCCTGCTTGCCCAGGTGCATAACAAGCTGGGAGTACAGCACAGCTAGCACAGCTAACCCAAACTGACCAAAGAGCTATTCCATACCATATAACGTCATGCCTGGGGGGGGGTTAGTTCGGTCGGTCGGTCGCAGGGAGACTGCTCGCGGCTCGGGGACTGCTCGCGGCTCGGAACGGGCTGGGCATCGGTCGGTGGGTGGTGAGCAATTGCCTTGTGCCTCATTCGTTTTGTATATTCTGTATATTCTGTTATCATTCTCATTATTACTATTATTATTATTTTCTCTTATTAAACTGTCTTTATCTCAGCCCTCGGCTCTAACCTTTTATTTTCTTCCCGATTCTCTCCCCCATCCCCCACTGAGGGAGGGGGGGCAGTGAGCGAGCAGCTGCGTGGTGCTGAGTTGCCAGCCGGGTTAAACCACGACAGTCCTTTTTGGCGCCCAACGTGGGGCTCGAAGGGCTTGAGATAACGACAGACTATCCAGAGAATATTAAGGAATTTATATCTGTTAAACAGTTGTGGGTCACGATTTGATTCATTTGTTCTTGATCT
>NW_009258381.1:390963-397545 GCF_000687185.1 Egretta garzetta
GCTCGGGACGGGCTGGGCATCGGTCGGTGGGTGGTGAGCAATTGCCTTGTGCCTCATTCGTTTTGTATATTCTGTATATTCTGTTATCATTCTCATTATTACTATTATTATTATTTTCTCTTATTAAACTGTCTTTATCTCAGCCCTCGGCTCTAACCTTTTATTTTCTTTCCGATTCTCTCCCCCATCCCACTGAGGGAGGGGGGGGGAGTGAGCGAGCGGCTGCGTGGTGCTGAGTTGCCAGCCGGGTTAAACCACGACAAGGACACCAAAGGAAACCATAGTTTCACTTTGACTATTAAAGAGTAGAATGCTAAAATCAAGCATAATTGTTCTACTTATACTCAGGAAATGCAAAATCCGAGGGAAAAAAAAAATCCATAATCAGGGGAATAGAAGCATTTTGGAGAAGGATTCAAAATTAATTTCACATGTTCACTCTGATAAGATAACATCAAAGAGTAACATCTTAGGAGAAAATATTCAGAGAATATTATGTATTTAAGCTAAAGAACAAGTTCATAACAAAAATGCTAATAGTTTAATCACAGTAAGACCTGAATTTCTTATTCTTGATCACCTGTAGGTTTTCTTTTCCTGCCTTCAGTTTCTGGTATCTCATAAGCTTGTACGTCTCTTTGTTTTACAATTAATAGAAGTTATATTTACTTTTAGGGAAACTGTTTATTCATTTTTCCACTGCAACATTGTCTATTTCTCCTATGATGTATTTCTTCACACTAGTGGGGTATTTTGTCCAGGATACACACACTGCACTTGAAAACAACTCAGAGATGTCAACCACAGCAACTCTTTCATTTTCCCCTAAACGCTCACAGATTTCCTTAGTTTAGGTTCTATGTATTTTTTTGTGGATAATGATTTTGAGCTTTTAATATTTTTATATTATTATGCAGGGTCTTTATCATGTAGAAAGTGCCATAGGCTTGTTCGTCACCCATACATTTGAATCCATGCTATAAGAATTTCTTTGCTGAAATTCAGCTGTGTGATTTGAAAGTAACCTTAGATCAGTTCAAAGATCACTGAAGTCAACAGGGAGGTTCCTGTTCATTCCAGTGAGTTTTGTTTCAGGCTCTTCCCTGGACAAAATACTCTTCATTCATCAGACCAACACAAGAGAAAGGATGCAGTAGTATTTTTAGCTAGAAAGAGATTAAGGTCAAAAATCTGCTGCATTCAGTTACAGAGTTTATTGATCCTTATAAACAAGAATGAGCTTCAGATTTAACCTTAAAGCATCAGGTGCTTCATGCAAAAATAAACAGGAACACATTTTGTTAATCAATCTCAAAACAACCAGGTATTTTTTCTTATCATTTTACTCGATATGCATACTCCGGACCTATGGTTTCCCCAGTGAACTTCGAATTTACTTAAAAGGCAACTTATTTTTTCAATGTTTATGTTCTAGATACACTGCCTGTAACCCTGAGGGAGAATCCAAACATGCAAAAGATATGAAGAACACATCTCATTAACAACTTAATATCATTGTTTTACTTACTGGACTTTATTGCATTCAGCTATTTTGAAGACACCTGGAAAAATATTTCAAGATATATATATTTTTGTTACCTAAAGCTTCTTTATATCACTGCTTTACCTGTAGATCTGGCAGCAACTTGATTGATGTATTCATTTGCATGTTACCCAGTCCTTGGGTGGGTGACGGCCTGTTTTGTTGTGTTGAAATACTATGAGAGCAATTTGTGAGAGCAATGCATTTTTGCAATTTGAAGAAAAAACTGTGTTCACCTTCATTCTCAAAAAGGGAGACGAAACTGCCACCATAAAATAATGAACTCAATATCTGCTTTCCTAAGATACTAAGAATACAACAGTCAGAATTTAGGAAATTAAATGGTTAAAAGTTTTAGAGTAACAGCCTTGGGTAACCTGAGAGCAAGGCACAATTTTAGGGTAAGCCCTTAGCAATGTAGGCCCTCCTCCTACAAACCATTCCTCCACTGTCCCAGAAGGAAAGATTCGTTGTGTTCCTTTAAAGACAAGCTTTAAATAGAAAAGATTTTAAGACACATGCTTAAAGGAGAACAAGAAGAAGAGAGAAAACTGTCCTTATGTTTGTATCAGTCTTTTGTCATTGGAAAATCTTGGATTTTAACTACTTTCAGGTATGTAAAGACAGGTGAAAAAATGCATGCGTGTGATGTTATTTTAAAGGAATTATTAATTTTCCTGAGCTGTTCATGTATGGATGTGCAGCGGTAAGACTGATGTGCTTTGAGCTGTTCTCTTTTAGAAGGCTAAAAACAAAAAAGAGTAAAAATGGACTCAAATTACCAACTGTGCATCTGCAAAGTTTAAGACAGTAGCTCTGTGAGACAGAAAAAAAGAGATAGCTGGGGACTACACTGGAGTTTGACCCCCATTAACACAAAAACAAGGTGCCATTACTATGGCAACCAGCTTTGATTACAGGTGGAGTTAGTTGACATTTTTCCTCTCTCTGTAATCTCATTATAGGCTACATAAGAGCTCAAGAAAATACATCTTTTTCTGGAGGTACAGATTTTTGTTTCAAAAAACACAGAGGAATTTTATCCATCATGCAACACTGCTATCCCTGACTGGAAACGCAGGAAGTACAAACCACGCACCTGTGCGGCTGACAGGATGCCATCTGATTCGGAGGACTTGTGTTCGTTTGTATCGACTGTGAATTTCAGCCAGGCTGGTGTTCTTGCAGATCAGAGGATATACACTGAATCCCTAAACTTACATTCATTTCTTCCTGTCACGTCTTCTAAAAGCCTCCTTTCAGTATGGAATAGGCCATAACTCCTCTTCCTCCCCCCACCCCCACCCCCCCGGCACTTCAATACCACTGAAATAGTTGATAAACACTTTACTGCAACATACACCCATGCACAGGCACCCATCTATCTATTCTTCCTTTCCTGGACAGAGGTAAAGCCCTATGAGTTATATGGGCATTATCATTGTGAAAATGGGCTTATTGGCTTCTTAGCTAGAACAGTAAGAATGACTTGCTTTATTATGGAAATTACCAGTATGTAATTTATGAACTTCTCTTACTTAAATGCATTCACATCCCAGAGACCAAGCTTGGCAAATGACATAAATTTTCACAGAAAACAGAGGACCTTGCAATATAGTTATATTTTTGAACATAGTCAGCTTTTGGTATTGAGTAAAGCCAATTTTAAGTGTAAATGCTGGTTTAGCACTTATACAATACAAGGCTAATGAACTTCAGATTCCCTATATTTAACATTTATACATTTCCTCAGAGTAGCTTCATTGCTCAGTACAAAATATCTTCTGCAGGGTGCAGACTAAATAATGGAAAAACAGTGTTCTAATTTTTCATTAATAATATAACATTTCAGTTAACTACTATGTTTTTCAGGAAGTCACATGTAACAAAAATTAAAGTTTTCCAAGAAAAAAAATCATCTTAATCTTAGCAGTAGTAGTCACTGCCAAATGAAATTTAAAACTGTCTCCGTGAACAACATTTTTTAAGTTGGTGTCAAGTGCTGTTTTTTTCTTTATTAACATTTCTATTAGCATTTGTTTCAGATGCATAAGTAAGACCTAATTCCTTTGTTTTTTAGTTGGTCCAGGATGTTAGCTTAATATAAAATTGTGATCTGCAGGGTTTTCTCCATTTTTTTTCATTTGGCAATTCTTCTTTTATAAGGGTTATAAAGGCAACAGTCTGTAAAATCTGTTTCAGGTTTTCTTGCTCAGTTGTACTAATCTTCGTATCTTTTTCTTTTTATAAGACGCTAGTGTCTTTCTTTTTTCAATTAGAATTCTCTGAATGATTCTTCATGATGTGGAAAGTCTTCATCTCTTCAAGGAATCTGATTCAGTTAACTTAAAGTGACCTCAATTTTGTACACAATAGAAATAATTTGTTTTCTTTACCTCTACCTTTTAACACAGTCATGCTTAGATGATCTTTTCTGGTAACCTCGGTGAGAACTTAAAAAGAGGATTTAGGTAAAACATTATAGGAACAGAAAAGATAATTGAAATTTCAATAAAAAATTAATTGCCACATCCCACTACAATAAAGAGGTCAAATCATCCTCTTATGCTCATAGTGCACATTGTCAGAAATACACTGATGCAGAAAAAAGACCAGTAATGGTACCATTGATCTTGCATTCATTTGCAACTGGGAGGAGGGTAAAACAAAACATTTATTAACCCTGTTCTCATCACAGCACAGTGAGCATAGCCAGAGGGATGGGAAATGGCCAGATGTATGCTACCAGGATTACACTATTTTCCCAGGTTTACACTATTTTCCATACAGTTATACAGTTGCATGAGATGTAATTCTGGAATGCTTCTCTTTATAAGTTTCTATCAACTAAGTCAAGAATGCTCTGGAAAATTCCCTGGAAGTTTTTTCCCTGTATTTCCAGAGCTTTTGGACACAGTGTGATGGGTCCTTCCTTCCTGGCTGTGGTTTCTCCCACTAAAATATGTTTGTTGACTGCAGAGGATCCTTTGGGGAATATCTCCACACTGCTATTGTTTTTCCTGACCCAAACTAATCCCAAACCCATGGTAGCTTCATACCCTTGACACACACAGATCTTTCCCATGTTTTCTCCCCACCAGCCTGGCACTGTTGCCTGCTACTGTCAGGATTTCTGATGGACATAGTTAAGTTTTTATTATATAACAACTACAGTAAGTGAGGCAAATCCAGTGTGATCTGTCAGTAATACTAATGGTGTACTACAAAATATATGTAAAACATCCATGTCACATTTCCCATAACTAGACCGGTTACCTTTTTATTTTGTGCTAATAATAGAGTCCTATCTTTCATACTTGCTTACTCTGCTTACAATACATGGAGTGTTATCAGTAATTTTTCACCCAAGAATAGAACTTCTCCTCAATTTTTTATTTAATCACGTTAAATTTGTGATCGCAGATAAAGTTTTTGTGCAAAAGGTTTTGTTAAGGTCTTTTCTATCCAGTTTGTTGTTAAATAGAAGAGAAGAAAAAAATAATTCTAAAGTTACACTCAAATTTTTATACTATCTCTGAAGAGGTGCTCCAGTATATTATCCTGGATTGACAAAAAAACCTCAAAACATTGAGTTCAAAAACATATCAACTTTCTTCTATACCATTATCTTATTGTTTTCACATGGCTTCCTTCAGGTTTGGGGTTTTTTTTTGGTGGAAATATAAGTATAATATAATAACTTATTTATATGTTATGTTTTGAATTAGTTCGTTAAACGTTTAGTTTTAGAAAACCCATTTTCTTTTCCTTTTCCATTGTATATAAATTAGCATGTGATATTTCTCTAGACATTTTTGTTCCATACTGTTAGAAAGCATTTAAAGATTTCAGTATCTGCAATTGTTTCTTGCAGGGAATGTTTGAGAGCACTGCCTAGTCACAGATATCATGAATACATCATTGAGTGGAGTTTCATGTCCTTGCACTATTTCAATTTCCTTTTAGAATCGTAAGGAACTGGCAAATATGAATCTCATGCAGAAAGAAACTTGATCTGAATCATTAAGGTAACAGAAACGTGATCTGAATCATAGCTGCTTCTGCAAATTACACTAAACATCTGCCTATATTTTTAGTGACTTAGAAATTTTGCTTAAGTACTTTTAGAAGCTGGACTGTGTCTAGACTATGGTGCAAATAAAGGCTGGTGTAGAAATACCCTCTTGAAAAGTATTGTACACCTCTTAGAAGGCACTGGTTTGTTAAGCCAAACTGAGTACTTTCAAATTCTACTATTTTGAGGGTCAATATTTGTGTGCTATATGGAAAATCACACATAGTCCCTAAAGCAAACAGAAAAGATCAGAGGTCAGAGAAAGGACTCCTCTCAGTAGTCAAGAAGAGCTAATTAATTAAAAATATTTCCTTTATTCTTTTTGAAGCAAGTCTTAGGTGCTTTGAAAAGTCATCGGTTGAGCTAGACAGCATTCAACATTGAGTTAAATGGTATCAAAATTGGCACGTCATTCCCAGCTTGGCATTCAAGACTGATTGAATCAACAGCTAATTGCCCACTATACCAACATCAGATGGGGAGGGCAATACTGCACCTTGTGAGTAAGAAGTTTCCCGGAACTAAATAGCAAAGGCAGAAGGCTAATTATTGGGATTAGCAGGTGTTTATCTCAATAACAAAAGGAGCAGGGAATGGCAAGGTGATTTTGGTGCAACCACTGAAAACACTCTTTACTTGCCTTACCTTGCTTCAAGAAAACTTGAAGACAGACCTGCTCACCTCACTCTGTATTGAAAAACAGCATGGAATGCTGAAGAGGCAATGGCTCTTCCTGCTTCCTTCATGTTTAGGAAAAAAGTATTTAGAACATTTTTTTTTAAATAAAAAAAAGAATGTTTGAATCAAACTCAACATTGGTTTCCCTTCTTAATTTGAATGAAGTGCAAATTTGCATAACCTTCCATTATTTTAAGTGTTATTTTAAGCCCCCATATCTTCCACAGCTAATAAACCCATTTCAGGGAAGGGGAGGGGGAATTAAACTAGGCTTTTATTAACATGG
>NW_009258381.1:397715-405383 GCF_000687185.1 Egretta garzetta
GTCAGACTCAGAGAATCAAAGAAGTTGAGGAAACTGGAAGGGATATATTTGAAGACTTTTTAATCCTACCATTAGAGAATTTAAATCTGGTTATGATCACAGCATGACATGAATCAAGAATAGCTTTAATAAAGTCAGTGTTACACTATGCTGTTTCAAATTTGTCTAAAGCAAAATTGTGTCCTAAGCATTATATCCTCTAGGGCTATGGAAAAAAAATATCTGTGTTTTGATTTATCATGTAGCCAGGGATGGTTGGTGACTCTCCAGTTGTAAGCATTATTGCTAGGAATGTTATTTGCCACTCAAGATACAATGAGATGATTCACTTTCTTCTGACTGATCACATTTATAAAGCCAAGGAAGTTTTAAACAATTGTTTTATTTATACTTACTATATGTTCTTCAGAACTGTCCTTGGTGTTAATGTTTACCCTTAAAGAATAGATGTATAAAGTCACATTATATGTAAAGAGACAAAGTAAGAATATGAAATAGATTTCCAGTCCCTTTCTATTAAAAACCTAGCCATTTTTTGCAAGTATCTATCTCTGCCAGTTCAATGGAACAGTAGCATAATACACTATCCAGTGCAATCAATGGTATTTGCTGACATGAACATTTTAATTATGCATTACAGAAATATAGTCAATTCTGGAGGATCTTTATACTTGTATCCTCAATTCATAATTATTTCAACAGTTCCATATGTCATAGCTTGATCAATTGAAGGGCACAGGAAGCCCTTATGTATACATTACAATGATACAGATTCTGTAACAAAAATGCAGCACACAGCAATCTTCCTCACCACTACTTGGAATATAGTTTAGCCTGTGATATTAGAACTGACGCTATGTTCCTAGTGATAACAGCAGGCCTTGCCATCATTCCCTTGCAAGGACTAACTGAACATAATGACTGAGAAAAAAAGCTATAAGCTGTCTGGAAGTGTCAATGGACTTCAGCAAGTTTGCTGATGATACCAAACTGAGAGGTGCTGTTAACTCTCTTGAGGGACAGGAAGCCTTGCAGAGGGATCTAGACAGATTGGAGCATGGGGCTATGATCAATGGGATTAAATTTAACAAGTCAAAATGCCGGATCCTGCACCTACAACAGAGTAATGTCAGGCACAAGTATAAATGAGCAGAGATGTGGCTGGAGAGCAGCCCTGCAGAAAGGGTGTGGGTCGGCAGCAGGCTCAGTACGAGCCAGCAGTGAGCCCTGGCAGCCAGGAGGGCAAACCCCATCCTGGGGTGCATCAAACACAGCACAGCCAGCCAGTCACCAGAGGGGATCATCCCATTGTAGTCAGAGTTAGTGTGGCCTCACCTCGAGTTCTGTGTGCAGTTCTGGGCCCCACAATTTAAGAAGGATGTGAAGGTCCTTGAATGCATCCAGAAGAGGCGAACAAAGCTGGTGAAAGGGCTGGAAGGCATCTCCTGTGAGGACCAGTGTTGCAGATGGAGTGAGAGGGAGACAAAAATAATATAGTTTATTGGTGTAAAAGAGTGAGTTAACAAAGTTCAGTGGTAAATGTGACAATAGTTTATAAGATTCGATGGCAGGGTACACTTCGTTATTTACTGCATAGAGGACAGGGTCAGACAAAACTGTCAGGGAGACCCTCCCGTTGAGTCATGAGGTTCAGAAAAGATCCCCTTGCTTTCTAAACTCCTTCCTCAGAGAGGAGTCTAGGTGCGGCTGGATCTAATCCTAGTCCCAGACTTGGTCAATGGTTTATGTCTAAAGGATTATATATGCATAATCAATCCTTTGTGTCGCTTAGCTAAGATTTCAAAGTTATCATGCTGTTAGCCACTTACCAAGAATCTGTTGCGGTAAGGAATCACTCAGCCTTGAGGAGTGACCTTGAGAGGTGTCCCCCTGCTCAAGGGGAGATCCTGGCCCACAGCCCACTGCCATGCAGGAGAGCTCGGAGGGCTCTTGGGCTGCTCACTATTTATGGGGGGTAAAATAATTGTCTCATAGTCATATTTGCATACTGACCACTGTGCTTAGGTGGGCACATTCCACAATAGCCCTTGGCTATTGTATTGTTATCTGTCTCCCCCCACATCCAGTGGGAGCATCCTTCAGGGCCAGACATATCTATCACCATTGTCACAGGTGATTATCACTTGAAAGAGGTCAAGGGAGGGGGAGTCAGAGGCGAGGGGGGAGCACACGGCCACAAGCGGCTAAGGACTTTGGGCTTGTCAAGTTTGGAGAGGAGGAGGATGAGGGGGGACCTCATTGCTCTCTACAGCTTCCTGAGGAGGGGACGTGGAGAGGGAGATGCTGAGCTCTTCTCCCTGATATCCAGTGATAGGACACATGGGAATGGTTCAAAGCTGCACCAGGGGCGGTTTAGACTGGACATTAGGAAGCATTTCTTTACCAGGAGAGCAGTCAAACACTGGCACAGGCTTCCTAGAGAGGTGGTCGATGCTCCAAGCCTGTCAATGTTTGAGAGGCAACGCCCTTAACAACATGCTTTAGGTTTTGGTGAGCCCTGAATTAGGCAGTTGGACTAAATGACCATTGTAGGCTGCTTCCAACTGAAATAGCCTATTTTATTCTAAATAATTAAAAATAAAAAAGCCATGTCCACACTGAAATAATTTCCTCATTAGCACAGGACTTTTGATTTCCACAAAGGAACCCCGCAGTCAGCAATGTTTTCCACAGCCACACAGACAAAAGGTCTTTCCATCTTGACTCTGTTCAACTCCCAGTTGCCAAACTGGCACCATGTGTATCATGACTGAGCTTTGACTATGTAGTTTGCAGGTCCTTCAGTAGCCAAGAGAAAAACTGTCACTGCTCAGGCAGAACTGGCTGTGTGTTTAACATTAGAAGAGATGCAGGAGAGGTAATCTGCCACTCAGATCACCTTTCACTAGAGCTGTGCAGGGCTCTGGAGCATAAACATGAGTTTGCCAGTTTGAATTTGAGTTGGCAGCAGCACAGCAGCGACAGAAAGCAGACTGACAGCGAAAGGTCAAGTGTGATGAGTAGATCTAGAAGGTGTCAGTTCAGGGGTGGTATTTAGCGATACGATCTGTAAATGGGACCAGATCAGGTGGCCTGAGGACAATCTGTAGGAGATAGAGGAAGGAGAATGAATCTCAGAGCTCTAATGGAAACTGAAAGTAGATAGAAGCTGAAAAGAAGTGCTGCTTTGATTATAAGAATAAAAAGGAAGCTAGCAGGGTATACAATACTACTATAGATAAAACAGAAGGGACTGACAGATTACAGGATTTCAGAGAAATACTAAGGTTATGAGGCCTGAGAAATTTTCCCAACACTGTACTGCTATGTTCATGTATACTGACACAATTTCTTATGGGGGAAAAATGAAATCTGTTTAAAAGAAAATTGAAAAGTCATAATGGAATATAGCTTTTCCAATTGCTCAAGTAAATTACTATTTATACAGCAACCACCACACCCCAAAACATCCATCTTTGCATGGCCCTTCCCCTCCCCAGTCAAGACCAACTTGAAATGGGCCAGCATATCTTACAACACATAAAGTATGACATTTTACTAGCAACATTTAGCATATGTAACCACACAACTCATTAATAGACTGCATTGTCTCGCACTAGAACTAGGATTCTGCATTACCTTTCCAGGTCAGTGTTGCAAGAGAAAGGATATGCCCTCAATCTTTCTCTCACCGATCAGTGGAACTTGAATTTTTTTGTCCAAATTGGGATTTTCCACAAAAGAAGTCATATCCCAGATACTAGATGTGAGCCCTTTAATTAGGGCATTCTCCCAGAACATAGAGGATGTGGATTTGCACCCCTCTCTGAAAAAGAAGGTATTAAATCTGTCTCCCCTATATTCTGGGCAAATGCACTAACTACCAAGTTATTGTGGGAGACTAAGACCACCTTTGGGAAGGGACAAGCTGAAAGAAAGGCTTTTGAAAGAAATCACCCAAGAAGGAAATCCAGCCTGTGAATCCTAAGTGAAGAGTATATATAGCCTTGAATAATGTACACAAACCTCAGGGAAGAGAAGATGGATAGATATATCCACATAGTCTGTGATTTTCATCTCCCTCTAAATGAGGCAGCAGTTTAAATGATGCAGCCCTGTACACTAATGTATAAAGCCCTTTTCAGTCCAACACAAGACATCCAGGTTTTTTTGTTGTTGTATGTGATGGGCTGACCCTGGCTGGATGCCAGGTGCCCACCAAAGCTGCTCTATTACTCCCCTCTTCAACAGGACAGGGGAGAGAAAAATATATCAAAAGGCTCATGGGTTGAGATAAGGGCAGGGAGAAATCATTCTCCAGTTACCATCATGGGCAAAAGAGACTCAGCTTGGTTTAGCTTGTTACCAATCAAATTAACTTATTATAACTTATTAGCAATTAGTTTAACTTCTTACCAATCAAATCAGAGTAGGAGTGGATAAAAAAACCCCTAAATCTTAAAACACCCTTCCCATCCCTTCTTCCCAGGCTCAACTTCACTCCTGAATTCTGTACCTCCTCCCCTCCAGTGGCACAGGGGAACGGGGAATGGAGGTTGGGGTCAGTTCATCACACGCTGTCTCTGCTGCTCCTTCCTCCTTAGGGGGAGCACTCTTCATGCATTCCCCCTGCTCCAGTGTGGGGTCCCTCCCATGGCAGACAGTCCTCCATGAACTTCTGCAATGTGAGTCCTTCCCACAGGCTGCAGTTCTTCATGAATGGCTCCAGCGTGGGTCCCTTCCACGGGGTGTAGTCCTTCAGGAACAGACTGCTCCAGCATGGGTCCCCAATGGGGTCACAAGCCCTGCCAGCAAACCTGCTCCAGTGTGGACTCCTCTCCATCGGGCCGCAGGTCCTGCCAGGACCCTGCTCCTGGGTGGGCTTTCCATAGGGTCACAGGCCCCTTTGGGCATCCACCCACTCTGGCATGGGGTCGTCCCTGGGCTGCAGGTGGATGGAGATCTGCTCCAGCGTGGACCTCCATGGGCTTCAGGGGGACAGTCTGCCTCACCATGGTCTTCACCATGGGCTGCAGAGGAGTCTCTTCTCCGGCACCTGGAGCACCTCCCCCGTCTCCTTCTGCACTGATCTTGGTGTCTGCAGGGCTGTTTTCTCCCACATCCTCTCACTTCTCTCTCTCCCCAGCTACCATTCTGCAGCAGGGTTTTTTTCCTTCTTAAATATGTTATCACAGAGGCACTACCACGGTCACTGATTCACTTGGCCTTGGCCAGCAGCAGACACAGGGAAGGTTTCTAGCAGCTTCTCACAGAAGCCACCCCTGTAGCCCCCTCACTACCAAAACCCTGCCACGCAAACTCAGTACATTGTATTTTAAATTGCAATATAACATCAACATAAGAATGCAATCAAACAAAACAGAAACTGAATTCTGTATTTTTTTTTAACTAGTTCTTCAGGGCGTCAAAAATTGTTGTGATTTCAGATAACCTGTTAGATCTAGGAGGTCTTTCTTCCTACTTTTACCTAAAAATGTTGGACCAGAACTCAATAATAATAATAATAAAAAAGATAGTGAAATATTTCTTATTGCCAGCATATACATAAACATTTTGCTTATTTATTCCGTTAGAAATACTGATGAAAGTTAACAGTTCCAGGTGCTTTGGTAGTCTGTTCTTAGAATTATTTACACGGAAAAGAGAATGAATCACACACTGAAAGTGAAATGAAACAGTCCACTAAGTAACGTGAGCCAGGGTTGGGGGGTTGGGGTTGTCTGAAGAAAAAATATTACTTCACCCTTGTCATTTAGCTTTTATCTTCTGTCCTTTCAGTTCACTGACATCTTGATATAGAAGACCTATAGCAAGAGCTAAAAATAAAATGTATGGTTATTTATTTGAATCAGCTGAACTTCTGTCCTATAACCAATGCAGGGGAGAAAAAAAAAAAACGTATATTGCGTTGAGAAGACATTTGATGGAAAGCCATGCCAAATTTAAAATCTCTTATATTTACCAGTAGCAAAATAGTATATTATGCACCTAACCCAATGATTCCTGTCTTGGATAGTCATAGAAAAATATCATTACTCTTATTTTTAGCTAAAGATATGTTAACAAACATCACGCTTAGTGAAAGGATAAAACAAACTACACCAGTGTATATAAATACCTTAACAGGCTTTGTTAAGAATTGAGATGCTCATAAAACTTTTTGCAAATCACTGATTTGGACACCAGAATGAAACTATTCTTTTTTAAAAATAGAATTTTCCAACTTTGCCTTGAGGCCAGGGGGACAAAAGAGACATATGAAATCAAAGCCTAGCAAATTCATGTTGCTATTAAATTATGTTCTGATTTCATAATAAATAAACTCTCTATTCTTCTTAAAATTTCATCCTTAACATCTTTGGCATTGTAGAAGTTATTAAAACTTTTCAAATATAAGGAAATGTAGGGCACTGCCCTGTAGAGCTGGTTTAATTTTGCTGCAAAGCTATTTCACTTTTTTCTTTTGTTTAAATTTTACCCTAGTATATTAGACTGTTCTGCAAGAACAAGATCCCAGAAGATGTTTTCATATTGCTCCTTGGCAGTCTTTTTAACAGTCAAGTTATTTATCCTGCAATGGATTACATCTATCTTGCAGTGACTGTTCTTTTTTTGTTCTCTGTTCCCCCCCCCCCGGTGAGATTCTAAGGAAAGCAGGAGAAGAATAAAAAATGCTAAAATAGTATTTGAATACGTCAAAAAGAGTAATATAGGGCATCAAATGCGCTGGGGCAACCATGGCAGAGATGTCGCATGCAGCTGTAACAGAGTTTTGGGTCAGAGTTGAAAAACAAGCCAAGCTCTACCCCAAATCCATGTTTTCCTGACAGAAGCAGCAACATTTTATACAAAAGATGAGCTGGAGCGTAAGCAATCACATAAACAGAATTAATGATCCAGACTCAGATGGAAGCAATCCAAGTTCAGATTTCATTAAGACCCAAAGTAAGGTGATAGAAAAGACACAGCACAGGAAATTTAATGGTACTGTTTGCATAGCAACATGTTACTCATCATTACTAAAGGATTCAGAGCATGCCTCTTGGGAATTGTCCCTTATTGCCGCAGATATAACATAAATTTGAAGATATTAAAGATCACCCCACATTCCAGACCTGATCTTGAGGGATTTATTAAATTTTATTCTGGAGAAGACCTTACAGACTCTCTTATAGAAAAGGCACTGTATAGGAAAGCACATATGCAGGAAGGAGGGCACAATCTAAGAATTTGGGTGTACAGCTGCAAATAGAAATCTCGCCAATAAGAGTCTGAATGAGACAGTTTAAACCAAACTTATTTTATATACAGATCCTTATGATTCTCAAAAAAAGGATAATCAAGCTTACTTTAGGTTAACTGCTAAGCTGCCACTTAAAAGCACCACAGGAAAACAAGTTGAGGGAACAATGTGTCCTTCCCCAGCTAAATATTATTTTCTTCCTGTAATAACCATACAAAAAAGAACGAATGTTGCTTCTGGTTTAGCATTGACTGACATGTTTGCAGTTATGTATGGGGAGTAAAAGTCCTACTTATTCTCCTTTTCTGCTCTTCTTCCATCCCCAACATCTCCCCTTAAACTTCAAATTCTTTGTACGCTCCAATTCCTTGGGGGGGGGAAAAAAAAAATCAGTGCGAGGGAAC
>NW_009258381.1:405415-444852 GCF_000687185.1 Egretta garzetta
GAAAGAGGAATGGCATTCAACTGGCACTTCACAAAATCACCTTTAAATTCCCCACTTCAGCCTGCAAGTAAAGCAAATGTCTATTTCTTGTCCTGTTGTCTTCCATCACATTGTGCCTCATCCCTCTCATTTTGTCCCTTTCACATCCTGCCATTTTTCAGTTCCTCCCCCCAGTTCTTAGGGGGGCACAAGCTCCTGCTCCCCATTAAACAGACTCCTAGACTTCTTTCTTGGAAAAAAATGCTCTAACTAGCTATTCTCCTGGAACGTGATAAAAGTTTTCTCTGTAACTTGACACTGGTTTTCGCCTGTACACACAGAAAGTTGCTGACATCTCCTGCACGTTTCTAAGCAATCTTGTCTGTCCTTTAGCCCAGAAGTTTCTGGGAGTAAATGCCTCTGTGTTTCATTTATTACTGCTCTGCTTATACTTAAATTATGAATTATCTGGAAGTTTTTCATTCCCACATACTTCAATATCTGTAAGTAGGAGTATTTGCCAGTAAAAAAAAAAAGCATTTAAAAAATGCTTAGTTGGCAGACAAAATTGAAATTTCTAGATTTAGAGCTTGTCTTTGCTCTGTTCTATGCAAGTAGACAACAGTAGCCACTGAACAGCACTGACTGTAAAGCACTGTGCTTTAGATGGGCCAGAGAAATTTCTTCACTCATTGTTTAGATCTTTCTCAAGTGGAAGAAATCAGTATAACCGGCACTAACCTTTCAGATAAAACAAAAAAGTATGTGTTTACATATGTATATATATACAGGAATACATGGGTAAGAGGTATCCAGACACACTAACTGTTCAATTGTTACTTCTTAAATACATAGAAGGAGCAGAGGCAGTAATAGTTAAAGCTAATTTTGAGATGTAATACAGAAATTCAGTCAGCTGGTTCTGTACTTTCAGAGAGTACTTGCTCCCTTCTAAAAAGTCCTTTCAAGAACTGTTTGGAAAACAGTTAAGGGATTTCCATTTTAAGAAAAGTCGCATTGTTGGCACATCATTTTCTAACACTATTACTTTGATAAATAAGGGAAAAACATTTTTTAAATAATAAGGAGAAATTTCAGAATGAAGATTTTTTTTTTCACAATGAAGTGTGTTTAATCAAGTAATTATGAAATAAGGTCAAAAACAAGAACAGTTCTGAAAATAATCTAATATAAAATAAAAATGTTAAAATACAAGAAGAAACATTGTAAATTGTCAAAATATTTCAAATTACTTTGAAAAAATGTTTAAAACTTTGTCTTGGGTTATGTCCTGAAGAGAATGTCTATCATGTCTTTTCCCTTTGCAAGTGGATTTATTCTCCCTTTAAAAGTTACCTATGTTGTGCCATTCACTGGCGGTATTGCTTCTACAGGACAAAGGAAAAGAAAACAAAAAAATTATTTCTAAAACGCATCAAATCCAAACCTCAGGATACACAGGCTGATGCTGTTGTGCAGTACCTTGGGTGCCTTGGTGCCCTTGCCTTAGCAGTGCTAAGGCCCCCCTGCTTGCAGCTCTGGAGCCTCTCTCCTCAGCTGCCATAGCAGCCCCTTCTCAGCACCTCCACGGCAGTGTTTTTCCCTTGGATCCCCACACTGTTGTTCTTGTGCTGTTGGTCCCATTTGCACCTGCAAAATCCTGCTGTTCTTGTTGTGGCAGCTGTCATGGGAAGCAAATACCACTGCTGAGACATTGCCCTTCTTTCCTTCACTTTCTTTTACCTCCTGTTTTCTGTTTTTTGTTTATATGAGAGAAAGCTAAACACAATGCAAAACAAGGTAGATAACAAGCATTTAAATACTTTGTAAATACTCTCCAATAATACATGCATACAGGAACTTAAGAGATAAATAGGATGATGTGCTTGCACCTGGTTAGCATACTCCAATCAGTGCTAACAGCCTCATAAGAATAAGCTGTAGGGAGTTTGAGCAAGTCCCAGTGTAAAGCATATAGTACTAGGGAGAAAGCATGGTGGAAAAAAAAAAATCACCATCATCACCTTCATCACTCGTCACCTTCATTGTTTTCACCTGCTGTACTGGCAAGTGCCCTCAGGGACTGACCACTGGCAAGAGTTTTCCCTTTCTCTTCTCTCTCTCTTTTTGCTTTGCTTTAATCCTACTCCAAAACTACCTTTCACTGTTCCAACATATGCCATCAGCTACAGATCCCACTATGAAATCTTTTCTCATGTGGATCTGCCTCAATATCCTTTGTGCAACAATAATATTGACAAATAGATACTGTAGTCTTAATTTGGTTGGGGCATTTTACTGTGAACACTTTTTATCAGCCTAATCTGAAATAAGACAGTATTAATGTCAGCATGTCTTTGCTTTACCTGTCTGCACATAAGTTGAATATAAACTCAAATATTTTCAATGTGATGTGGCCTCCAAGCAGTAGGAGGCTTCTTTTAGCTGCTCCCTGCCACCTACTAGCTGCCATGACAATCATTTTGATATGTTTCTGGTTTCCTTGTGATAACAGAAGCAGCTGAGCCTACCCTAAGGCACAAGCCTGCCTTTGAAGCAGCAATCCATGCTGGAGTCCATCCATCCATCCATCCATCCACACACACTCTCTAGTACTTTAGTGATTGCTGGTTTAAAAGCAAGATATAATAAAATCAGTTCCATTTTCCCTAATAGAGTCTACTTTATAGAACATTAAACAACATTTAATGATGAGTTAACTTACCAGAAATTTCAATTTCAGGAGTGGGATGAGGGGGTCTTTTTCTAATTTTGCTGTCTAGAATTGTCAGGTTGCAGATGTCACTGCTGTAACATCTGTGGTCTGTGCATCATGTGGCATGCCAAAAAATCTCCAGTTAACAGAAGGCATAACATTTCACAACTGCTGAGTTGATCTGATACGCTAATAATACAATGAGCTTTGGATTTCTTTTGGTGCCAGATATTTTTCTAAACCATCTAAGTTAAATCCATGACATGAAAAAAATTAAGATGCCAGTCAAGAGAGTAGGAAGCAGTTGTGGTGTACCACTATATTCAGCATGGACATGCTGATTATCATGCCTTCTTTGTTTGGCTTTGCTACCACTTTATAGTCTGCTACTGATACCCTGATATGCTCCGGCTTTCATAAACATTCCTAGACCTTTATACCACCTGTTTGGTGTAATACTGTTGACTCTTCTGACCATAACAGCTGTTTACTCATTTTTTATTCTTATTATATCAGAGTGAGAGAGGAACTCGTATATAAGGCAGGCTTATAGTCACTTCCTCTTAAAAGAAAAAAAAAAAAAGAGAGAGAAGGTGTATGCAAGCTTGACAAGAAAACCAATGCAATAATATTTTCTGTTTTCTGTGGTTCAATTTCAATTCATTATTCCAGAATTAGAGAAGTGTCCCTTAAGTGCCAAAATTTCAAGAAGATTCAAATCTTACCGTAAAACATTCTTGAACAATGGTTCCTCTTTACTCTCTACATTTCTGTGAATCTATTTTCTTACTTTGCTTTTGCATTATTCTTGCTACTTTTGCACTTCACCCTCCCTTCACTCAGATTTTAAAAATATTTAAAGATTTTTGTAATGTCTTGTATAGATTTCTGAAGAAATACTGATGTGACTTTTGATGCCATCTACTTGTTAGAATAAGAAATGCATTAAATAATAAAGCATGAGTAGGCAAAGGACAGAAAAAGTATAAAAATGTTAATGTGAAGAGTTTCCAGGAAAGCATGGAGGTCAGAAAATGGCAGTGGCCTTTTTATAAGAGGAAGTCACTATTTTCATCATTGCCTTAATTTCTAACTTTTGCGTCTGTTTCAAGTTTGTCATTTCTCAAGGACTTTGTTTATATATATGTAAAGAAATTTTATTCTTGCATCAAAATGTCATAAGCCAGGAACAAACATTGAAATATTTGCTGACTTACTCGTTGCAATTTCAGTCTCTGCTACTGCTTGTTACCCAGTCCACATTTCCAGTGTTCTTCATTATGCATTGATCAATTCACTGAATTGTGCAACAGTTCACACACAAACTAATTTTACATTTGAATTACAAAACAGAAAGAAATCTGCCTGGTAGCTGAATAACTAGCATTCATAAAACTTTTGTGACCCACATGTATTTTCACAGGCTTCATACTGATGACTGACACCATGCAAATAACAACAATACAAACCAAGGAAGTGGGATGACAGTGAATGATGGGCTTATTTTGCCATAATTTAGCTTCCTCAATGTTGAAGTTTTCCATATAGGCAAACTCTGAGCAGGCAGAAGGCTCACTGATAGAAAATTTATATTGTTCATTTCAAACACCTATTTTGATGATTTTTTTTCACCTTTATGGCAATTTAATTTCTTATATGTCTACTCCAAAAAGTCAAACTAACCTTTAAATTTTGTAAATATGGAAAATTTATGCACAACCCAAATATAAATACCAAACACATGAATAAACCTGCCTAACAAGGAAGTGAGTCCAGAGAAAAGCAACAGCTTCTCCTGAGCCAGAACTTTCTTTGCTTTTTCTTTCCAAGTGATAAGGTTTTAACATCTCTTAGAATTTAGACTATCACTTTCATTGTATAAAGCCTATGCTCACTTTTACTACTACTGCTAACATGTCTGAAACCGATATTGAATCAACCTAGTGTGTACTCATTTTTGAGTTCTAAAAAAATGGTTATCCATGCAGACCTTATATCAGTGTGTCAATAAAGAAGATACAAATTAATAGGTATATAGAAAAATTAAGAAAGTTATTTTCTTTCAACTTTTCTTTCTCTTATCAAACTCTTCTTTTTTTTTTTTTTGTCATAAGCACACAATTGTGAATTAAATAACATCTAAAGCCATAACAGCTTCCATTCCTCTCTTCTGGCAAACCCCCAGATTTTGTCCTCTAAGTGAAAGATCCCTTTAGCTATTGTAGTTTTTGGATCCATTCCTGTGTATCTGAATGGCTTGCTTCTTTCTCTGGAAAAATAAAACCTCTGAATCTCAAGCAAAATTTATTTGATTTCAATGCAGCAGTGAAGCTAAACAGGCAGCAGTGTCACTACGTATGAGCAATGCCCTTTTTCATCTGAAAGAAACGTAGTAGAAAAGTTCAGCCACCATAAAAATCAAACATACAGAATGCCACCTAATTTTTGTTAAGGTTTGTGATTTTATGTACTGCTTACTCATTATTCCTAGTATGTTTTTAAGTACATCAGACTAACTCAATCAGGAATGGTTCCAGCTTCCTGATAAGACATCCATAAAAATTCATTAAGAAATAAATTGGTATATCTATGTTTAACATCTTCAAGATTCATTAGGATGATTATACGTTAAAAATACAAAGACAACCATTAAAGGGAAAAGTGTAGCATTAGTCCATATCCCTACAATCTGAGGAAATGTTAATAGTCAGCTACTGACTAATAAAATGTGTTTCCCCACCATTTACTCCCATGCTTGCTCAAACATACATGACGGGCAAAGGCTGACACTCCAAATCCTGAAATTAAGCCTTAAAAGTATTCCAGACAAAATAAAACTCTTAGGTCGATGTCGTGGTTTAACCCCAGCTGGCAACTGAGCACCACACAGCCCACTTCCCCCCAGTGGAGAATTGGAGGAGTAAAAGTGAGAAAACTCATGGGTTGAGACAAAGACAGTTTAGTAAGTAAAGCAAAAGCTGTGCATGCAAGCAAAGGAAAACAAGGAATTCGTTCAGTGCTTCCCAGCAGCTGGCAGTTGTTCAGCCATACCCAGGAAAGCAGGGCTCCATCACATGTAACGGTGACTTGGGAGGACAAACACCATCACTCTGAACATCCCCCTCTTCCTTCTTCTTCCTCCCGCTTTATATTCTGAGCATTACATCGTATGGTCTGGGTTATCCCTTTGGTCTGTTGGGGTCAGCTGTCCCAGCTGTGCCCCCTCCAGGCTTCTTGTGCACCCCCAGCCTGCTCACTGGTGGGGTGGAGTGAGAGGCAGAAAAGACCTTGACTCTGTCTAACTATGGCTCAGCAACAACAAAACCATCCCTGAATTATCAACACTGTTTTCAACAAAAATCCAAAACGTAGCCCCCTATTAGCTACTATGAAGAAAACTAACACTATCCCAGCCAAAACCATCACAGCCAGGAACAGATTTTACCTCTGTGTTGGTAAAAGAGGTCACCAGCCACTATTTCGGTATTACTACTATGTAGAACTCTAATGGAGAGGTGATCCGGTGAAAAGTCCAACATCTTTTTCAGGAAAATCTGATTAGTTTAACTTCAAAATGCTTTCACCAGGATTTAAAGAATTTTCTTCTAACTGGTCTGATGTGATCCTCTCCTTCAAAGGACCTTTGGAACACTAATCTCTGGCGTGTAGAAGCACTCTATACTCTTAAAAGGTTTTCTAGGCAGATAGGTGTTTCTGTTCATTACACAAAGAAGTTGTTAGTTTAAATAGGTGAAAAAATAATAAAACAGGAACTTCAGACCATGACAGTGTTTCTCCTGTACTGTACATATGTTCACACAGAGATACCTGTTTGCAGATACACTGAAACATCTCTAAAATGTAGGAGTTAAGAATAAATTTTTCTCAAAGGTGAGCCAATTGTTAGTGATTTGTGATGTATTTTTTAAAAGGCAGAAAGGTAGTCATTTCCAAACAGAATATCAGTCTGCCATCTAAAAAAGTCACTTTCTGAAGCTTCCATTATAAATGCGTGTTTCTGTTTGGGATCTTTTTTGGTTTTGTAAGACTTAAATTTGTCAGTGCCAAACACCACATAAACATTACATGGACACTATTTAACACAATGAGCAGCTTTGCTTTTTATAAGCATGGGTGCTGCTTCCATTTCTCTCCAGCATTTCTCCTGAAGATTTTGTTTAGTTAGAAGCTTGTATCAAAACATTATCAGGGTCCTCAGATGTTGAAATGTGAAGGATCAAAGAGGAGAACATGACCAGATCTTAAACTCTTTAAAAAATCCCACACCCTAAGACAATAAAAACCTGGTATTTCAGAAAACCTCATGTGCTTTTTCCAACGAGTAAGGAGTGGAAGCCTGACAGGTGCATGGCACGTACCATATATTTACAGCTTCTCTTCAGTCTGGGACATACAGTAGGTAATTAGTTATTCTGGGCCAAATCTTTAGAGATTTTAAGCATCTGCTAATTAGTCCAAGAGCTGTTAACAGCAGTAGGCACTATAAAGTCGGAGCACATCCATAAAACATTGAATAAAAAGCCAGTACTGCAGTTGATCATTTTGTTGTAGTGTGTCATTTTGTAGTTTAGCATTTTCTTGCTTATTCTTCTACTTTTTGCTGACTATTTTATGTATCATTTTATTTTTAACTCTTCACCCAAATATTCAATCATTTCAAAAACTCACATCCATAGAAAAAGGGGAGGAAAATAATATGAAACACAATCACAACACTGACAGGCAGATAGATACCCATCAACTGTAATCTTGATCTATATACAAGTTCTCAGCTACTTCATTACTAAAAGCTATACACCATAACTTTGGGGAATTCTCTACTACAGATAATACTTGAGAAGAACATTCCTGAAAAGGATCACCTAAGCAAATATATAAGGAACATCTTAGTCACCCATCAGATCTCAGCCCACATACTGGAATTAATGACTGGTATGGCCATATGATAACTTTTGCAAAGCCCTCTCTATACCTAAACTTAAGATCCTCTGAGAAACACCATTCTACCTATCACTTTAATTGTAGAAATAAGTTGATTATGAAATGTTTATATAATTTTGTCTATTTTTATTTGCATTTCCCTAATATCTCTACTTGTTTGTTTTATTGATAAAGCTTCAAGCAGGAACTACCTTTAAGCATGTGATAAAATTCTATTCACGTAGGAATTTTGCAGAAAATGTCATTCAATAAGATCAGTCCATTTTTAAAAGTCTAATTAAAGACATCAGAAAGAAATTACTTGAGGGTAGGAAGAGCAGCTAATGGATGTTTCTTGTCAGAAGTTGTGAAATGTGTTTTACCAGAGGGATTAAACATATCCTTTGAATCCATCATGTCATACAAACATTCATTATTTTCCAGTTCAACCTATGAGAAGGAGAAATATTTCCCCATTTCTCATAGTTATGAAGCTAGTACTCCTATGGTGATACATGATCAGGAGTCCCTCTAAACCAGGAGAGGACAGTTTTATATATCCCTAAAGCCCATAGGCTAGCCTCCTCTTTGCTCACCTCCAGCTTTCCTAGGAAATCTCTTAGACCTCCTTGTTGTCCCCACAAGGAAAACAGGATGAGGAGCCCTTCCTGATGGTGAGGTGTTGTAGTCACCAGCTGCATATGCCTGCCATGCTATGCCAGGAGTCAGGAAGATTACTTGGTCCTCTGACCAAGGCAGGCACTAAACCACTTGGAATTCATGACTTATCATGAGAACTTCAAACAGAGGGCAACATGTAAAAAGGTGGGTTTGCTACTATCGCATTTTGAAAGAAAATAACTACTCAAGGGTTGCTTCCGAAAAAGTCTTCAGGTCTGTATATGCTAAACACAGAGAGCTCCTCAAAGTCCTGAGTAACTTGCTTAAGAGTAAGTTTTGGATAATATGTAAATACTTGTATTTTCATACTGGCTGCTCTTCTTCATCTGTCAGGGCTTTGGGTTCATGATGAGGTGCTTTCCTCTGCTTGCACATGGCATAGGATGCCTGGCTGGGTTCTGGGTTGAGGACTCTAGGAAGCAGAGCGCTGAGCACTTCCCATCCTAATATTGCTGCTAGCAGCACCAGTTTCCTCATTTGACTCCAAAAGCATTATAGTGGTTGGCATCACAACAGGACTGTACTCAGAAATAGCAGGATGCTGAGCCCCTCAGAAAATAGCTTGGTAGAATGAAGCAGGACAACTCATAAAGGACCGCATGGGGCTCCTGGTTTTTGCCAGTGTGAGCAGTGAGATATGAGATCGGTGGAGGCCAAGCTCACGTACCCGTGCAAAGCAGCACTGAGCACTGTGTGTTTTGTGACTCTCGAGGTTGTCAAGACAATTCTGGATAAATATAATCTCATTTAAAACTAAAGCAGAAATGGAAATTCTGCAAAATGGAAACACTAAAGTGACAATAATTCAAGCATTTAAATAATAATCTGAGTCTCATGAGGAAACTTCATGTTTAATTTTATGTATGATGTGGAGACTAAGTTTATTACTGTGTATCTATTAATCTCTCTGTGAGATTTGTTAATATTTTTGCAATTCCCAGTGGACAATGATAAATCATTGCAATTAAGATTGGGCTAAATGAATCTTGTGGCTTCATTTTAAGTCTGTTCTATCTCACTCATTTTTGATGATCAGCCTTTAAATTTGGGGTGATGGCAGCAAATAGGTAATGTCACAGAACAGCTAGAAATCCTGTATAATTGCATGCTGCTTTTAATGTCATTTGCAATGTGTGAATTCACTATGTTCGATTCTGTTGCCTGCTCCTTATGGAGTCAGCTTCTCTTGCTGTCTGAATCATCCCAAAAGCTACAATGCAGGCATAGCAGAGACTCTGGAAACTTCAGGACACTGATTTACAACTAATCTCTAGGAATCACGGACATCCAAGGAATACTAACCTACAGCCAGTAGTTCAGGGAGAGCTGATCATCCATACTGGCCATGGTGTTACTCCTGAGCATGTTTCTTGTCTCTTCCAGAGACTCAATTCATGCAGTCATGTCCCCTCCTAGAGTTCAAATCAACATTGAGGCTTTGCAGCCAGTAGCAATGATAACTTCAGTCTACAGCTAATTAAGGGGTACCATGGCAGAGTTACCTGCCCAGAGACCTAAATACAAATATTTTAATCGGCACCTTGTATATTGAAATGTGCATTTTCTTACAGTTTTTAGACTCTGCTGGCTCTCCTCTCCAGCATGTGCATACTAAAACCTGATCTATGTATCAACCTTCAAAGGTGTCACTGGCTCTTCACAGACTGTCCCAGAATTTCATGAAGGTCTGCTTATCTGTTTACACTTTAATTGTTTTTTGACGGACTACAGAAAGCCATTAACAGTTTATCAGACATGATCTATCTGTTTACCTGCTCTTGCTAATAGTTTGACAAGTATAAAAATTAGGTATTGTCTTTTTCAAGCCTGCATTGCACCATTTCTTTAGTTAAAATCCCTGTTTCTTATTTGTTTGTAGGCTATTGAAAAAAAAAAAAACACTACAATGAAAGCAAGCCTGGTTTTGTTTTGCCTGTTGTTCTAACACATATGCAAAATCTCTCCATGTTTGCAAAAGCTGACATTGGCAGGTCATCTCCTGACAGCTCTCAAGACAGCTTGCTTCACCCGAGAATAAAAATCAAAAACCAGCCTCTGCCCATTTCCTTATTTTGCATCTCTTTTTCCTACTCATTTATTTTTATATTGCCTCTTCTTAACAATTCCAAACAGTAGATACCTATCAGCAAAGAATGTATGTCATTGGGAATTACAAGCAAATATTCCCAAGCAACATCACAGTTGAAAAATAGTCCAAGGTAAGAATAATATATTACATATTTGGAAAACATTATTTGTGATCCATTTTCTTTGCAATACACCATGCTTTGTTCGTGTATGATAACACCTGCTGGTTGATATATAACACTCCCAAGCTAGAAACAATTTTACAACCCAAATAGTATTAAACTTAAAATAAAAAGAAAAAAAAAATCAAGCAAATAGGTCTTGCTCAAGGCCCATTACCACCAAATCCTTCCTGTCCTGATGGCTAGAAACAAAACTCTCCAAATCTCTCTTCAGTGAACTCTTCGGTGAACTTTCAATACATAGAGGGTCAAAATCTTGCAGACCTATTGCTGATGTTCTGATGTGGATGTTACTCACCTACAGAGCAATAAAACCAATAAATGAGTTTTAGAAAAGGCTGACAACTGTTGTAGTTTAACCCGGCAGGCACCTGAGCACCACTCAGCCACTTGCTCACTCCCCCGCTCCTTCAGTGGGATGGGGGAAAGAATCGGCGGGAAAAAAAGGTAAAACCTGTGGGTTGAGACAAAGGCAGTTTAATAAAAGAAAGGAATAACAATAATAATAAAAAAGTAATAGAATATACAGAATATACAAAACAAGTGATGTTCAATGCAATCGCTCACTACCCTCTGACTGATGCCCAGCCCGTCCCTAGCAGCGATCACTCTCCCCCTGCCAGTCAACTTCCCTGAGCATGACATCATCTGGTCTGGCATAGCCCTTTGGCCATTTGGGGTCAGCTGTCCCAGCTGTGTTCCCTCCCAGCTTCTTGTGCACCTGGCAGAGCAGGGGAAGCTGAAAAAGTCCTTGACTGGTATAAGCACTGCTCAGTAACAACTCAAACATCAGTGTGTTATCAACATTCTTCTCATCCTAAATCCAAACCAGAGCACTGTGCCAGCTACTAGGAAGAAAATTAACTCTATCCCAGCTGAAACCAGGACACTACGTAAATCTTGAAAAAGTAAGCCTAGGCATAAAATAAGATGAAAAGGTTGGGGTTTTTTTTCAGATTCTGAAGTGTTTCGGATTCTTTTTGGACTGCCCATTAACAATTTCTAAAGGGTGCATGACTAAATTCATGCACAAAATCAAAGTCCAGTACACCCATCAGTATCAACAGGCAGCCCAGAACCAAGTGGTGCGGATGGAAAAAATTGATGAGTGGTTGTACAGATGTTATAGCCTTTTGAAGACAGAACATGCTGAGTAATAATATGCTAAATAATACATGGGTCAGCATATGGCTTAGCAATTTTGTAGCTTCTGGTGTATGTGTATTTATGTGTGTGTATACATACACATATTTGCTACTATTTTAGTTTTGCTTATATAGGCAATAGTATCTTGAGAGCTTATTAAGCAGGTTAAGTGCTTTTGCCTCCCTAAATGCCATGATTTGATATTTAATAAATGCCAAGAAATCTCACCAAATGTCAAGTGTGCTGTTGGTTGACTTTGCACTGGCTCTTTAACATATAACCCTTACTCTGTGGTAACTCTATCCTTGTCTAACCAACATGTCATCTATTTTTGATAAATTAAGAGAAAAGTTGTAAGACATCAAAAATGAGTGACATGTCTAAACCACTCCATTACTAAGCAACGGGTTACTACTTTACTGAAAAATGGTCTACTGACTGAAAAAGCTTAAATTTTTGACAAATCAGCTGGCTACTTAAAGGCAAAAGTTCTTATAAAATTCTAGGACTGGCTTCTCAGTAGTATGTGACTTAAATTTAGATCAGATTTCTGCACCAAACACTGACTACGTTGAAGCATAGGGCCTAAAGAACTAAATTTGTCCATTAGTAGTCTTACTATTTGAACAAAAATGCAGCAGGATATTATCTCAGGTAAGCTCTTGTTAAAAAAAAATACCACAAACAAGCAAAAACCCAACAACAGCTCAGTGCCTATACAGGCAATTTTATGGGAATGCCCAATTTAAGTGAATAGAATTTGATTTTCATTTTATTTGCATTAACTGAAAGCTTTGGTCTTGCCTAGTAGAATACTAAAGTACCAGAGACCTGTCAGATTACTCAGAGAAAGATTATTAGTATTTACAGTTTTGAAGAACCTCTTTCTGATGCTCTAGGCTAGTGGATCACACCAGCAAAAGCTTGCAAAATTTAGCTTGCATCTATCTGTGCAACCACAACAAGCATTAATATTTAGAGTTCATCAGTTCATGTGGTTATGTCATATACTTATAAACATTTTTAAGAGTTGAAAAGAGTTCATTTTTCAAAATCAGGAAACAATTATGTAATTTTTTTTAATTATTGCTCCTCCCAACAGTAATGAAGAAGTAAATCTAGTATTAGTTTTAGTATACTGTAGGCTTTGATTTGGTTTATTATGTGAGAAATATAAAATAAATACAAAGCCTAAGAAATGAGAACGAGATTGATTAACCAGTGTCCTTTATTTATTATTGAGCAAGAAACCATTTTCATTTGCCTCTTAGTTAGAAAAAGGGATGTATTTGCTTAGAGTACTCCGAGGAAATTTCAGTTCATTCAAGGCAATTACATTTATATTTGTTTAAATTATGTGAGCATTAAAAATGCTGCTTTACTTGCCAGTTTTGTAAAATAACGTGTAACACGTTTCAGAACTGATTTATTTGAAGGAAATAAGTCTATTTTTATTTCAGGTATTTACAAGAATGCACAAACACAGGAGGTGTATTCTGTGACTGTTTCCTCATATGTTTCTCAAGTTGCCTAGGTTACATCTGGGCTGCTAGGATGATTTTTCATATTTTTTTTCTTTTAATTGCCACTTTTGTTACAGTAGGCAGAAGATTCCTGACAACCAATCTTGGGCTGGAACTTGCAGTGAGAAGGGTTTGGATTTTTTCCATGCCTTCTTTGAGGATTTTCTCACTGAATGTGCTCTTGTATTGAAGTTAATATTTGAAGTTTGGTGGGGCAGTTTCCATTTTGACCGCTTACATGTGTCAGATATTAATACCAGCCAAATACTGGAGACAGAATCACTTAGAAACAGATGGGGGTTTCCACATTTAGAATCTTTGCCAGCAATTGTGATCCATATTTTTCTATCCAGTATCATTGGGACAAATCTTCCTTCCTTGGCTATGGTTCCTTACTTCAAGGGAAATTTATTAGCGTACATTAATCTCTTACATCCCTTCTGCATAGCTTAGCTGTAGCTGTATCTCCTCATTTCTATTTATTACCTGCTTATTTATATAAGGTGAAGTATTGTGTTTATGATGCCCCCTTCTAGAATACTAATTGCTTCCTATATTTTAAGCACTTATGCTTTTGAGTACCTAACTCAAAATAACTGAGATGAAAGGGTTTTTTTGTTTGTTTGTTGCTTCATCATTTACTGGAGGATGCTCTGTGTTGAGCTGAGGCAAAAGAGTAAGATCATTCACACTCCAAGGTGACTCTTCCTTCCATGGAGGCAGAAACAAGGCAGAAGAGGAAAAGACCTGGAAAATCTTCTCCTGGGGTCTGTGGCCATTGATTAACCCAATGCCAGAGAATCATAATTTTTTATAATCTGAGTGCAAATAGAAGGTGATCTATGAATGTCGTGCTATTATCCTTATTCTTCTTCATTATTAATGAGAATGATATTAACCTCTCCCATCAGCAGGGTTAAATCTTACCACCTATACCACTGCAAGCTGTAATAACTTTTCTCTTATTCCCACTTCAGATAGGCATTTGCCATTACATTTTAAATTCAGTTTCATTCTACCAGTGGAATTAATATTTATACAGCTGGCCCACATTTTTGATACATTTTAAAACTACACAGTCAATGAATAACAAATCTAGAAACATTATTTTATGCCACTTTAAAATTTAACCAACCGAATGTAAGTTCATTTCAAATGAGTGTTCCTTTCTTTACTTTGCTTAAAGAAACATTGCACTGCTTTCCTTCTGCCCTCCCTGGTGAAAATTAATTAATTTGGAAGTATATCCTCCAATACAGGGTATTGGAGCTAGGGGACCTTGTTCCATGATTAATAATTCCATGTTGGAATTTTTTTTTTTTCTCCAGCAGACTCCTATCACACACAATAAAGACCCCTTGTTTAAATGCATCCAGACTGGTTACTTACATATGGTACAGAAAGAGAGTAGAATTTACATCAAAGGAAACACTTTCTCAACTTTCCTAAGGTTTGGATGACCAGGAAAAAGGGATGGCATACCACTTCAGCTTACAAGGAAAGCTATACTAGATGCCTGTCTAATGACTTTGTACAGATATACGCTGATTCACTGCATTTTAACTGAATGAGTTGACAAAAATTAAAATGATGATTAATAATACCAGAAGCTGCTTTTCAAAACACATCTGCAACACTTGCACTCCCCTCCTGTGGGGTTTTCTTTCTAACCTCTCTACAGACCCTGCCCATGTTGGTCATAGTAATTTACTCTATATTTCAGCATTACATGCAGCCTTTAATTAATACTTTGGGGTATTAATTCTGCTCCACAGAGTGCACCTGGACCCTAGATCTCCTATATGGGTGGAGTGAGAAGAGGAATTCTCTCCCACATGGAACAACTTGAACTATGAGAGGAATAAGAAAGTTCCATGCAATTTTTAACTTGCACCAGAACCTTCCTGATGTTTTCCATAGAGAGGATCTATGCAAATCAGTATCTCCTTTTCGCTCTCCCTTTATAACAGATAATCGTCTTTTCTCAAGGCCAAAAGTGATGTCAGCTTCCCTGGGTGAGTTTCCATTCCTCCTTTGGGAGAAGTACTGCATGAGCATGGGCTGGAGTAGCTTTGTGGCTACTGGTGCTGCAATGAGAATGGAGTTGCCAGTGACGGGTGGATGCAGAATGGATGTTACCAGAGGTAGCAGGCTGTCATGAGACAGCAGCCAGAGATGCCTTTCCTGTTATGTTGATGGTAGGCTGACAATGAATAAATGAATGATATGGACACAAGCTGTCAAGAGGGGTGCAGATAGACAGGGTACTCATTAAATAAAGTAATGGTGATACTGATAGCACCCTGCAGTGAGTCGTCATATAGATAAATGACCAGATATGGGGGCTGACAGATGGCGAATGACACTCATATAATTGAAAAGTACATCTGAACCCTGCTGAGAATGTTCCAGCAGCAATTTTATGACTTCATTCAGTTTTGAGGAACAATGAATGATTAAGTTTTTTCCATAAATTTCACATTTGCTTTTGCATTTTTCACATGAATATTACAGATGTCACTGTGTGTAATTCTGTTACTTCTTTCTAAAATAATTTTCATATTCTGTAAAAGGAACTATCAATTGCATTTTTTTGAAATTTCATCACTACATTCTGCAAAAGTATAAATCTTTGCAATGATCATAGTTCTAAACATAACATCAAAATAAATTAAAACAAATTTAAATTAATGCTGCATTTCTCAGAAGATAATTCATGTCCATTTCCCCCAAACATCCTGTCAACTATTTAAAAAATAAAGCCAGAAGAGCCAGAGCATTTACTAATCAACAAGAGAAATTATACTATCCATTTGGCTTAGGGCAGTTGAACAAATCAATATCACTTTATCAAATATGCTTGGATCTAACTGCCTTCTAGATTAGATGTATTATAAATATTAAAATGCTTGCTTAAATAAACTCTTAAAATTATACTTCAGCTTTTTCCCTAAGAAACTATTTATGCAATTACAGTAGGCAAGTAAAAATGTGTATTACAGAATCAGAAGGAATTGTATGCGAACAAAGAAATAGGAAATGGCTCATAATATTTGAGAGTGATGGACTACTTTTAATGAAGCTATCAATGTGTTTTCAATATATGAGCAAAGAGAATCCAGCATTCAGCTTGTAATGGAAGGCTTACACAAGGATAACACAGTGACCAGGGTCAGAACAACTTACTGAGAGCTGGTTTTACTTGGGTAGTTTGCATTTTTTGGTAACGATCATGTCTCATTTATTCTTGGATCTTCAGTCTGTGCAGACCTGATCTATCTACCAAGAGTCCTTCTATTGTTTTACATGAATTTTGGAACTACTGTGTTCATTCCCTTTCTTGTTCAGAAGGAAAAATGTCCCCAAAATAGCTCAGAACTGGTGCTCTTCCTCTTCCCAATTCATTCATTTACAAAATTGTTTTTCTCATTAATATCTTAGCATGCTCAAAACCTATGGCTGGTTTTTGTAAGACTGGTTTAGAAAACATCCAACTTTAACACATAAATTAAAAAGTTTCAAGTTTTAGATAACTTTCATACACTCTTTTTACTGTTAAGTCTATCTGTCCATTTTTGTCTAGTGAGAGATGGAATTTGTTTACTCCAGGATTTACTTAGTTACCACACCTGCTTGTGAATTTCCAGATAATGTTGCAGAAATCTTACAGGCCAGACTTCACTAAGGATGGAATAACTACAGTATCAGAAACACCGCTTTACCTTGTAGGTTTTTCCAAAACACTGGGTTGGGAGTATAGTCAACTAATGGTCAGATGTTGGCAAAGGAGGTCAGGACTTTCCTCCTTGTGAGAAAAGGAGAAAGCAGAAATTAAAAAAATTAAATTAAAAAGCAACCAAAAAGCCACAGTTTAAACAGTATAATACATTAGCAAAACACATTTAAAAATCAGTGATGATTTTTATGGTGGTGTTTTGACTGAGTGGAGTGCAAGGATAGAACTGAAACACAAAAAGTTTTATATAGGGCAGATCGTATTGCCAGCAGATATCTGAGGAGGATATCTGATTTATAGTCAGAGTTCTATACCTTGTCAAGCAGTAAAATATGATTCAATTGAATTATATATTTGGAAATTGAGTAAAAAATGAATGATGAGGAGATGCATTAGCGGGCATCTGATACAAAAAAAAATGTCCCCATGTGTAGCCATTTAGAGAGTATTCACACATTTCTGTCCATGCATCTGAGAAGCAGAGTGTATGTGCTAATGAGAGAAAGTATATGTGCTAATGAAAGTGCTAATGAGAGAAACCCATTCATCATCAGATAAGCAAAAAGAAGGAATTACATGGAAAAGGGTTATTGATATCTGAGGTGTCTGCTTACTTGCCTCAGTCACATGGTGCCAATTTCTTCTCTGTGATGGAATGACAATCGGATTAGGAACTAAAAAAGCAATTGAAGAACAACAAATGTCAGACAAGACAATATATTCTCTACAGATTTCTGGCGAACAATGATCTATGGTTGATAATTCATGAACATACAGTAATTAATGAATATTTTGTGATGTGCCAATATCTGTCCAAATTGTCATGAATGACTGTATAAATTGTACTTAACCAAACTCAGTGTTTCTTTTCTTGAAAGCAGTAAAAAGAAAATGGTGATTTGGTGAGTTTGTGCATTACTTCCTGCTACTCTGTTAGCTGTGCTTGGGAATAACATCAAATGAAGAAAAGCAATGCAATACATAATTTTGTAAATAACAAATGCACCTGGCTGGTGGATGACAAATACAGATAAATGTAGACTAATGAGTTTGGATCAAAAAAAGAGACACTGTATAGCTGCTAAATGGAAAATGAACGTCAGGGTATTGAGCTAAAAAGAGATTTGGGAACTGTTACAAACAAATCCTTAAAGTCTGTAGCCCATTAGGTGGCTAAATGAAGAAATGAGATACTGGGATGAAACTAAAAGTGCACAACATAAATCAAAGTATAAACTTATTTTAGTTAATGAAGCTTAATTAAGAATGCTAAATGCACTAATAATCACTAAGAGACAGGATCTCAAATCAACCCTTAGGCAGAACAGCCTTTAAAGATGGGGAACAACAATTAGGTTTCTGAACTGGTACTTAGATCAAAGGGCAAGAGATTTAATATCAAGAGTGATGAGCACTTGGCAGCTTTCATTCAAGTAAGCTCAGATGCTTAAACCTCTATTCTGTACAGACAACGCATACAAACGTATTGCATTCCTCAGTCTTTCCATGTAGAGATCCTGATTTCATGATGAAGTAGTTCAGATTTGGAGTAATCAACATGGCTACGGTTTGTATGAAATCACAGCAGTTTTCCAAAGGTGACTGTAGGCAAGGAAAACTGTTCAGATACTACTGTTATTATGCAATGTTGTTTTATGGCTGTTCCATATCACCTCAAATTGGTCTTCAACATAACTGCCCATCAGTGTTCTAAACTAGCTGGTTTACATATGTATTTGTATATATATGTATGCATACACACAGTACATGTTGTACTATATACAAAAATATATGGATATACTATATTGTATAAAAATCGGTGAGTTTAGAATAATGATTTTGCTGAAAGCTGTTCCTTTTTTCAATGTATATGTTCACCAAATATTCTCAACAAATCAATTTCATAACAGAACTGTTTGTGAGCATAAACTAACTACTTCTGACAAATAACTGGCCTTCGATATATTTTTACTGTAATGTTTTAATATCTTAACCTTTCTTAACAAAATGAAAAACAAGTGAGGAAAACACCAGGATTTTGTTATGACCAACTAAAAAGCAAATATTATTTCTTTCTTAGTTCACTCAGTAAACTCTTATATTACAAACCTGTCAAAACTTCCATAAATAGTAGTAGTAAGAAAGAGAAACCAAAGTACTGAAAAAAGTGCCTTCCTCCTTAAGTACTGCATAAAAACAAACCTTTCTCCCTGGCCTGGAGGTCAGAGCACTTACAAGAAAGACAGTGAGGATTTTCAGACAGAAAATTCCTGAACCTCACCTAATAAGCAACAGTAACCACAAGTCTCACAAATATAACTTTATCCAAGACCAGTCTGAAGAGGAATTTCTCCAGCTGAACTAATCCCTGTTCTCTATATCATTCTTTCCCAAAGCAACTGTCATGGTTTAGCCCCAGTCAGCAACCTAGAACCACCCAGCCGCTCACTCACCCTCCCTCCCAATGGGATGGGGGAGAGAATCAGAAGAGCAGAAGTAAGAAAACTCATGGGATGAGATAAGAACAGTTTAATAATCGAAATAAAATGGTGTGGAACACCCCTTTGACCAGTTGGGGTCAGCTGTCCTGGCTGGGCCCCCTCACAGCTTCTTGTGCACCTGGCAAAGCAGGGGAAGATGAAGAGTCCTTGACTGGTGTAAGCACTGCTCAGCAACAGCTCAAACATCAGTGAGTTATCAACATTCTTCTCATCCTAAATCCAAACCACAGCATTGTGCCAGCTACTAGGAAGAAAATTAATTCTGTTCCAGTCAAAACCAGGACAGAGTCTCACTCCAAAATTCCCAAGTCCAATACATATCTTACCTTCTCCCCTCCACAGGTTTCTCTTCAAAGAGCGAGGAATGCATTCACCGAGCTGCCTCTAGCTTTCACTTTTGAACTCTGTATTCTACTTCCATCCATCACCTCACTTACCTTCTTTGACTCTCTTACCTAAGAAGATACAGTCTTCAATGAACCACCTTGCTTTCTGCCACCAGGCTGGGTATGTGAAATCATCTACCTGGCTAAGATCAGCAGCTTTTTCAACTAAACAAATACTTCTGAGCTCACTGAACTTCTGTGTTGATTAATATAATTGACTAACATTTTTCTTAATCCCCCCAAATAGCTCATTTTCTTAGAGTAACCAGATTCCATATCTCTTATTTTTTATGGCCGTGATAGAAATGGTAATTTATTCTTACATAGAAAAAAAAATATTTGTCTTCCAAGTTACAGAAGTCCCCATTCAGGAATTGGAGGATTCCAGCATGTAATAGTTCCATTTAAGGGTAAAGCACGAGGTATGTAAGTAACATGGATGCCACTCAGAAGGCTAGTGACAGGGAGCAGGATATCATCTAGAACAAAATTACTAAGTTAAAAACCAAGATATATTTTAAATATTTTTATGTTATCATAAAAGTCTGCCAAATTACATCTGCATATAGTCAAAGTTGTGAGTGTGTATATATATATAAATTCATATTCTAAGTTACCAGATAATATCCTCTAACATAGAATCAGCTTAAATTCCCATCCATCTATAGATGTCACAGTGTATTAATCACTAAGATTGAAAATAGCTATCATATCTCTAATGGGACATCTGGCATAATAGACAGGCAGGCATATTTTCATTTAGTCACTGAGGCCTCAGCAAATGACACCTGAAGCTTTGGATTTTGAAAGGACTTTTGTTTAAATGCAGCCCTTTTCGGTAATGATTATATGTTAAAGCATAATAAAGGAGTGTCTTTATAGTTCCAATAGGGAAGTGAAGTGCACTATGTGGAAACATTAAAAGTATTCATCTCTAAATGTCACTCAACTACAAAGCTCAACAATTGCACAGGCTAGCCCAAACAGCAACATAGGGAGCAATACAAAATCCTCATATTGGAAAGATTTTGAAAGGCAGCAGGGGACCATAAAACCACATTGCAACTATTGTCTGACTCTCACCACATAGTAACTGGAGGGCTCTGTGGGACAGTAAAAAAAAAAAAATTAAAATGCAATGCATTTGTTCAAACAGCTATGAGTTCAGAAAAGCATGGCTGGTAGGCTGCTCCTCAAAATGTACACATCTTTACAAATCCACTTGGAGAAAAGGATAAAGCTTTAGAAGGGCATTTGCAGAAACTATACATGTAGTTTCTTATTGTGTATGCTTTCACTGACCAAGCAAAGTTCTTTATACACAACCTTAGCTTTACACTTGAACGAACCATCGATTGACTTCTATTGACTTTACTCATATAGCTGAAGTTAAGAATACACAGATATGCTTTCCTGGATTCTTTATTCAAGTCCTCTTCCTTACCATAAGCCTCTGTATGTAACGGCCATTTTTTTAAAAATTGGATTAAAACCAGGCAACTAATGTAGCAAAGCAACAACCTCATCAATATAGCTGCCATTATTGTCAATGGAGAAATGATTTCTCCCATTTTTCATACAAATGTCTCCTTGAGTAGCAATATTCCGTGATCATGCATTATTGAGATTTAATGCGAGTTCTACTATTGATTTCAGCAGGGGAAGACCCATGGTGAGAAAGGAAAGCAAAAAGGAGTAGAGTGTCTGCAGGTACTGGACCAAATTTCATGCTGAAATCAATGAGGTTATATGTGGTATAAAGCCAATACAATATTCAGACTGTATAATTTTGAGTAATTAGAAGTACCCAGATTGCATGGTATCAGTCTTCTATTGATTTTGTCATTGCCTTACAGAGTGTGTTTAAATAGCAATTATATTTTCTGGCAACCTTTTTTTTCCTCTCTCAGCATCTAAATTGTTGCTTCTTGATTAGTCAACAGGAAAAATCAATACTCTATACATTGCACTTCCGAGCTTTAATTCAATTACCATCTGTGAACTAATCAAACATTGGTCTAGCTGTGTCAGTAAGTAGAAGGCAATTTTTTTATTCCACTATCTTTCCTTGTCATTAAAGGTTACATTTTAGTTCATTCACCACAAGTCTAAATCTTTACCGTAGCTAAAAAAAACCCCGACTGACCACCTCCTTTCAACTTTAATCTCATTTAAGTAGAATCTCATAAGACCTTTTACATCCTTTTGCTTATTTTCTGCCATTCATGCCCTGCTAGTGCAGGAGTATTTTCTACACAATAGTCCAAAGTGCTTTTTCCAGTCTGATTTTAATAGACTGAAACAACAAAGAACAATTCCTTTTTCCTTGTTGTCAGAAATTACCTTCCATCATTCCAATTCTATTGGCATAGACTTCCTCCTCACTTAATAGCTGTTCTGTCCATCAACTAAGGCAAAGGGTTCTCGGGCTTTTTTAATGAGTAAATTCCTAGTAACGTATTTTTTTTTCTCTTCCATGAGCCTCCCTGTCACTAATTACAATAATTGTGTTTAGTATATGTCTGTTTCTAAATGTCAAATAATTTTATCTTAAAAACAGCTACTCACATTTTTTAGGAAAGGTGGGGTTAAACTCTTATTTGCTGTCTCTGTGGAAAGAATTACCAAATGGCAACTCCTCTACTTTTATTACCTTTGCCCAGCCACATGGCTGAAACAAGCAAAATAATCATGATGATTAACTTTATCACTATTATTATTATATTAAAAGAGAAAATTTAAACAAAATAGGCAACAGAAAGCAAAATTGCAGGGTTCTTTCATACCTTGGATTAAGACTTTTAAAAACACAGGAGTGTCTGCCCTTGGGGGGAACCTGACTATATTGCCTCCCATATAAATGATCACTAAAGACAGCCAAAGCAAGAAATAAATAGGTAAACGTTCTTTATGTTGGTTATGTAGACTGGATACCCTGAGTATCTTATAACAGGACTAGGGGTCGTAACCCATAAATAATTCCTAAAAATACAAAGACAATAGTTAAGTCAGTTACCTAGAAAAGGCATGTAAGAAGTTGCCTTGAAACAGGCAAATCATTGAACAAGAGCCCTGAATCTGAATTAAATTTCCCTGTTCCTTTCTTTTCACCAAATGTCAGCTTATCTCTCCTCCTTGAGTACACGAAACACTGAATAACATGTTTTTTTACAGGAACTGGTTTCTGTGTTATACTAAAACTACAGAAACCAATGTCAGCTTATTTAGATGTTTTAAAATTAGGTTTTTGGAGTGATTTAAACTTTTTTTCTCAAAATTCCAGATACCTTTTAAATAGCAGCTGCATTTTTTTCTTTTACTCATTTCATTTTCTGTGTAAGATTTTAGATTTTATTTGGGTTTAATAAGTACTTATTTTTCTTTTATTTCAAGAAACAAACCATTGGATTCTTACACAAACCCTCTCAACTTCTGAAACAGTGTTAGCATCCTCTGGAAAGAATGGTCTGGGTTTTCTGTGCTTGGAAGGAAAATGCTTAAGCATTGCCAGGTAATTACTTTCTCCAGTTGGTATCAATATTCTTATACTAATAACCAGTTGTATTATCAAATTACCTCAATATATTTTTCATAAATCATGTAATTATTTATCTACAAGGGTATTAAGAAATTATTAGATCAAAGTTATATAAAGATACACAGCATTTAAAACACATCTTAAAAAGCTCTTGTCATCTTAGCCATAAAGAAGACAAAAGATTTATTATTCGACTCATATTTCCTCTCACTATAAAAGCTAACCAGTGGTTTTACTATGTTCTTTTATTAAAAATAGTTTTCCATGAATCAGAGGTCTTTACTTGTGAAAGGAATCGAAGCAAATTCTTTTTGTAATAACATTTACAACTCCATTTAGGATCTCAATGCCATTATGTTTGCTTGTTCCTCAATAGAATACCCTTACATTGTTCTGCATTAAGGAAATTTCAAAATCAGCCTCAGTTTTTCAGCTAAAAATAATTCCAATATTCCAGTTCAAATACTCTGACACAGTCCAGTTTCTGAGGAGACATGCTTTATTAAGATGGCTTCTGAGTTTTTCTGTTTTTATAGCCTGCAATTACAGAAAATTCCCAGTGATCAATATTTATTCTTCAACAGAACATAAAATAAATTGAGAATTAAAGTGGCATGTAAATTATGAAAAATCTGCATTTCAGGGTCTGCACAAAGTCTGGTGGTTTATGATCTTGAATTACATCTTCTTTGGCATTGCTTTAGCCATATACTGGGACTCCAGAAACCCACTGGAATTCTCTAAATTGTCAAACTATTGCAAAAATGTGAACAGCTAAAACACAAAAATCTATGATAGCATAACTAAGTATAACTTCTGGATAGTAAGAGTATACAAGTCTATGTTTCTCTCAATCATTAAAAAGACCTCAGAAGCAATTTCAATGACCTAATTTCACAATAAATACTAGCCATTGCATTAAAAATCTATTTTCATACTTCAGAATAGCTTTGTGCTGTGAAATTCTGAATATCTTAAAAAAAAAATGAGATTCCAGTACCTTTCTGGGTCACCTTGTTCAGTACTTCACCCGTCTCATAATGAAAAATATTTTTCTTATGTAAAAGTACAAATTTTTCTTGCTGCATTTTGTGACTTTTATCTCACTGTACTCCCCTGAAAAGCCTGGTCCTGACTCCTCCTTAGCTCCTAAATAGTGGAAGACAGCAAATAGCTGTTCTTTTAGACTCTTTTTCCAAGCTAAACAAACCCCTGTCTAAAACCAAGTAACCCAAAGCTGAACATGATAGGGTGCAAGCTAAAGAAAGCCAAGGAGAAGGGAATATTCATGTCACTTGACCTGCTGGTTACTGTCCTGCTGATACAGAGCAGCTGAGGTCAGCATTTCTCCACTCCAAGGGAGCACTGCCAACTCATTTTTGAGACGTAATTCTACATTTTACACCTTCATTCCTCCAAAAAACTGGCTGAAGTAGTCTGTAGGATAAAGGGAGCAGAAGAGAACACTTACATGGGTGGAGTTACCAAGCTCAAAGGTTAGTGCATGCTTAAATGTTATTTTGAATGGGACTGGGTTTAAACATTGGTATACATGTCTTCCTGAGCAGGTATCCTCAAGCATTAATAGTCAAGGCAGGTTTGATTAACTAGCAACTTAGCTGACCCTTTGTTCAAAAGAACTGAGCATATTTCCAGTTATTGCACTGGGAAAAAAGCTTTGTGAACATTTTTTCCCTGTTTAGGTAGGTGATACATTTCAGTACATGGTTTCTACTCCCAAGCCTGTCTGACTAGCTATGTGATTGGAGTCGGGTGGCACTGCCACTAACTGGAGCCGAATCCTGCGTTTGCTGCTCAGGAAAATCCCATTAAAGTCAGTGGTGCAGAATGAAGCCCAGCATGATCATTTCACTACACAATTTTTTATATATATTTCAAAGCAGTTCCTGTAGAATTTGCAGTCAAGGGATAGAGCTCTCTGTCTTAGGTTTCTCAGTTAGGATTTGCTTTCCATTCTCACTTGTTTTATGTTTCTGTGGAACAAGCAAAAATTACTCAAATCAACATTATGCAAGTCATTTTATGACTTTTCCAGAGCATACAATGGTGTGCTTTTATTTTATTTTACTTTTTGGCTAATATGATCAGTTACTCCAGTGGCTGTTGACTCACTGGGTAATGTTGTTGTCTTCAGTTCTTAGGCTTTAAATTTTAATACCCAATGCTGACCTCTGTGCTTAGTTGGTTCTTCAGAAAGCACATTTTGTGGGATAAATTCAGACTTCCTTTCGTCCCAGGTACAAATAATGAGATTGTTCCTGTTGTAATTTTTGTAATAGTGCAGCACACTCACCTCCTGCCAGGCAGCTTATACAAATTACTACAAACATAACGGTAAATGTTATTTTAACACTTGCTTTGGACTCCAACATAGAACTATATTACATATTTTATTAGCTCATTTACCACCTACTAAGTTAAATTATTAGCTAATTCATTGAACATGATATGTGTTAGGTAGGTTTGGCTACCACTTTAAAGTGAATCTTATCTGAGTTTGGTTTGTGTTTTTGTGAATCCACAGAAGTTAGTCTGTCTGTGATTTTATAAATGAAAAATAAATTTCAGAGATGTAGGAAAGCATGAAATCAAAGGGTATGATCTGCCTCTGTCCCTCTCACACACAATACCTTATTCTAAAAGTAATTGATTTCTCATTGCCATTGTTCAATAGCTCTGATTCACAATCCATTAAGGTTAATGGAAGCAAAAGACCCATGAATGAAACCTGAACTTCATTTAAGTCCTTGTTTAAGTCTTTAACATGACTGTATGGGATTGGGATTTCGGTAAATGTCTAACCCTGACACATTCCTTTGGTCTTGAATTTTGGCGGCACACATGATCCAAAATTGCCAAGTCATGTTGAAAATCCCCATCATAAAGGAAATATCAACTAGTGCTACTAAGCATTAATTCTAAAGCCTTGTGTCTGTGTAAACCTGCTTCAGTTCAGGTTGTCAGCAATAACTAAGTCATGCATCCCACTGCTTAACACATAGATATTTTACGGACTGTCATCTCTGATAGCTGGTTCTGTCTTAATAAAACTTGAGCTCACACTATTAAAGAGCATCATATTTTTATGTCATGTGAAAATAATTTGGGTGTGTGTGTGCTATATCTTAGGTAAAGTAAGTTGTTATAATTCAATATATCTTTTCTCATAATATCAGACAAATATGTTTTTAATAGTAGCTCTGGACTCTTTGAAGGGTAGCACTGTGATACACAAACACTTCAGCCACTTCCATGGCACATAACAGGCTTAAGAAATCCCCTGAGGATCTTATAGTATTAAGAATGAGCAGCAAATAGACATGGTTACTGGTCTGAGAATGGAAAGTGAGGAACATTAGTTAGGGTAGGAAAGAACAAAAAAAAAAAAAGTATGAGAGAGAGAAGGGCTGCAATAGCCACCATCAAGCAGAAGCATTCTGCAGTTTTAGAGTAAGAGGTGAAGACATTGCCATGCCATAAGGGGGAGTCAGCTTAATGAAGTCAAAAATAACGGAGAAGAATGAATATAAGTAAAAGTCCAAATAAAACGAAAGCAACACGCTGAGGAACCAAACTGTGACAAAGTCCCACAGTAGCTAGCAAAAGGGAAGTTTGTTGATAAAATGAGAAGCTGAAGATGTAAATAAAAAACAGTGACAATATAACATAAAAAAGAGGGATCATGCCTCTGAATAAATGAAGCGCCTTTTACTGTGGGATGAAACTAAGGAATGAAGAAGTAAAAGAATGGGACTCACATTTAGATTAGGGCTGGAAGGGAAGCAATATGCAAACAGGCAAAACTGGCAGGAAATACATGAATGGACTGAAAGGAGCAGGAGGTAGAACCCACCAATATTCCCCCCATGGTTTAGAGAAAGAGACAAATCCTTTTATGACCTGTGTAATTACGGCACCATGTGGTAATATCCTGACCCACATCTTAAAATAAATGCAGCTTCTCTAATTGCCTACTGTCATGGCCATGTTGCTGTGCATTCAGATACTACAAAGTGAGAATTAGAGGGGGCATACAATATTTTATCTGGTGGTCGCAGTCTTAACTATTGTATTTCATGATGAGGAGGGTATAACTGTGGCTACAGGAATTTTCAGTACAACTCCAGCTAAGCACCATTACAAAAACATCTGCACATCATGGTGGCAGAAAAGCCATTCTTGCTAGATTTATACCTACATCAACAAAGCTGTATAAATGAAAAAAAAAAAAAGCCTAGTGTTGATAAATCTGTGAAAGACTAATATCTGATTTGCATTCCCAGTTTTTTATGTCTCTGCTTGAAAAAGGATCCCGGAGCTTTGAAGCAGATCTGCATGGGTATTTTCCTAGTAGAGAGCAAATGGGTTTTTAAAAGAACACTGTAGGTCTAATAACAATTTCCAAAACAACAACAACATAAATATATATATAGATATATAATGAATCTTTTGCCCACTTCTTGCAGATAAAACCTTGCCTTAGTGTCAGGATACTCAGTGCCAAACCCCCTCCTGGTCTCCAAGAAGTGTCTTTGTAAGCATGGAGCCTGAAGAGCCATCTGTACCGTGCTCCCAGAAGCCTCCAGGCCTTGACAGGTCCCAGCTCCTACCTGTGCTCACTCACTCTTCCACTTGCCCCAAGCTCCAGCTCCTAAACCTCCCTTCATAGGTATGCTCCACTGCTCCCCTCCCACCAGAAGGTCCCACCTAAACCAATCACTCATTTTTTTTGAAGTAATGAGACATAAAACCCCAAAATTGAGAAAAGCAAAGAAATCCTGTCTATCATCCTGTCTCTCACTAACATGTCTGAGCACATCCCATCTGGAGGACTCAAATCAAGCTTCAGATAAACTCCTGTGTGACACAGTAACATCCTTTTCTCTTTCCAACAGAGAATCAATAGTTCTTTAGTATTTTCACCTCTTCTGTGAGTTTAGCAAAGGATTGGCAGAAAGCGGAGGTCCTGTAGAGATGATTTTTCTCTAATAACAATCTTAAGCAATATTTAGGGAAAATAAAGAAAAGAGGGAAACAGTATTCAAGGAGATAACTTAGCCCTAGAGCACACCCACCTATACTCAAAGCGTGGCCAGTTGTAGTCTGTGGAATAGAATCTGCTTCCAAAGCTGTGTTGTAATGTGGTTGACAGCCTTCAGCTTCTCAGCCACTGTTGTGGCTACCCTGCACGTTAGGATTTTAACAAGTCAATATGACAGAGGGAGACAATCAGGAGTTTTATCTGCAAGCCAGACTCTTGTATTTTCAATATTGCCCTAAGAAGCTAAAGGCTTGCTAACTGTGCTGCTCAAAAATTCCCAGTAGTGAGTTTCTGCAGCCTCTAGCAAAGGCTGTGGCTGTGGAGAACCCAAATTCGTGCTGGACATTCAATGGAGCCACCTGGAATGATGAAAAAGGGCTGGACTAACCCTTCCTTAATTAGCAGCTTATATTTAATATCAGTCATAGTAACGGTATAGACAATATATTAGAGTAACCTGATGGTTACCCAGGTGAACAAAAACTTGTTCATCTAACACCATTCCACACTTCCCCCCGTCTTTTTTTCTTACCAGACTAGGTCAGGGATAGGGACTGAGGTACGTACTTCCAAGCTTTCTCCATGCGAAAGAATTCATTCTTCCATTTTACTACTACCTTCCAGTTTGTTTTGTGGGACACAGCAGAGTGTATTAGCAGGACCAGTTATCCTATCAGTGCCAAGAAAGCTTTATTTTTCTCTTTAGCTTCTCCTTGGCATGTAATCAAGGCCAATTGCCTTTTTGCCTTGTAGCTTTTTCTACAGAGATGAAAGTGAAGCCTTACTGACACACACAGGATGGCAGTGTGATCACCAAAATAGCTTGAATCCAGTGGTACAGGCATGATTAAGCTTTTCTCTTGTCATTTCCCTTAATGCATGCCAATTTGGCCTTGTCAGTCATTTTATAGAGTCTGACAGGAGCTTTCATCCAAATAACATCTCCAGGAGCAATCCAAAAGCACTGTGAGTAGAGCTGGGCTGGAAATACTTCTCCTGTACTGAGAGCTTCTTTTGTTCAATTAAAAAAAATTAAGCGTTCTCCATTAATGAATTGTAAAATCAGTTTCAAAATTTTGGAAGAGGTCAGAATTCTCACAGTAGAGTAAAAATACAAAATAAATTTTGAAAAATCAGTATCAGAATTAGTTGACTAGTCTTAAAAAGGAGCATATATTTCCTGTAACACTTTCAGGTGAAAAAAGAAAACCACTGGGTTTTTTGGCTGACAAGTTGGTCAGAAGTGTTCACCTTCCCACTACAACAGCCAGTCCCTGACCGTTTTCTCTGCAGTGTAGCACAATACGCCTATGAAGTGTTTTTGCCATATGGTTAACCAATCTTCAGTGCATTCTGCTGGCTGTCACGTTACTAAAGACATAACTTGGTTGCTATACCATCAGGCAAAGTATCTTCAAGTCTGTCCCTTCATTCCTCTTCATCAATCCTTTTTATTTAGAGAGGAAATTAAAAGTAAGGAAAACCACAAGAAAGACTAACAGTTAAGAATGAGATTTTCTGGGTCAGTTTTCCTAATGTTTATTATTTCATAGCCAATCTGCAAAAGCTTTGTCCTTTTGCTGTTCATTTTCAAGTGGCTTAACTGGAAGACTACAGTTTACTTGCCCATTCATACAAATATTTTCCTTCTGTGAAGGAGACGCTTGAGAGTCTGGGATATCAAGCAACATCAAATTCTGGCTTACATTCCTTCCAGAGGGGAAATGCCCTTAGGGCAGTTTTTAAATTTTTTTTTTTGCTTTTTATTTAATTCCAGTAAGATTAGTAAGGGTGATGAAAAATGTTAGGATTCTCCCAGACTGGAATCTCATATTGCCATAAATAATCTCCTTCCTCCTTTCTGTATAAAAATGAGAAGTTATCAAAAGGTTAAGTATGCTACCTGAAGTTGATCACTGTTTCCCAATGCTTTTTTGTGATAGTTTTTCTTGCAGCTTGGGGCACAGGCTGAAGACTTGCAGAGGCATTCAGTTCTCCAGACCAGTTGCTCTACACAATGAAACTAAAGTTACGTTTTGGGTTTAAGGACTTCCTCTGTTTGAAAAAGAAAGAAAACCAGATCATGGATCAGAAAGGACCCCTTCACAGAATAAAACGTGTTGGATGGTAGATATCTTTTCTGATTCTTTTTAAATTTTCCAGGGTGAATCTTGAGCAACTCTGGGTCTAGCCTTTCCAAACCACCCCTGGGATTTTGAATGAAACACTGAGGGCAATGAACAGGTAGCTGAGATGAAGAATTAGTCATAACTGAGGCCAGTATTGAGGACCAGCAAGAAGAGAAAGCAGTTGAAGAAAAAAATCAGTATTTCCTTACAGGCTGTGAAATGTTTACTTGTAATAGCATACATTTACTTAGTTCTGTAATCCCTGTGACATTCTTGGGAATAAATAAGGCTGAAGATGGTGACAGCACGTCCTGCCTTTTGTGTTTATGGATAAGCAGACATATTATGCTTAGTACGCTTACAAAGGAAATAAAATGCAGAAAGGCACAGGAATAATCCCTCCTATCTTTAACTTAGAAAAGAAGATAACATAACAAGTTTAATTTGGAAAGAGGCCTGAAGTTTTGAATCTTTTGCTCAGTGTCATGGCTCTTGCTAGGAAGATAACTGAGTATCTGAATCTTTTAATTGTCTTTAATTAAGCTATAACTACAGTAAAACATACTGCACTTTCTAGGCTTTTTTTGTAAACTGACAAGCAAGTCCAACAACCCAGACCAAGTACTGATGTGCCTTCCAAAACTGAGTGGCAGAAACTCTATTTAACCTTGTCTATGGTTCTTCAGGATGCTTTGCCAGCTGAGCTAATCTAACAGGAAAGCTTGAACAATATTTTTTTGGCTGGTACCATCTGTCAGTTATAGATCTAATTGTGCTACTGTCTCCTTCCTGGGCTAAGTATTCTTGCAATTCACCCACTCCTTTAACAAGTCTGAACCAGATGAAAACATATTTGACCAGATTTAAGTATTTGTGATTCTTCTTTCCAAAAGCTGGTAAAAGTAAAGTAAAACAAAGTATTATTTATGCTTCAATAAAAACAGAATACTTAGGGGGAAAAAAGGACTGTAAAACAAACAATGCACACATATGTCTTGCCATTCCCAATGGTTACCTAAGCAAGACTAGATAAGGTTTTTTCCTGTCAGTGTTGCAAGACATGTCTACAGAGTAGATGATTTAAGCACAATGCTACTGCTGGAAAGTAAGATAAGAAAGCATCTGCGCTGGTTTGACAATGTGCCAGCTGGGGTCCAAGAGGATTACAGCTGTACACAAACAGAAAAGCAGACATGCTGGTAAAGTCCTCCCAGCAGAGTTCATAAACATGGGGCTACCACACACAGCCATGATTAAACCGCACTCTGCCCAGAAGCTGTCACATCCATGAGGCAATGCACAGCACTGCGCATTACGCCTTGCAGATATCTGCACCAATTACCCACCTCTTTGGAGAGTGTCCTCCTTTCTAAATTCATAAAAGTTCCTTTGGTGCTCCATGGGGACTTTTTTTTTTTGCTGCTTGTGACCTTGTCTGTTACCGCATCTTAAGCACTTACTGAAGGATTTTCCATGAAAAAGCCACACTAAATACACTCCTGCAGTAAACAGCCATTCTACAGGTAGCACCCGTTTCATCACTACAGGGTGCCTCCAAATCTTCTCACCACCAAATGCTTTAGCTTTCCTCTATGGGCAATAGATAATATCAAATAACTCACAGCCTTTTTCATATCTCTGAAAGAGAGCTGGCTGTCCACAGATTAAAATGGACCATACACCCTAAAAAGTCTTCTCTGAGGGTTTCTGCTGTCTGGGACCTGGCACTTGCCAAAGTTCCACATAGCAACATCTTTTTTTTCCTCCAAGGCACTGTTATTAATGAAGAAAACTGTAAGTCCTCTTTCTGCCTTTAAAGAAATACCAAGAGTCAATTCTACAAATTAAAAACTGCTTCCACTGAAGTAGCTTCACTGCTAGCATAAACTATCAGCTGTGGCTGATAAAGAAAGAAATATGCATATCTGATTACTCTGTCATCTAGATACTCTTACTGTGCCTGCTAGATAATTTGCTGAAAATGCTAAAGGGATTATAACAAAATCGAGTTTCACTAAAGTTTCCAGGTAGACAACAGTTTTTGGGAGGATGAGAGCAAAAAGAATTTGTTTGGGTTTGATCAAATTTGCAAAGCTTTGGTTCTGTAATGGATATGCAATGAAGCAGATATTGTGTGTAGCATAAATTCAAGACAGATTAATGGTCACATTAACCTTTTGAAAAACTATAAAGTAGATTTATCCCTTCGCAATTGGTGTGATAAAGTAATGAAACCATAGTGAAACAGACCAGAATTCATACCTTTTCTCTTTTTTCAATGGTCTGACCATCAAATAAACAAGTAAAATAATCAACAAAGATTCACAGCATGAACAAATGCATATGATAAAACCTTACTTGACATTTCATCCAAAGAATGTAGAAGCACAATTAGAGAGCTGATAATAAGATGTTTTAAGGAGTGCTTGAAAATTATTTCAGCACTAATTTCAGCATCAGAAACATTGCTATCATTCCCTTTAACAAAATGCAGAGAAACACCCCAATCAATCTCTTGGAAGGTACTAAATTTTTTGCCATGTTAGTAATAGCATGTTTGGCACTATCTACATAAAAATGAAAGTAAGCCCTAATGTGAAAGAAATTGACCAGAAATTAAAAAAAACAAACATGGCCATGAATATTTTTGCTTACCACAAGCATCATAGAAGTTTGTGCTTAGCTGTATTGTTGATTTAGTGATCTTTAAAATTTGTCCTCTTTTTTTAGGCAAATATCATGATTTCTGCCAACTTGATAACATTAATTTTCTTTCTGATATAAGGACCTTGGAGAAAAACAAAATCCATCAAATAGTGTAAGTAAATCAGACTCCCTGAAAAAAATCATGCCAGCACAATGGCTGATGCTCATAAAAATCATCCCATCAATATCACTGTCAAAAAAAGAAAAAGGGGGAAAAGAGAGGATTTACATGCCACTTAAGTCGAGTGTGCGTTGCTACCTATCATGAATAGCATCTCTGTGAGACAGACTCTAAACCAGGCCAGCCAGGAGACCAGCTGTGTGGTCTGCGTACCTTCACCTGCTCCACCCATACTGCTTACTCACACTCATTTCCACTGGACTGGGCACTTTAAAGAAAGGGAACTCCAACTTTTAAACAGATCTCCTCTTGGTAGCCAAATTATCAAGGACCTCATAGAACAGACTAAATTTGAAACAAAAAGTCTGAAAAGCCTTGAGGATGCAAGGTATACGCTGTGCCTGGGAGACATTTCACTGAACTTTAGAAGACCAAAAGTCAAATGTCCAGTTCAAGCTGGTCATCTCAGGTCTTCTACAGCAAATGAAAGACAAACACCTAGAAAAGATGATTCACCACTTTGGAAGTGTTGAATCAGCCTTTTGCATCAAGTCCTATCCTAACTGCCAATAAACAGGAATGCATGTGAAGGACAGTCAATGATGCTATTAGGAAGTAAAGCAACAAAAATTATTGTTTATTTATAAAAGTAGCATGAAGTCTTATTGCTGATATTTATATCCTCCCTGTCCCCACGTGATATCTAAATTAAATAATACAGAGTTCAAGACAGCTGTGTGATATGCAGGACATACATAAAGGAACAGGCTGCCCTGAAATGGAAATCTTAAAAGCAAAATGAAAACCAGGGCACCAAAAAAAGTGTTTACTGTGTAATATATGTGGATTGCTGAAATGAGCATGGCAGTGTTTTGTGTGTGTTTGTTTTAAAGAAATACTAGTCCTTTAAAATGAATGAAAAATTGCAATACAAAACCCCAAAAAAGTGTTTGATGTAGCAAAATAGTTCAACAAAACTGTTAAACAAAATAGATATCATCTAATATCAACTCAATACAATCAGCTGACAGTTATATTAATGCATTACTGTTTCTCTGAATTTAATCTGTAAAATTGTAGAGGGTCTGGATTGGAACAAAACTGATTTTTCTTTGTCTGTAACCTTAGCTGGTGTTACACTGGAATGGTAGACTAATGAGTGAAATATTCTTGCTTCTATTTCTTGGAGAAACATGCACTGTGTAGCAGTTTACATGTAAAACTGCAGCACTGCATTCTGCTACCTCTCTGGTGATTAACTCTCACAAAAAGGAGCTGTAAACATCTGGGGACAGACATCTATTCTTTTCCCCTATGATTACCTTTATTGGACTTCTAAAGTAGTGTATAAATACATTAAGACATATAGATGCAGGACTTCACTCACTACATGGCACAAGATGATGAAAACGAGGATAAACAGGCTGAAATATCCCTACAGAAGTGTACAAGATAGCCCTAATGCCTGTGGGAAATACTTCCCACAGTGCTTGGTCCTTTTTCATCCTCTAGGAAAACCTCTGCAAATTTCTGAAAGTTCCAACATGTATCTTTATACACGTTCCTAGGGAAGAAGGAGCAAAGCCAGGGGGTGAGGACCACGGGGGGTGATTGGGACATTTGGCCGAGCACCAGCGAGGCCTCCAGCCCCACAAGCCCAAGGAAGCCTGAAATCCCTCCAGAACTTGTATATAAATATTGGCACGCTGCCACTTCCTCTGGAGGAATCCTCCCCCGCCAGATCGCAGATGCTCCTGCCTTGGAGCACGACACCGAATGGATGGGGAAGCCGGCCGCACAGCCTGGGTTTGGACCAGCAATGACCAAGGCAACCGCAAAACCTATTTTACAGAATAGTCTAAAGCACCGTCTTTCTTATGTCCCTTTGAGTAAATAAACTAATACGCTATTAAAACGTAAGAAACTTCAGAAGCTCTATCATATACTTGGAGTATCACCAAAATATATCCAATAGATCATTTTATAACATCAGGAACTACCTTTAGTTCCTTTCTACTGATGAATTTGTCGCTAAAACATGCATTGGTATTGATCAGTTGTCCTACCATGATTTTCTTGCAGCTAAGTCAGCAGAAAGACAGACCAGAGTGAAAAGTAACTTTTTCTGAGAACACCACAAATAAAAAGGTAAAAATTATTCATGTAAAATATTGTATGTAAAACATTGTAAATATTTCCCAGCTGTTGGAATAAAATCATATATTATATATTCATATTAATATATATATTCCTTATACAGCTAATGATTAGCGAATTGTTAAATATTGCTTTCAAAGTCATTATCACAACTGTTATGTACCTCATTCTGGAAAAAAGTTAAGGATGTATTATAGTGGGTGCCTTCAGTTTATGTTAGCTATCTGATTAATTTTAATATCTTTAGTTAAATTATCTCTAAGTTAAAACAGTTCAGAAGTTTTAGCCCTCTTCCATTGAGACAATGTCTGCCCCTAAGTCTAGTTTTAACTGGATATTTACACACACAATAGCACATTCATTCTCTTGGTGATTATTCAGATGGTTGAAAAGCTAAGACCTTTCCTTAGAAGCAAGGGAGAAAAGAATAAATTAACACGATCAGAATAGGGTCAATGGAAATCATAAGAACATTAGGAAAGGTTTGTCAGGCAAGAGAGGAAAAACACAAATACAGGATGGTTTTGCTTCAAGCAGAGTTCTTGGCAGGTACGTAATGCATGCAGGAAATTATACGTCTCAGAAAACCAGCAATGGCACAGGGAGTATCAGCATAATTCCTGCGCACATGGCCTTCAGAAGACTCTGACTCTTGGAAGCATCCAGTTAGTTATCTTCTGTCATAAATGAATGAAAATTTGATATAATTCTTTGAAGAAAAGTACTGCATCGAAGATTTCCATAAAGTCTCCACAGTAGCTAACTTCCCACCATGGCTTTTTAACCGATACTGACATTTTAAAGTCTTTTTAAAGACTTTATGACGACCTGAAGCAAACACCTTCTGTCTAAATCCAGTAGCATACATTATAGGCAGCACTTAAGTATCTGAAACAGATCAGGGAAATAATTTAGCTACTGCATAAAATATAGGGTAAAGATTTCTTCCTGCACCAAGCTCAAACAGAAAGGCAATGCCCTTCTGTTCCTCTGCAACAAGTCCTTTCATGAATTCGTGTGTTTCATTTTGCAAATGGAGAAGGGACAAGAGAATGGGACCTCTAACATGGCAATAGCCAAATTTTTGTCCTAAAAAGAGCACAGAAAAGATGACAGAGACAGACAAGAAACACACTTGCATTAGCCACTGTCAAATATAGTGTATTTTTAAGTACTACCTTCAGCAATGATTGTATTTGGTAGTCACATTATTAATACTGTACGTTATATGGCTACTGATTAATAAGAGCACTTGGCTCTCTCAAGTAAGATCATTAAAGTGTAAAAAGAAGTGTTGGAAACATTCACACTGCATTAGCCCCTCTGGGTGCTGTCCAAATTCTATTTAACTAATGTGCCAAGGATTATTTCAATTCCTTGACACATTGTCAGTGTGCAAGAATTTGTGGGTATCAGATTGTCCTGGTTTCAGCTGGGACAGAGTTAATTTTCTTCCTAGTAGCTGGTATAGTGCTGTGTTTTGGATTTAGTACTAGAAGAATGTTGATAACACAATGATGTTTTAGTTGTTGCTGGGTAGTGCTAAGACTGGCCAAGGACTTCTCAGCTCTGCCAGGTGCTCAAGAAGCTGGGAGGGGACACAGCCAGGACAGGTGAACCAAACTGCCCAAAGGGCTATTCCATACCATATGATGTCATGCTCAGTATATAAGCTGGGAGAAGAAGAAGGAAGAGGGGGGGACGTTCGGAGTGATGGCATTTGTCTTCCCAAGTAACCATTACGCGTGATGGGGCCCTGCTTTCCTGGAGATGGCTGAGCACCTGCCTGCCCATGGGAAGTGGTGATTGAATTCCTTGCTTTGCTTTGCTTGCATGCACGGCTTTTCTTTGCCTATTAAACTGTCTTTATCTCAACCCACAGGTTTTCTCACTTTTACTCTTCTGATTCTCTCCCCCATCCCATTGTGGGTAGAGTGAGCAAGTGGCTGCGTGGTGCTTAGTTGCCAGCCAGGGTTAAACCACGACACAGATTTTTTTCTGCACAACTTACAGTTAGTAAAAAGATCAAGAATCCTGGTGAAAGAAAGAAGTTTTATCTACCTACATGATCATTCTTATTTAAAAATACATAAAGCCAACCATTTGACCATCCCTGTATCTTGATCCAGTAACTTAGATTGGGAACTGTTATACAAATGAGTGGGACACTTCATAAGACTCAAAGGCTTGGGAAAAAAAAAAAAATAGGATGTGAAGAGGACTATGCAAATAATGTACTTGCGGCTGAAGGAAAAGCACAAATTGAAGATCAAAAGTTTATCAGAATGCAAACTTGCTGTACACAAATATCTAAGTTAAAGGGGTTTTATTTAAGACATAGCATTAGGTATGTGGTGAATTGTAGAGAAATAGTTTCTGCAGGTCTCCAAGAAAGAAGAAAAGTGCTAGAAAAGCCAGTGAACTTAAAGATCTGTGGGGCTATTGGCCATTGCTGGCACAACTCCTGGAGGATCCATATCGTAGCCAGAGTTTGTTCCCTGGCATCTGCACAGTGAATCTTATCTCCCTGCTCTCCCCATGGTTGCCTAATCTTCTTTTATCCGTAAGCTGGAATAGAAAGCAAAGAGCAGAAGCTAATGCTATTATGAACATTATAAGCTTCCACTCTTCTGTCCTCTGGGTATCCAAAAAAACCTGCCCTCTTAATCTTTCCCGCTACACATTGGCATTTTATATCTTCACTGCCCAACTGCCCAGTATTTGGGGACATTTAGCTCTTTTTTGCTGGCCCTTGGATCACAAAAACCAGGGAGCATAGAGCAAACACTGTGAATAGTTTATCAACTATTTTGAGAAACATTTAAAAATATGAGTGGATAGACTCTCTATATCACCAAGGAATATTTAGAGGAAGAGCTAGGAGACGTGGGCACAGCTATAGAAGCAGGAATTTTCTAAGGATTTGGAGAGGTTGGGGAGGTGGAAGAATAGGGACTCTGAAGTAAATAAGAGAGGAAAGGAGGACAAAGAAAGAGAACTTGACTAGAGTCAGGTATATTTTTATCAGCCAGTTCTGCTAAAATAGCCAAAATAACCCTGAATAATATGCAAAGACCACAGTTTTAACAAAACTTGAATAACTATTGAAGTTTTTCTTCACAGAAAGCCAAAAATTACAATATATGAGAAACAGAGCTGACATTTACCACTGACGTATTTAGCTGGTTTTATATTAATACTTTTTTTAAAAACTGTTATGCACATGAATGCACCTTTATATTCTTGAATAATGTTCCTTTTAAATAATTACCATCTGTTTTGTGAACCTTCCCACCCATCTCTTCTCTTTTTAATACAAAAGTCAGGTCTTTATAAATCAGGTGGGTTTTTTTACAAACTCCTTGTCTGTAAAGTGAGATGAGAGCTTGATGTTTATGTGGTTAAACACGATTTGTGCTTCCTGCCTTTGAGGTGCAGCCATAGATCATACTGTGTTATTTATCTTGCTTACTCTAGCTTTTTGTGATGAATTATTAAAATATACCTGGAAGCATGGAGCCATTTGGAAGAAGGGTCTTACTAGAGAGTAGAACAGATAAAAGCACTGAGATAAAACAAGCAACCCTGTCACCAGCAGACGCAAGCAATACTACAGAGAGAAAAAAAGGCTATTTTATTGGTCAAGTTCTGCTTAGAGACAGGCTACTGAAACCTCATTGACTTCAGTGAATACAGAGGGCTGCTTAAATTAATCAGATGCTTAGAAAATAGCATAGTGACTATCCAAAGGCAAAACTTCCACATGGAGCATGGAAATGTAATTTACGTTGTTAGCTCACCTCCAGCTAGACTGCAAGATGACTGAAACAAGAGACTAGTGCAGG
>NW_009258381.1:445050-466676 GCF_000687185.1 Egretta garzetta
GAAGGAAAAAAAAAGAGGAGAGAAAAAGACACTGGAGGTTTTTATACTAGCTAGTGAAGCCTGGTTTATTGTAAATGTGTGACTCCTGGCTAGATTCTCATGCGTCCAGAGCTCTTTCTGTAACTGGAGTCTTCATAGTTTCTTTTTCATGTCAAGAGAGGTAAACTGCTACAGGAATTTTCTCCCAGGGGAAGGACTTGAATGGTCCCTGCCACTGTGTTGGGTGAAAGTATGCCTGGCTTTTAAAGTAGTCAGGAAAGAATTTCTCTGCCAAGTAATGCTACCTCTAAGTTTATATTAGTCTCATTTTCATTTATTTTTTTCATTTAGGTACCACTAATTTTGGCAAAAGTTAAACCAATTGCATCAAAATTTTGCAAGCCATATGTCCCAGATGAAACTTCTTAGACAATTCTCAGGTTCAATCATTTCTAAGAACAAAGTCAGAAAGAAATGTTTTTATGTCTTGTTAAACTCTTAGAGTCACTTTACACAGAAGACCCAGAGTCTGTAGCAGAACACGAAACTTGAAAGACTAGAGTCAGAGATCTGCCTTTTCCACGTTTCCTAAAGATCTTCCTATATTATAAACCTATAAAAATTAAGTTTACATATGCTGAAGCAACATGGGTCAGAATTTAGCAGTTAAATTCTGCAAAGACTTGCCTTCCCTGTACTGTCCAGGTCATGCACAACCATTGCATAATAATTCCCTGTATCCATGGTACTCCATGAGAAAATTAAAGACTGGATTCTACTAAGGGAAGGGAGATGCTTTTTCTCCCCTAGACTCTTCAGGTCACTTCTAGTCTCCAGCTGATAGGAGAAAATTCGATGGCTATCCACAAAATTAACAGAACTAGAAAAGAACTGAGGTAGGAGTCAAAGCATGAAGGAGCAAAGACAAGAGGAGATCATTAGCCTGGGACAAATAAGTGTAGAACCAAGGAGTAGAGGACATCTGGGGTTGGGTGGTGGGGTGATGGTGTGGTGTGTGGAGAGAAAGAAGAGTGAAAAAAGGTGGGAGCAAGAACTGAGGAAATAAATTACTTGGGGATGGTGGGTTTTGTTGGTTTGGTTTTTTTCCTCAACCAGGAAAATTAGAAACAACATCATTTTGCCAAAAATAAGGATTTTGTCTGACTAAATTCTGGATATTTTAGATCAGTTTGGATTAGTGCCTCCACATTAAGAAATACGAGGGTTTTAATATTAATTAATTTTCCTTTTAAGTGGAAAACTCCCCTAATCAATTTTACTTTACAGAAAAATTGAAACAACTTCCCAAAATGTTTCCTCCCTTATTTACGGGACCAAAATGTATTCTGAATTCAACCCAATTCTATGGGAACTTTTATTCAGTCCTGAGCTGTATTTTTCAGTAGATAAATTACTTGACTAAATATATTATGCTAGTGCTAGAAAAAAATGTTGATGAAGTAGAACTTTTTGGAACAGAATTAACAGAAATAATTTTTTTTTATAAGTAAAAAGTTGTGAACCACAAAGGGATTAGGAAATGATATGCAGGTGGCAGCAAGACATAAATGTTCCAAGATTGTGAGTTTAACAGTTGAGAAAAGTCAGATTCAGTTATCTTTGTACCTTAGCACTTTACATCAGCCCTGCATAAGCATTAACTACGTGATCCCATTCCACTCTGAGCAAATGCCCTCCTATCAGAGCATGTGATGAATAACCTCCAAGGTCTATGGAGATGCAATTGTCTGTAACCCCCCTATAGTGATAAAGGGCATAAACAAAGGCTTGGTATCACCTTTTAAAGGTGAGGATGGTTGGATGCTGTGCTGAAAAACTGGATTCTCACCTGGCGGCTTCTCTCTGGCAATCCAGTAGTTTCAAAGCAAGCTCTTGACAGGCAGCCAGAATTTATGTGCTCTTGTTTTCTGGGAACCTTACTTGCCAAGTCTGAAGGTCTGAGCTGTTAAAGCACAAACAATTCACAGTTGCAGCTGAAATCAGTGGGAGCTGTAGTTTTCTTCTCCCTTTGCAGGGTGTAAATCACATAGCTCACTCAGAGGACTTTAGCAATATAAATTCATCAAATCTTGCTTGTAAAGCACTCAGGTACTATATTGCTGAGAAACCCAGAAAAGGTTATGAGGAAATTAATATTTTCTATTTAAAGCAAGATATGGATGATTTATAAGTCAAACCCTCAAACCACACATTTCAAGATGAAACCAAACTAAGCTAGTGACTGGCTTTCCCTTTTTTATTTAGAGAGTCCTGTTCAACTGATATCCAGAATAATACAGCAAAGATTCTGAAAGGAAAAGAGAGTGATAATTAACTATAAAAGGTATATTGCACTTAACAGAATGAAGCTGAAGTAATTATGGCACGTGCTAGTTTTGGGGTGCCATGCCTTGCCTTGCTAGATTTTACTCCTCTGCACACACTGAAGGTTTTTTAAAACTTTAAGGTAACACTGAAGTAAACTAAAATTAGTAGGAAATGTTACGGTACAAAGCTGGAATTTGCAGCACTGTTGACTTGACTTCTCTTTCTTGCACTTCATAGACACTTCTATGAATGTGTCTACACATCTATGAAGCATAAAAAAAATTAAACAAAAATAAATGGCAGTGAAATCTCAATTTTTGTCCCTTTTCCAAAGATTACCCATGTATTTTAAAAAAACAGCGAGATTGTTAGAACATGGGAAACAGAAGAATCCCCTTTCACTTGGATGCATTTCGTAAAAGCAAAGGGAAAGGAGAAGAGGAGATTGACCAGTACTGCATTTAACGGGGAACTCAGTTCTGCATACGTCTGAGAAGACTTCAGTAGACAAAATTTTCTTAAGACCAGCTGGTCCTAAACATGAGTTGAACATGAAGACAGGCATCACTGTCAAGATGAAAATTTTTCCTTAAGGTTAAAATTAGGGTCCATTCACAGTTTAGATCTGTTCAGGATTAGGCAGTAGCTCAGCAGAGTTTGCAGGACCTCAGTTTTGGATTTAACTGCTTAAGTGCTGTTCAAATGGCAATTTCAATATCTGCAATCTTTTCTGCAGTCTAGCCCAAGAAACCTTTTCCATTCAAATGCTCCATAGACCTGATAAAGTAACAAAAACTGAATCTTGAGTGTGAGCCATAGTGCAGCATGTAGAAATGCAGAACAAAGAATACCAGGACAGAGTTCTCTTTAGAGAAAATTTTAGAAAGTCTTCAAAAAACAAACCCACCCACCACCACGACCCTTTTCAATAATAGAACGTGAACTGGAGAATAATTTTTGGTGGTAGTACCTTAAGACTCTTCTCTTCTTGTTGTCATGTGAACTGCACCTTCTGTGATGTGCTGTAAGGCATGTAGTGTGTTGCATAGATTTTCCAGCTTAGTGAATCATATACATATGCCTTCTGTCAAAGGTAATAGGAAAACTGGACAACTAATTATTTAACTTACTACACAGCCATACATGCTACAGATTTTGGATATATTGAGGCAGCTGTTTTAAAATCTTTCATGACCTTATGATTTCATAAATGTTTCTTAAGTGTTTCTTTATAACACCAGCGTATGAGGCGCGCAGCTGTAGCTTGTTTGCAATGCAAAATTAAAGAGAAAAGGAACAAGTAAATGAAATGCATGCAGGTGTACAACAAAGAGACAATAACACATTGTTTAGAGTATGGCTTTCAGAATCTATACAGAAACTCGGAGGCGATCTTGATAAACTAACATGCTACATGTTAAATGCCCTAGAACTCAATAAACACATTGCAAATTTTGCAGTAAATTAGAGGAAAGTCACTTAGCATGGACATTTATTTTAATTAATTAACTAAATTCTACAATTTGTAAATATAGACAAAAATTCTTAGGCATAATTTTTCTATGAGGTTCACTGCAAAAATACAAATAATGGAAGCTAAGCAATTAGTCTCTCCATTTAAAATACTGAATGCAAGTCTTCAGGTGTATACATAGTAATGCTGCTTTCAATACATCTAAGCTTCAATATTTGAATACTGCTAGGTAATGTGTCTTCGCTGCTATTATGATATTCCTCAAAAAAAGTGTTTTGAATGTCAGTCTAAAACCTATTAGCACTCTACAGCTATTGACTGTGAACAGATCACATCTCAGAGCAAGTGTTAGTAACAGTGCCCAACACCCTAAGTTCACTGCAGCGTTTTTAGCAATAGTATTAGTTAGTAAGGAAGCTCATGTAGGAAAGTTGTGCTAATAGAGCACTTCACCACTTTGATGATGGAGATCTGGGGGATTACTTTTGCTAAACAGGGAAAGGATCCATAAGCCAAAGAGACCCACCTGCCAGCAGAATATCTACTTATTCAAAAAGGTGAATCAGTCCTTGATTTCATCAATTTTGACACTGCTGTTTTGCCTGAATGAATTAGAGGTAAAATAAATTTGAGGAAAAGAGGAGGAGCAGAAGAGGTAAAATAAATTGGAGGAAAAGAGAAGGAGCAGAAGAGACTTGGATCTGGGTGGATTGGACAGAAAACATATATACTTTGCCATCAGTGCTCTCTCTGAGGAGAACAACCCAAGGTACAAGATACAATGCAAGTAAGCAGGATCTCATAAGAAATTCAGGCCAGAATCCCAAACTGATGGGAGAGACTGCTATAATTTTATCTTGATTAACTATAAACTTAGTTTCTTTTCCTTCCTTGGTGGTGTTTTTACAGCATTTGTAACTATGTTGACTGTGCTGGGAAATGTAAATGAACACTTTACATTGCATTTTTCCTCAGCTCAAACCCTTATAAATAATTTGAAGATTATTATTTTTTTAATCCAAACATATTGAGAGACTAAAAATAGTGGTCCTGGAGCCCAGTGCCACAGCCTTCTGACATAAAGGTCCAGAATACCAAAGAACTAAAGAAGACTAAGATTTTTTTTTCATAGAAAGTTGACAGGATTATATCCGACATCAAATGGAACAGAAAAGAAGTGAGGCCAGTAACTGCTGCACAACTTTTCTGACATGCAGTTAAATGTTTGAACCCTGAAAGTTCAAAGGGAGTGTTGTGGAGAAGTGACTAGTTTAAAACAAATCTTCTCCGATTGCTTTATGTGTTAACATTTACTGAAAGATAACCTGGTTTAGCTTTTGTTTGTCAAGGTGAGGAGATATCTCAACTTTGGAGGATTTTTTTTTCTACCCTGCTTTGTGACAGGCAAAAATGCATTCAAACAAGCAACAATTCAGTCACTTTCTGCAGAAGATCAGCTTGATGATATTTACATGATGGAGTGAGTAATTGTTTGCTTTTATTTTTCTGTTGAACATTAGACAACATGAACAAAGCAAAGCTATAAAGTTAGTATCTCTTAAAAAAAATTTTCATGGCAGGCAAGAGACTAACAGTTAGCTGATCACTTTCTATACACTTCTAACACTTGGAATAATTAAATGATTCTTTTGAATTAATAAAAGCATAATTTTAAACATCATTAGTCACATTTCTACAGTCTATTATTTGTTTAAAACATGCAACTGGAAGGGGGGTTGGTTTGGGGGGGGTATCTTCTGCATTGCTAAAGATAAAATTCAAATTATGAGTAATTTTAATCAGCCAATAACATGAATCTGACCTTGCTGGAAGCAGAAATATTTCTTCTGGAAATCCATAACCATTGTTTCACTATTATTCCCTCTGGATGTTGTTACCTCTCAGTGTACTTTATTTGTAAGCACTTGGACTTACAGAATAAAGTCACTGGTAAATCCCAGTGGTATTCTTTTTTCTTCTTTTCCTTCAAAGGACAGATTGCATCTAAGAAAATCTCTTCACATTTCTAAGTTACATGTCTGTATTTTCATTTTCTAATTTGAAAACAAATGACCATAACTCTTCTGACTGCAGAGAACATAAGAACAATCTGGACAAATATTCCCAGATATATTGTGGATATATTTCTCATGGAAAGGTCATGGCCCTTCCAAGAGGAAAAAAGTAATATGGGGACTGAGCCAATGATTTTAATGAAAAGAGTCTTACAGAATACAGTTGACCTACCAAGCAGTAAGCTTAGCTGCTATACAAGTTGTGCGTAAACATATTTCTTTCAGACAACTAGAACAGACAAATAGGATTTCCTCCACAAGAAAATGAACTGGATTATATTAGACCGGTTACGAAGAAAGACCAAGTTTTTTATTTTCTTATTAAGGAGTAGCATCTGGATCTACTGAGTCTTCATTTGATGGCTTCTGCAACCCTACTGCAACGTAACTCTATCTACTCAAGTAGAATAAGGGTTGGTGGTATCTTCATTGGTTTGTGAAACAGAAAATGGCTCAGTCTTTCAAGAAAGTTCAGGTCCCGTTAATTAATTTTCTTGACAGAACCACAGGTAACTTTGTGCTGGTGTTTTGCCCAGCTCTGATGGGATATTTCCTTGCTGAGTGTGCTGAGGCAGCAGCAGTCAACACGTAAATGTTATTGAAAACTTTGATTGAAATACAGACAGGCTCAGAGTAACGACTCCACTAGGAGGAAGAGTCTTCAGCCTACTTACCCTCCCCCCCCCAAAAAAAAACCTTATTCATACATTCAATTCCAACTGTGTTAATCCCTATGCACTAACCTTCTCAGAGCACAGACAAAAGTTCCATATTTAGATGCTCCTAACCACTGATACTACAATCCCTCTAAGGATGCAGTCAGAAACTGGATAAATAAACCACGCCAGCTAGATTCCTTCTCATGAGAAATACCTCTATGTTTTCAAATGTTAAGTCAGTTCATGCTTAAGTATTCACTATACCTCAGAAAGAAAAAGCAAAGAACAATAAAACAGCAACTTCGCAGATCACCACAATCAACAGTAATGATGTTACAAATAGTCTCTCAGAGTACTTACATAATGGAAAAATCCTGGTCACTCTCCTACCACTTCAAGCAGCTGTCAAGGTAATCAGATACTTCTTTCTAACAGTGGTTATACAGCAATCATAGTTCATTTCGCAGGCTTGAAGGACTCCAGGTGTTGGAGGTTTCCGGAGAGCTTTTCCAGCACAAGCGAGCACAGGTCTATTGCTAGCTAAGTAATCCCCTGCCAGGAAACAATAGTTGCTGTAGCCTCAGTAGCCTCCAAAAAGCAGCCTGTGATGCTCCATAATAATTTGACTGCTTACCACTTGTAGTAAGCCCTCAGAGGAAACAGTGACACACAAGATCCCAAACCTGCAACTCAAATAAGAGTTTCTCCCCTTCCACTGTCTCAGTCCAATGCTCTTTGACACTGTCATAGTATAGGGAGGCAGTGCTAAGAATGATCCTTACACTGCTAAGAATAATCCATAATACAACTGGTAAACAACTGTCTCTGTCAATATAATTTCCAGTAAATACTATATTTGACTCAACTTCAAATCACGTCAAATTATGGAATAACTTGCTTGCAGATAAGGCCTTCAGATCCAGTTGCTTCTCTCCGCTTGTCTGCAGATGCCATCGAGAGTATCCTAATAAAGAACTTCTCACCCTTTTGTAAATATACTGATTTCATTTCTTTACTATTACACCACAAAGATAATTTATTGACACCCATGCATAAGTGTAACAAACTCTGTTAAGCATAAAATAACCTCAAATAGAAAAAAAATTTCTTTACCCTTGAGTCCTACTAGTAAACACACTGCCAAGTAATTTGAATTTTAAACCTCTATTCATCCTTTCTTAAATCTGTGTTCCTTGATCTGTATTCATAAAGTAAGTGTTTCTTCACATACTCAGTGTATTTGTCAGTTAGACATACTTCAGAACAAGGAGTGTGTCAGTGCACTTCTGCCTTTATGCAATCTCTCAACTGAAAAATCTACAAAGGCCTTCTGTATCATCTTGCTCAAGCATTTATATCCAAGAAATTCCATAAGTCACTAATGGCTCGAATTATAAAGAATACATGAATGGAACCTTAAAAACAGGTAGACAGCTTGTCCTTTCCTCTTTTCTGTTCTGTTTCTCTAGAAAAAAAAAAACATCCCCCACAAAAACCCCAAACCCACCAATAAAAAAGAAAAACCCACAAACGAAAAAAAGCACCCCAAAAACCAACACACACAAGACAAAAGAATCCAAACTCAGAAAGCAATCTTAAGAAGGATGCAAGTGTTAGGGTTTCACAAGCCCATTCTTCATTCTGTTTCATATAAACGGGTAGCTTACCAGTGTAAAGAGGCATATTAAACATGAGCCCCTTAAAAGCAACAGCCACATCAAATTCTCTTCATTTTTGCTTTAGACACAAAGGTGTAGGGTAGGAGCACATTATTCTTAGGCTTGTACTGATAGGCACTCAGCACTCATTTTCTTCATGACCTCTCTCACCCGGTAAGTATTTCAGCATTTTTACAGATATGAAATGTTGCGTTCAACCTGACATAGCATCTAAAAAATTGCTTTTGCCAGAAAAATACTGAAAAAAAATTCTGTGTGCACACATGTACATATACGCAAATGTCTTCAGATAGGTAGCTGAGCCAAAAAGTTGACCCAAGCCCTACATAGCAGCAGTTAAAGCCTTTTCCTAAATAAATCCTTGAAACTTGTCTTCTGGAGAAATCTGATTGAAGGTTTACTGGTCCTAAGGCCACATGCTGAAGTTTAGAACCATATGACCCATTGATTTCAGCAGAGTATCCTTGCCTTTCACAGGAAACTGGCCAATGCAGACAAGTGGCAAGAAGCATGTCATATCTGTAACACATGGCTGAACTATCAATATTATAAACAGATTTGTGTGTTGGATGTTAGTTTGAAACTCCTGCCTTGCTCAGCTTAAAAAAAGACATTATCAGAGAACTGCTGACATTGCATATTACAGGGAATAAGAGTATAATATGTCACTACCAAAAAAGTCCTCACAGTATTTTTGGTACATTTACGAGGGGGTGATCCAGTGCATAACCCATTCTGTATGAAAAGACGCAAGTTGAGTGGAAACCAAAATAAAACATTTAAAAACATTTCACTAAAGTTATAAATGAAATCTAAATCCTGAAAAAGAATGATGTGTGGTTCAGAATTACATTTTTTTCATGCAATACATCCATCACAGCTTAAGAAATGGTTTCCCTGCTTGATTGCAGTAGAAATTCTTTGTTTCTCTCTCATCACTGTTAACTTTTTTTCCATTCTATTAAGAAAGCTTAATTCCAGATTGGGCCATTTGATTTTTTTCTTAGTATCTTTAAATCTCAGTTGCAATTGAATCAACAGAAGTACTATCTAATCATATTGTTCTGCTATTTATGAAGCTTTATAAATCTCTCTGCAAGTAAATTAGTGTCATATCAAACTGCTGAGCCTGAATTTTCCTGGCAGAGACAGATGTAGGGCACTTTCCTTTAGCACGGAACAACAGATCCTGTTTTAAAAATAATTCCTCCTCTTTCACCCCCCAAACTACATAACCTAGTGTATTCAGGAGTAGGACTCTTATGTGGGTCAGCTGCAACTAAGATGAAGCCACCTAAGCTGCAGCTTTCACAAAGTATGTGTCACCTAATCATTCTAACATATTCATTACTGCTAATTAAAAACTGTAGCATTTTAACTCCTACTAAAAAATTATATTAAATCTTGTTGGTTTTCACAAAAAATTTTAATTACTTTTTACAAAAAACAGCTTTAGTGAAAGAGCATTTAGTGATGCCATAACAACAGCAAACCAAAATCTTTATATCTAGCGCAGCCCATATATAATGTGCAATCTCAGTTTACAAACACAATTTTGCAGTCTCAGCTGACAAAACTAAATCTAATTTTGGTCCCTAAAAATAAAATAAAATCATTAATCTGACACAATGAAAGTATTTAGCAAAATGATGTTAATTCACTTGTCTTCTCACAACTTGCTGACACTTACTTGCCTGCCATACATTTAATTATCAACATCCCAAACTCATGTCTGTTGACTTTAAGGACTGTTGACTTAATATAATTTGATTTTATATGTCAAAAATTTTTACATCAGCATTTGGACTGTGTTTTCTTTAATGTATAGCATCAAGATCTATAAAAAAATGCTTCAAAAGGAGACGAAGACTAAAGATACTGTATATCTGGAAAAAGTACATTGTATAATTTAATAATTACGAAATAGTTTACATATCCATTTTTTTAACAATTCTGAAAGTTATACAAGACCTATATGACTGACCTTTTCATGAGATTTTGCATATCAGAAAAAAAAATAAGGAAAACAAAATCCATTTTTACATACCTGATTTGTAGAATAAGTAAACCACAGTAGTGAACTTTAAAGAGAGGTTAATTTACTGCACTTGAGGATGTGATGCTATAAACACACACAGAAACACACTTCATAGCATGGTCAACCTTTTCAAACAAGACTATGCCTACAGGTAGCCTCTGTAATAAAGCTATTGAACACCCGCTCAAAGTAACAATGAGAAGTCAACTGTTCTGGACATTGGGCCACTCTTATTTAAACAGTTAAAAGGATATTATGTGAGTAATGCTAAAGAAAACTAGTTTGAAACATTGTCTTTATCCATTTTTACATGAATAATACATACAACTACTCTTAATTAGCTCTTTAAACTTGCTATTTACACATAAGAATTAAACATTGGCTGCCCAAATCCCTCCAAACTAAATCATAGGATATTCATTTTTTATGTGGAGTACAGTCAGAAAATAAACTCTAAAATAATATATTCTCAGCCATAAAATACACACACATGGACACCCCAAGTTACCTTCACACATGTTAAATTCAGGTGGCTATTGTGGGAAAAGCCCAAGCTCCAGTGGACTGGACTTGAAAAGAATTAAAAATTTTGGGGTTAGGTTTGCTTTTAGTTTTGACTGTCTTTTTTGTTTACTTTGGTTTTTAAATAAATGTCTGCTAATATTCTGGTATGTTTTGAGCTGTTTGTCTATATATCAAGCTATAAAAGCACTACAGTCACTTCTGAAAATACTTTGTCAGACTTCACGTGGTTTGTATTTCTAATGACTCTTCATTGTGCTGTAGTAATATGCCAGTGTTGCTTTATAAATACCTTGAAACTGCTGCTATTTTACAGGATACTTGAGAATTGTCCAGAGTACTCAGCTCCCCTGACATTAAGCTTTCTGATGGAAGCTGAGCATCTTTCAATATATGACCAAGGCTGAGTAGTCTGAATCATCAAAACAGGACTATTTATGACTGCAAAATAGGAGCTAGAGAAAAAAAAAATATAATTTTAAGAAACTAGATTGGCAGTGTTGAACGAAGTCCAGTAAATCGTGATTAAGTCCCTTCTGGTAGAAGAAAAACCTCTGTTAAAAATACTTTGAATGAGTCTTAAATTCTAATAGAAAGATTACCATTTCTCTCTAGAATACAGTGTAAAACTCAAGCCCAGATCTGAATAAATTACAGATAAATCTGCCTGAAGCTTAGAGTTCTGTTGACAAGACTTACTAATAAATAAAATGCTTCTTTTGCTCCAATAACTATATTTACACAAAAAATTATTTTAAGTAGTGTACTACGCTAATCAATCACAATAATAGTCCAAAGATTTTCTTTCAAATACATCCTGTTGACAGTAAATTTAATCCTAGCATTTCCCTTCTGGTGTGCTAGATATTCCTTAAATTTCTTCTGTATTACTCAAAAAGTATTAAGATATTCCAGTTATTGCAGAGGGAAATTTCCCTTTTCAAGCACATCATCTTATATATACACTAGTATCTATATACATCTTTACAGACTTTTTAGTTTATAGAAATTTTTTTTTATTTTTTTTTAAACAGTGTATCAAAATTTTCTTTCTCTTATCAAGCACTTCACTAACATAGTACTCGATATCCAAGTTTTCCAGTTGTTACACTTGTAATTCCATGCTTTGCATACTAAAGTGGTGGACATTTGGAGTATGGAGGGAGATAAAATAGTTTATGTATGTGTACTAATCTTAAATTGTTTTATAGCTAATCTCAGCTTTTTTTTAAATCTTATTTAAAGCCTTTATATTAACAAAGCACCCTGTCCTGGTTTCAGCTGGGATAGAGTTAATTTTCTTCATAGTAGCTAGCATAGTGCTGTGTTTTGGATTTAGTACCAGAAGAATGTTGATAACACACTGACATTTTTAGTTGTTGCCAAGCAGTGCTTAGGCTACTCAAGGACTTTTTGAGCTTCTCCTGCTTGCCCAGGTGCATAACAAGCTGGGAGGGAGCACAGATAGGACAGCTAACCCAAACTGACCAAAGAGCTATTCCATACCATATAACGTCATGCTCAGGGGGAGTTGGTCGGTCGGTTGCGGGGGGACGGCTCGCGGCTCGGGAACTGCTCGCGGCTCGGGACGGGCTGGGCATCGGTCGGCGGGTGGTGAGCAATTGCATTGTGCCTCATTCGTTTTGTATATTCTGTATATTCTGTTATCATTCTCATTATTACTATTATTATTATTTTCTCTTATTAAACTGTCTTTATCTCAGCCCTCGGCTCTGACCTTTTATTTTCTTCCCGATTCTCTCCCCCATCCCACTGAGGGAGGGAGGAGTGAGCGAGCAGCTACGTGGTGCTGAGTTGCCAGCCAGGTTAAACCACGACACACCCTGGTATGCATTTCCTTCATTCAGATCTTGACTGGACTATCACAGGAGAGAGTTAATGAAAAATCTTCATTGACTTAAGTAGAAGTGGAACCAGACTTCACATATTTGAAATGAAGCAAAAAATGTCTCACAACACTCCTAATTACACCCTGGGGAAAACTGCTACTGAAGTCTATAGGCAAAGAATTCTGCTTTATACGCCAATCATTATGTTATGCTGATTAATAAAAAATAAAATAGAAAATGTTTGAATCTTGCTACAATAAGCTTCAGTATTTCAATTACTTCCCTCCTATCTAAGTGTATTTATGTGGAAGACGCATAACAGGTACATTTGTTATTGTTCTGCTTGATATTGCTGTGTTACTCTCCTCCTAGGTCCCCGAGGAGGATTTCAAGCCTTCAGGTAACAAGTTTCACCCCGCTGTGTCTTCCACCCACCTCAGTTGATGGGAGGTAATTTTATATGCTACATTTACCCTAATGATAATGAATTCTTAATAACATGAAAGTCTATTCTATTTAGGGGATAGTGTGATGATGTATAAAACCAATCCATTAAATGTTTATAATTCCATAAAGCAAAATTATTCCTTCTGAGCAAAAGTCCTAAAATATATGACTTTTAAAAACACACACTGTCTGCTTGTCCTGCCTGTAAAAGAGAATGGCCCTGCTCAAATGCCTTCAGTTGTATTAGTCTTGCAGGCAAAGACATAATTTCAAAAATAACCGAGCAAAGAGTTTTTATAACAGGAAGTTTTCACTTGAAAATTATTGGGTCTGTAATGATTTGGGTGACAACTGATAACCAGGAAAGCCAACAGTAAAGTATGCAAGCTGCCTGACCATCCTAAGCACTACAGCTACCAATAGCAAGAAATGGATTGCTAAGAACAGCTGCAGAAGAGCTCATCATCCAAAAGTATAAAATAATATAAATAAAGGAGAAAAAACAAGGAGTACAACTAATGTGAGAGATTAGGAATGAAGATAACTAAGCAGGACACCTAGCAATAAAGCTGCAAATGACCTAAGCTACTGGAAATTGTGTGTAACCAGCATGATTAATACAGCTAGCAGAGGGCCAGCAATGAAAATAATAATACTGAAGTTCAGTAATGACCCTGTTGAAGTCTCTTCCTCCAGGGCCAAAACAGTAACTATACCACACTGAAGCAAAGGCCTGGGAAATTCAATACTTTCTTCATAGAAATTTGCCCGTTGGCTGGACTCTTCTCAGGTTGTGCAAGTGGAGAACGGAGTGGGGAGCAGTGGTTACCTTTTCCAGCAAGTCCTGTAAGCCTGAGGAGCAGGATGGTCAGGCCACTCCCTAGAGTAACTTTGCAGGCTAGTGGGGAAGGAAGAAGGTGGGAAATGAGGTGTCCTTTCATCTTTCAGAGACTACTTCGTTGAGTAATAATTCAGTGAATTTCATAATCATACTAAAATTCTCAGATTTTTACAAAACACAAGTGGTCAGAATACCTCTTTTTCTTTGTGTCCACTTGCTCAGCTTGTTGCATGAGCGTGGGAAAGCATTGGTCTTTGAAAATGTAGTATCAGTCCCATTCTGAAGTTTATGGATGGGTTCTATGATAGCAGTTACTCAAGTCTTAATGCTGCCAGTCAGTGCCAGGAGTGCCCACAAACCAATGTGCCTTCTGCTAGAGTGTTGTTCATCTAAAAATAAGATGGTTGTGGAAGCCAGGAGACACCATGACACAGTGCAGGCTCATCTAACATACATGGAGTAACGTGCTAGGACAGCTATGCTGCTTCTGGTACCCACCCTCCTTTTCCTCAAATGTTTTACCCAAAGAAGAGTCACAGTGCAAAGTAAATAAAAACTGGTGATTCCCTTAGGAAAAACCAGGAAATTGTGTGTGTTGCTTGCCAATTTCACAAAGTTTTGTTCCATAAGGTAGTTTTCATTAAATTTTGCCTCCTTATGGGGCCACATCATGAAAAGCACAGCTGCTAATTTGCAATACATATTGACTTAACAGAAAATTGCAAACATCCACCATCTTCCCAGATTTGTTTTGCGTCACTTAATATTTTTGAAAGCCAAGATTTTACAAACAAATAAGAGAATATGGCCCTAAAAAATTATAGCCTGGCTTGACTGTGAAAGAACAACAAAAATAACAGATTGAGCATAAGGCACTAGGGCATTTTAAATTTTAGACTGCTGTTTACAACAATGAAAAACAGAAAAAATGAACCCATGTACATTCCAAAGAATTGTGTTTCTGGAGCTTCTAGTGCTTGTAGACCCTTAAAAACAGCACTTTAGCTTGAACATTACTCACATTGACACAAATCTGAGTTCACACCCCACCTTATTCTTCATTCTCCCTTCTCATCCTCTACTACAAACATTACATGCAATAAGATAAAAAAAGTTACTGTCCTTTCAGTTTAATTTTATTACATCAAACCATTATTTATTTGGTTATGGATGTTTTATTTTAAAACATTTCTTTCAACTGCAACTGCAGAAATATTCCCTGAAATCTGCATTTCCTCTGACTCATTTTTCCTTTAAAGAAGTAAATGTTCCTTTAATATTTTCCATTCTTATTTACCTAGTTTTCAAGCATTTTGATCTTGCACTTTTTTTTATTAAGAATTATCCCAGCATACCCAATCTGCATTTTACATAATTGAAAAATATGCTCTACCATTTCAAATCTGATCAATGAAATGAAAGCAGTGGTAATCTTAAATCAGTTCTGTATATAACCTCATGGGTATATACAGTAATACCTTTCTGAAAACAGATATTATATGCAAAACCAGGAACATACTAAGTCACTATAAATTGTTCCCTTTTTTGCCACTAGAGCAATTTATTGTATAAAATATTAAGCCTACACTAGAACTGTTTAAGAAATTTAATTTAAATGTCTTTCTCTTGAAGATGAAACAGACTTTAAATCATCTTTGCATAAGGTCATGGGGTGTTCAGCAGTTGCAAGGGGCGTGGATGTTATATTGCTAGTTCTTCAAAGAAACACTGATCAGAGCCTCCCAAGTAATTTGTCTGATTCCAGGAGCAACCAACACAATATGCATCTTGTTTTCCATGTTCTTATGCCAAGATTTACAAGAGCGTCTTTGAGAGATCAATCCACCCTCGTCTGTACACAGGGCATCAGTCAACACTTCAGACAGTATCTTTTATCTTAAACTCATTCTATTCTTTTGCTGCATAGAAGAGATCATAGTCACCCTCCTACTTAAAATGAAAGGTACATTGGGTGTTGGTTTTTTATTCCCTTCCACAGGTATGTAAATGTTACTCTGTTATACTAAAAATTAACTTCTCTTACTTAATCTGTTTTTTCAATAATTCTTGTCTCTCCCTTTGAAAACTATTTGCTGTTCCTCAAAGAGGGATTTTTCTTTCACTGAAGTTTGGGCGTTTTTTTTATCAACCCATACATTAAAATGTGCATAACTACACAAGTTATTTCTGTATAGCTTATTATTGCAGCAGTCTACTGGGCAAACAAGTGGGGGCTAACTGATCTCTGCAATCTTTTTCTTAGGTAAACAATAAGGGTTAGAAAAACCTGAAAGGAAATGGTGACATGATGGGGAAATGCACACAAATTCAAATATTACTGACTTATTTTAAGATTTATAGAAAATTGTGATTAAATGAATAGCCTTACAGTAACAATGTCAATATACAACTGTTAATCCGGTTTTACTCAAAAAGGATGCATGTACATAATTCCAAAGATGACAAATGGGTCAGATTGGATTCCCCCTTCATTTTACCTCAGGAAAGTCTGGAATAAAACACCATTATCCCAGGAATCTCCAACAACTTCAGTGGCAATGGTCCAAATGCAGAGCTTGACCTACAATGCTCAAGCCTGCATACCCCAATCTCCAGCATCTTCCCGGAAGCTCATTGTTGTCTTTTGGACTCGAAATGCACAAGTGACCTAGACATCTACTGTAGGTATTTTCACTCATACTTCAAATATGGTGGAAAAATACCAAGTTGTTGCCAGACTTTTTTAATGCTGAAGTAGAAATCAGTTTAGTGCTTCCCAGTTCTGTCAAAGTGTTTCAGGAAGAACCTACTGCTGAGAGTGACAAATCCATTGACTGTGTCACACACACTGGAAATGAAACCTGTAAATTTTTGCTGTCCTTCGGCAATTTGTAGGTGAAGATTGCTAATCTTGAAAATTTAAAGTAATGTATTTGATGGAGTGAACTGAATAGATACAGAACTCTCACCTAACGGTTTCGTACCTTCACAGAGTTTAAAGCACAGTTATAATCTGCAGCACCCACACTTGCAGAGCACTCTATTTCGGCTTAGATAATCTCTTATCTTAAAGCATTTCAAAGTTTAACTGACTAACAATAATCTTATGGAGCTCAGAATTCACTGTGAGCATAAAGAAATGGACACAGTAATCACTTCTTTCAATGTGAAAATGCCAAGCCAAAAATCAACTGTCAGTGCAGCTCCATTGACTTCTAGGCATTTATTTGATACATGAAAATGCCAGAGTGGAGCTATCTTTAAATCCTCTTGTGATTTTTAAAGGTTTAGTTGTTAATATACTTACTAAAATTTTCTTACCTTTTCCCCCTATTATCCATATAATATTCCAAGGATCTCAAAGCATGACTACTTTATGATAACCATTATATAGGAAGTTAAAATTACATCAAATTCTTAAAGCAAAAATTACCCTCAGGCTCAAGATTTCCCTTGCTGCAGTTCTAGGGAGAAAATGATCCTAATTAGTACCTTTTGCACTACCAATAGGCAGGATAAGTCCATACAGAGAAAGTAGACTTGCCAAGAGGACCAGATGCTGTCACAGAGGTGGGAATATCGCTGAATGTTGTATCCACTCTAACCTGGCAGTCACATAAAAAAAAAAAAAAAGAAAGTTTGGTCACTTATATGGTCCCAATCAGATTGATCCTGCAGTACATATAACTATTTAAAAAGTGCAAACGTGGCACAAAGCAAAGGAGAAGGATGTTATAAAATCAGACTGGCAGTATTTTTGCACTTTTTACAGTTATCACTGTAAGCATTTGCATATACAGCAAAGCCCTAGTTTTAACTTGGTCTGCTTACTGAGTGCTTCCAGAGGCAGATTCTTGGGTAGTATGAGCTTCTAATATTCTTTTGTGTCTTTGCATTATTCCTATTTCATCTGAAATCCCACATAAGAGTACTTTACAGCACAGTTTCAGGTGTTGCTTATACTGCTCCAATACTTTCCTTGACAATGACTTCTGTTCCCTTTGTGTAAGAAATTAGCATTGTATTTGTGTGCTCACATATTGACATTATTTAAATACAAGACTGTAGTAAACAGCAGAACATACCTGAACGGCAAACACTGCCTAGGGAGGACAGACACTTATGAGCTGCTAGCAGAGGTAAATGATGAAATTAAAGGCAAAAAGGAAGCCAAACAAAGAATACCTGCAAAGGGAGGATAAAACTCTTGTCAGACAAATTATGATACTGAAAATACATGCTTGAATATACACTGAAACTTTTCACAGAAGCCTTAAAGAAAGACCAGAAGGTTTGTCAAAATATTAGCTAAAAAACCAAGATAAGAATCTCTTCTATGGAATTACACTGATACCTTGAGAATATGTCACAGTAAAATTACTTTAATCATTCTAATTATGTGGCAGTGTCTTTTGATTTTCAGATGAATTACTTCTTTTCCTGTAGCTGGAGTTATGTATTTGCACATGCAGAGTTTTGCTGGAAGGGAGGATTCTGAAAAATGACCCATGTAACATTGTCAGTAGGAAAATCATTTATATACTTCAGGGTTCTGGAGATAAAACCTCACATTCTAAGGTGATGAACAATATATTTGATTTAATTCTATCTTACTAAGGAAATGAATGAAAAAAAAAAAAAAAATTGGCTCTAGACAAGAGAGAGAAGGAAGGTAGTTCGGGTGAAAAAATATGTAGAGTGGACTGAAGGCAATGTTGTGTACTGATGAATACAATAGAAAATAGAAGCAAAGTATAAATTCTGAATATATGGCATCACAGAAATAGAAGTCACAGACCTTGAATTTTGAAAAAAGGGACTGCAGTCTGTGCAGAGGCCTTTCCTGATTTTTATTAAATTAACTTTTTATGCAGTGATATCATTATAAAAATTGCAAAAAGAATTGTCTTGAGAACATTACAAACATTATTTTGAAAGTTGTGAGAGCTCAACATGATATTAGAAGTCAGAATTGCATCACGATTTTTCTCCCCGATTATACTACTGTTCTTTTAAAGAAAGAGGAAAGCTCTTTCTCTTGTAAAACAGCAGTTACAGTATACGGGACAATCTTGTTCTGCATCATACCCTGCTGGCCAGAACACAGAATATACAAGGCAATCACACGTCACTTTAACCCTAGAGGAAAATTCTGTCTTTATGAATCAAAGGATTAGTGAAGCTGGTAAGGACATTGAAAACCAGACAGACATGAGGGGCAAAATGCAATTCTCAGTAGGCATAATCTGCTCTTGACTCAGAGCTTGAATTTGAGCTTTCAGTCCTTTCAATGAATAGTATACATTGGATACATCTATTAGATTGTCAAGCTTTTGCACTGCATACTTTTTTTCATGGATTTTTTAGTTGTTTTGACGAATCTATAAGGATAGATTAGATAGGATGAATAAAGACTATAGACATCGAATAAAGCCTACATTTAGATTTTTTTAATTTGATTAATATTTGCAACACTATCAATGTCCAAGGTGTTTTGAAGACATTAAATAAGACAAATAAGTTCCTCAGGAGTCTGAGATTCTAAAATGCAAGATTTAAAACAAAAGCATAAATGTTTCTGCCTATTTTTCCAAATTTAAAATCCCACTGAGCCCTTAAACATTGGGTTGAGTTTCTTCAAAATATTTTTTACTTTTATTTAGATCAGTCAGAATAAAGATGCATATTTTTGAGTCTTTCATCTTTATCCATTTCCTAGGTTTTTTCATATTCAAATTCACAGAGAATGCTTATATTTTGCCCACTTTCCAATTCAGAAGGTAGCACATCTATCTTGCTCATAACTAGCCTCAACTGAAAATCATCACGGACATATTAGTTTAAAGTAGCTAAGACTCACTGGCCAGAAATGCAGGCAAAGCTCCTACCTCAGGCCACTGATGTGACATTGCAATAAGCAGAAAATCATAATAACTCCATGCCATCACGCATGGACAGTGACCTTAATACTGCTGGTCACACCTATGAGCCACAGCATCTTTAAGTGGGATTTAACACTAAAGCTCTGTTAATCTTATAATTTCATTTTGCCCTACTATCGGATAGATGTCACTTTTTGCTAAAAATTAAACAAATCTCTTCTTTTCCTATCTTACTTCTCTTAGAGAACAGTTTATTAACCTTCCCAATTTTATTAGAAGTCATCTTCCCCATTATCATCTTCCCACCATCTAACTTTCATTCTTTTATCAAACACAATTACAATTATCTATACCTTGTTATTTGATAAAGAGTTTGTATTTTATTCCCACCATAAATTCTCTCTCCTTTTCTTACATGCAAACACAGGTATATGCATAAACATGCGAATAGGACATGAACAAGGTTAGAGATGTGAGATGCCTCAAGTACGTTCTTAGGTTCACGTTATGGACAAGTCCTATGGAATTCCACAGATGAGCTCCAGGAGGTTTTATAGTCCTCCTTTGAAGTCTATAAGAAACAATAAGCTACTCGTTAAGGAATTCCAAAACACAAACACTATTAAAGTATGCAGAGTGATTCAGGAACTAAAAAACAGGGAACAGATCAGCAAGCCCACACAATCAAGTACTGCCCCCAAAGGTCCACAGACTGTTTCTGACTCACTGTAAAATCCTGCGTCAAATTTTAGACGCAAACCTACAATTTACTGCAGTAAAGGAGTGGAAGAGACTGAGCATCACAAGGATCCCAGGTTTCTCAAACTGTTGTTATTATTTTCTATTACATTTTAAAGGATTTCCTGCAAGGCTTTGTACACACTGAAAAAAAAAAATCAACTGTTTTTTGATTTGGATTTTTTTGGGGGGGTGGGTGTTTGGTTTTGTTTGGGGTGGGTTTTTTTTTTTAGTGTTTCATTGTATTCCCAAGCACACAAGGTTTTAGGCTAGCTGTCTTCATAACATGTTTCTTAGAGTTTCTCTTGGCATTTCCTTGAGCATCTGAAATATAAATATAGCTAAAATTGTAAATTCCTTTCTTTAGCCATGCTCTGGCTGTGTCTCAGCAAGAGAAATGGAGGAAAGTTGTCCGGCTATCAACAGAGCAAGGTGTTACCACAGCTCAGCTGTATACGAGCGCTGTGGCAAGGTGTGACAGGGTTGACAAAGGTGTGCAGGGCGTGCGATGCTTGACAGTTCTTGCATCAGAGCGAAAGAACAGGAAAGAAAAGTATTGGAGGTGTGAGAGGTGGATAGCAGATCGGCAGTGAAGAAAAATAAAACAAAGAGTGGACAAACATGCAATTAAAGAGAAGGAAGTGCATGAGATAGGAAGAAGGTTAAAATCCGCCAAAAGAAATAGAAAAAATAGGAGGAACATCACAATACAATAAGAGCCAACAAAACTGGGGAATCAATCCATCAATTAAATTGCATTCCTACATACTGCATTAGAAGCTTTGGTTTGGACAATTCAGGAATCATACCTTTTGGATGAGATCTTCATAGTGTGCCATACTTTGCTGGATATGTAAATTGAGGGATCAAACGACACCCTTACGGGTTTCACCTTGCTGTTGCTTATCTTAATATCTGTTTTGATAGCAGAAAACTAGTTAGTTACATTAATTTGAAATATCATGAAAGAATGAAAACTTGAGACAATGTCCTGAACAGTTACAAACTTTATTCATACACAAATTAAATACTATGAGAGAGAAAAGGTTCTAAGAGAAAGCCAAAATACCATGACTGATAAACTCGTAGTGTTTATTTTGTACTCTTTGAAGTT
>NW_009258381.1:466721-482742 GCF_000687185.1 Egretta garzetta
ACTTCCTAAATGTGAAGTCCCTACTTTTGTTGCATGTTGGATAGAAAAAAAAAATATTCAGACAGAAGAAATATGAGTTACTGATCCATCTATGACAACAGCAGTGTGTTAAGTTCATTTTAGTATTTGTCAAAAGAATTAAAATAAGATGGCACAATTTTCCAAAGCCGATGGTCTGAAAACTATTACTAGATCTCCCTGTCTTATCACCCAAGACACAAATAGACTCTTAAAAATACTTTATCAAATATAAGTGGACCCTAAAGAACAGACTGCAACAACTTACACCATAGACTGTAAAAAGAAATACGCCCTCATTTGGCTGTGCTTTAGGCATTACCAGAAGGATGAATGTACTACAGTGATGCATGTTAAACCAAGTACATTATAACAAGAACAGAGTAGAATATTCCATACTGTTCCACTGTCCAGAGTAATTTTTGTAGCCAACTGATAATTTTGTACTGGTGACTTTCCCCTTATCTGCATCTGCTATTAAGAAGTTTTATGTTGTTTATTTTAGTACTCAATTATAATTGCACGAGGAACAATCTCAGCGGGTACCCGAGATAATCTTTCTACTAAGATAGGACCTACATTACAAAAGTTTTTGAAAACTGTTTTTTCCAAGTGTGTAATACTATGGCAAGAATAAGACTCAAATACTACCGACACACCACTCTATCTGTAGGTTGCTGTAACCTATAAGCAACTACAAGGTGTTCCTTGGAAAAATCATGTTTTGCTTAAGCCCTTTCCTATGGTAATTACCTGTAAATACTTACTGCTCAAGAGGTTTGCTGACAAAATATAGAAGACAGAGACTTGAAACTTCTTCCTAGTCAGTGCTGTCTTTAGATTGAAATACTCATTTTCCTGCTTCCATCAATGAAAGCGATGTGCAGTGAAAATGAAAGTAGATTTAACATTGCTAAGATGCTATTCTATAGTTGATCACGCTCAGATAACGTATTCCAGAGAGAAAGACTAATCTTAGAGAGATTTATATTTTTCTCCTGGCTGCCCCCCAGGAGTAGGCATAGTAGACAAAAGATGATTAAATTCTATCAATTACCGAAAACTCCATAAGCTAACCTTATTCATACGAAAAAAGGTATTTTCATGGATTCATAACTTTGTTTTCTAACATATGAACTGAGATGAATAGGTATAATAATACTCTGGACCTTGCCAAGACAGATTGTCTAACTTCTCATGTGAGTGTTATCTATCACATACATATTGATCATTTTAATACACAACTTGTTTATAATGCTTCTTAATAAGAGTACTTCTGTATCATGGATTATGGTGCACAAAGTCTTATCTGTTTGTATATAGTAATGAAATATTTCACAGTCTATTATTTAGAATACTTCAGGTTGGACAGGCTTCTCAAAGCTTATCTCTGATAGAAGGTTTGTCAAGGGGACTTGAGCTATTATTTAGCAGATTTCTGAGAATGTCTTCCAAAATACTTTGTTTCCTTCCAAGTCTTAGAGTTACTGACAGAGATGCCAGCTGAAAGATGACAGCAGAGCTGAAATGTAAATTTCTTTCACTAAACTGCTTGCTTAAAGGGCCAGCCCGCAGAGAAGTTAAAAATAGAATGTATGAGGCTTTTGTGAAAAAGGACTGGAATTAGCCATATTGACAGAGAGCTGTTTATTTGGGCTCATGTAGGTCATGTCACCTGTATTCCCTTTTTTATGCAAAAAATTTTAATAAGTGTTAGTAGAAACACATTAACAAGTTGCCCTGCAAACACAGCAGTGTCTTTGCACTCAGATAAATGAGAAGCTTTTTAGTCCAAATAGGCTGAGCTAGCCGAGATGAAAGAATATAAGTAAATTAAAATGGTATAGATGGGATTCTCACTTCTATTAAAAGACTCCAGGAAACTGGTTCTCCCCAAAAATAAAATGAATTAGTTGAACTGCATGCTGAACTAAACCATCAAAAAGGCCAGTTCACTCATCCTTATCTAAAGGGACTTGTTTGCAAGTGTTTGAATCTCTGGTGAACAGCCTGATGCAGCACTAATCAAAAGGTGCATGGCTTTCCTTAGATGTGAAAGATGGAGGTTTTGCTGAAACTGTCTGATATTCATTTCAGCCTCAAACTGTCAGTAATAGATTGCCAGTAGCCGGTAAAAAGTTCACTATAAAGAATTATATGTCCTTTCTGTCCTTGGTCACAGTTACTGTGTTATCTACAGTAGGCAATTTTCTCATATGTTCTTTAGAAGGTCATTCAGAACTCTTTTACTTGGCAAGATGACGGGGATCTAAAAATATTATGATCTTCAGGCATTTAGCTTTAGTTAAATTTCCCAGTGTTCAAAATAAGATGAAAGTCAACAGGAAAGGTTAAATTAAAAAAATCTGGTACTTATAATTTACAACATATGGAACAAGAGCCCAGTTTTGTGATTTTGTCAGGAGTTTAAGCTCTCATATTTAATAGAAGTATCAAGGATACTCAATATATATACCAGCCACTCCTAGAACAACCATGACTTTTTAAATATATAATTCTGACTTAAATACGTATAACTTCGTACCTTCTAGCTTAATTTTTCAGTAACAGAAAAAGGAAATAGCCTGGTAAGTTGAGTATTCATACTTCATCTCTAAAAATATGCCCTCATTATGTACAAATCATAATACCTCTGAAGTATGCACAATGACCTTGGAAAATTACATATGGAAAAACCCCTCCTGGAATATTTGTAGAAAAAGGCCTCAAGCTGTGCAAGTTTTTAGGAGAGGTTTCTTGGAGGTTAGGCTTGATTTTTTTTATTTTTAAACCAAGATTACAATGTATGTATGGTACAAAAGAAATTTAACAGCCATCACATTTATAGTCAGTAATTACTTCTTTAGTGATTTATCAAGGGGTCATTTGAAATATTTTACATATATTCCCCCACTTGCACAGAAACCGCTTACACTCAGCTTTTGAGTGCACAAGATTTTTGAGAGTAACAACTGCATACACAAGTTCCAAACTTACAGATTTACTACCTCTGATAGTGCTAGCATAAAAAAAATACCACAGGGAAGGGATTGTTAAGAACAGATGCTTCAGCTAGCAAGGACTAAATGGAAACAAGGAAGGACTTGCATTTTTCCAGTCATCTGTTTGGTTGGGAGGTCTTTTTTGTTTGTTTATTTGGGGGCTTTGGAGGTATTTGTTGTTGGTGGTGTTTTGTTTTTTAATGTTTGGCTATGAATGCTTTTCTGAAATGAGGTTCTTAAGAAGATAAGCCATTTGGATAACTTATATCATGGATATCATTGGATAACATGGTATCAAAAATGTGAAGAAAGGAGAGAGAAGATAAAAAAACCCCTATATTAGAAGTAAAAAGTTTGTCAGATGTAGCATATATAGCTGGTACTCAGCTATCAATAACTATTACAAACCCATCCTCTAATTTGGACTTTGGACTCTTGGGCTACCATTAGTCTTTAATCTTCAGTTAATAAAGGTCTGAAACTTGCCCAACTGGAGTTTTTAGGGTATTACTGGTCTATAATTGTGCTAGTTAGTTGCAGGCCAAGGCTTATTATCTATCTAAAAGGCCTTCATAAAACAGAAAACCTAGTAACCTCCTAAAGGTCGTCAGATAAAAGGAATACAGTCTGAAGCACTACCTTTCATGAAGGCTGAGAACACTGAAGCCTTACTTTTTATGATGAAAATTGTTCTTGGGCACGGAACGGAAGACTTCCCAGCCTTTGCCATTTGAAGATGGACAAGTGGAGAGACCAGGCTATCAAATGTGGTCATGAAGTTACTACTAGCAGAAAAAAAGGAAGATGCTTGAGGGTTTTGATCAATTTATAATTCCTCTGACAACGCCAGTTGAAGACACAGTCCTATCAAATATCACTGTCATGAGACTGAATGCTGTCATATTTCTGCCAGAATTTTCACAATTATGATGTAAAAAACAGCATTGTACTTGAAAATTTTCAGCACCAACTATTTTAAGGAATTCAGCCTTAATTGGGTTTACAGCCGAATTTTTAAATAGCACATAGTATAAAACATGCCTAGAATTACTTCCTTTTCCAAGTCTATTCACTGCAAGCTAAGAAACAAAGGAAGAGATAAGAAACAGGAAAATTCACAAATACAGTCAAGTTGCAGCTATCTGTGGCTGGATTTCTGAGTTATGTACTGCTAGGTCCCACTTTCCCAAGGAAGTATATGAACTTGAAAAACACTATTCCTAGATGAAACACACTCAGCTCTGACCAAAGCGGGTGAAAAAAATGACTTGATAGTGTGCAGTGGGAAGGAAAAAGAAACCTGATAACTAACTGAACACCAACCTTACCCAGTTCCCACCCTCCCTCTCTTCGTTCTTCATGTGTCTCTGAAGGCACAAGGTTCTGCTCAAACTAATTGCTAAGCCAAAGCAGCCTGATCCTTTCAAGTGTTGACAAAATAAATGTCACAGCAGCATCCCAATGTCTTTCATGTATTCTGTCCCACTAAAATGACCACAATGAGCCACACAATCATCATATTCAGACAGCATTACCATGGCTCATTTTATTTAGGGACAGACTGAAAATAATTGGCAGAATCCTCCATCTGCATCTCATCCAGCTGCCTGCCGCCTCCCTGAGCCAAGCGACCATGAGCATATTCTCCTGAGTGCCAGTCTTTCCACACATTCTCAATGCTTTTCTATTCGCAATTCAAAGTCTTCATTCTCCAGTTGATCCACAGATCAGGTTTTCAGCTATTCTGTGACAGTCATTTCAATGAAGCCTTTAGCTTTGCGATCCATGATACAATAAGACTTTTAGTTAGAAATTTAGGATTAAGCATAATACTAAAAAGCAACAACAATAAAGTGGTCTTCTCCCTTAAGGGGAAGTGAAGCATTATGTTTCTTCCTAAGTAAATTAAGCTAAATCATATCATAGGAGAAACAATTTTGGCAAAAGCAGAGAGATATAAAAATGAAGGGATTTGTGTAAGCTGTCAAATATGCTTTAGCACAGGAAGACAGTAACAGAATGCCAAAATTCTCAGAAAAAAAATGTAAATTGTAATTTTTTTAGGAATATATTTAAAAGAAGAAAAAAAAACCTAAACTGTTTTGAAGAAAAAATATTATGACTATTTTGTTGCTTTAGTGTAGATGAAAACAAAAGACTTTGATAGAGTTTCTCTGAGAGACTATAAACATTAAAAAAAAAATCTTTGTTTAAAGAAGTAAGTTCAAGCACTTTCAGTAATTAAACAAGGCATTAGTGAACCAAAAATAGGAGGAAACTGAACAACACTTCCTTCTTCAAGTCTAGTTTCACAGTGCTTGATAACAAAGATGATCAGTTACTTTTTGAAACATTTCATAGGAAGACTAAAGTTGGTTCAGGGGGAAAAAAAAAAATCTTAATTTTCTCAGTTATGATTGTGAACAAATCAAATTTCTTTTTTCTCTACTTCAGTTGTATATATGAGAATTGTTAGCACATGCAATGAATGTTTAAATATCTAATTCCCACTAAAATAATAAGGAAAACAGTAGAGCTCAAACCCTGATCTTTGAAGTATAAAAATCACTGACACCATGATAAACAGTTTGTAGATGGTCCCTCAAATGGCATTAAACAGTTTCACAGAAAAGCTTCAAATTTAAAAAAATGAGTAAGTAAATTTATAGCAATTTGAGGCCTTACTAGTTTAAAGAAGAATTCCATCTACAAGCAGTCATCTAAAAGAAGCCCCATAATTTTTCTAGAAGGAAAGGATGCTTCTCTGCATTCTCTAGACGACTGATGTGTGTGCCTCTAGAAATATCAGCAGTGTAGACCAGGATGGGAAATAACTGGTGAAACTATAATGACCACGTAGTAATACAGGGTACAAGAACAACTTTTTTCCAGCACATACTTTCCTGACTGCTTTCTAAGCATTCCCCTCAAAACAAAAGGCCATTGTTATGTTCACCATTCAGACCTTCAGTATCCTCACAACATTCTCCCAGAGGTGGAAAACAATATGAGGGGTTCTTCTTGAGGGCTTTTATAATGATTAAAAACACCTTTCCTTTTCATTCTTATTCTCTAAGCTAAGCCAGTTATTTTTTGAGTGTATTTGGTTAAAGCTATTAGTATTAAAGTATGAACATGACCACTAGCTGAATCTTCATTATATTCTCCATAACTCCACCTTTCAAACAAAACCTCAGTGTTTGTCAAGCTTTAATCAGTTGTGTTCCACACCATTCCCTTGAGATTAATGAGGAATTATGAAGTGTATTAGCACTTCATATAAAACAAGGATGATCAAAACCAGAAATATAATCAATATAAGCATGTTATACATTAATTTTGTTTCAAAAGAGGTCAAAGTGAATTGAAGCACTACTTCAGGCAAACAATCTACGTTGGTATCTACACAGGGAAAGATCCCAGTGTCTAATAGGCAGAGTCAGCAATAAGCCAAGCAAGAGACCCTGAGGCAACACAGAGTTGAAGACATGAGAGAATTACAGGGTGTTCGGGGAGTGGAGAAAGAGATATGTTCAGTGAAATCATAGTTTTGACTAAATTATGCAAGCTTATACCCCTAAAGTGAAATAATTTCCTATTTCAGGTTACTGTGTATTTCCATTTGAACTGAAATGACCAAGAAGCATGAGCACTTTTAAGAGAAAGAAAATTCAGCCTATTTTTATTTTATTATCTGAAAATGTATGCAACTATGAAAATGAGCTTTCAATCCCGTCTGCAATCTTTTGATAACTGCCTATTATGTATTTCATTATGACAATGCCTCCGTACCTTAGCATCTCAACTACGCTGAAGTGCCCTCAAATACCCACAGCAAGATAGATTTAAATTAGTTTATAAATTGTTCATTTGCTAGCATGTACAATTAGATGAACTACATTCACAAAACCTCATCAGACTAACTTCAATTTTAGGTTTTAATTTCTTGTATCAAGAAATACAGATTCATAGAAAGGAACTACCACCACTTACATTAATCCTCCTTCATCCCATTTCAAAAGAGAATGTGATTAGGTGTGACAATGTTTATACTGTTTTTTAAAATCTGTTAATCATTTTATCTTTCGATGGAGGATGCTCAACAAGTGAAAAATTCCTCAACGCATCATCCCAGATGTTTTCTTAGAAACTCTGAAGACCTTAACTCTGATATTACTTATATCAATGCAAGTCACCGAACACAACACCTAGAGCTAATAAAATCATACTGAGGAAAAGGATAATTAGCTCCACAGAATTCAGTTGAACTATTTAAACATTAACTGTTTCCTGTAAGTTGGAATTTTTGGGGTATTTTTGTTTGTTGGGTTGTTTTTTTTCTCTTATTTACCATAGTGAGATGGGCCAACTTGCTTCTACATTTGGTGGACCTTAATAAGACAAAAGAATCTAAATGATTGGTTTTACAGAAGTACCCCAAAGAATGCACAAGGAACAAAGAGCAGAGATGCTCTTACTAGGAAGACTACTTACAGAACAATAAAAAGGTCATTCTTTTGACTGGAAAAGTTCAGGGAGATCAAAAAGTCACAAATAGTTTGTCTACAGAAACTGGAATAAAAAAAAAAAAAGATCAAGTGTGTTGTGTTCCTTAACTACAGTTATTTCTGAATAACTGTAAAATTGTTCTGATTTTTTTTTTTAAAAAAAGCAGCACTAAACCAAAAAGCTACAGAGTTTCTTACTTAGCTTTACCAGGAGAGGAAAATATTTGTTATGCAGAGTTCCTACTGGCTAATTAAAATCATAATTAAATGTTTTACAAAGTCTATAAACCTGCTGCTACAAAACTAGCAACACTGTTTTTCAGAGCTATTAATAAGGTAATGTCAATGGAAATTAAGAAAAGTCACACACTATAGTGGTATAGGGGATAGTAACTGAATATTTAAAACCAAAAACCAAGTAATGAAACAGCATGGCTCATCTTACTATGTAACTCCACACACTGTAGGAATTAATGTTTTATTGGCTTTTATTATAACACACACTTATGCAAATAACCCATGGCTTTCTTTTCAAAGAAGATGCCTCCTATCCCAGTATAAATAAATTACAAATAATTTATTATGAATCAATGGAACAACAATCTCTTTAGTTCATTCTACTTGTAACTTACTTTAAAAGTGACAAAGAAAAGACTTAAATTTATCATTGCTCATTAAACCTACAAAAGGCTGTGTTAATTGGCTGTCACCCTTTCTAATTCACTTGAGTGTTTGCTGACAATAAAGACCATATGATTTAAAAATAACTGATTCTAAAGACATTATTTACAGACTTCACTGAAGTTCATAGTCTGAAGCTGAAACAAGGGTGTTAAGGACTATCCCTTAGGATGGAAAAAGATGAAAGAAACAATCATTCTAAACTAAGAACTGGAAAAAAAATGGAAATGTAAAACATACATTAATACCATTAGTATTTTTAAAGCCATAATTCAGTGTCAACACAAATAAGGATTGTACATTATTTTGGTAAATCTCACTGTCACCACAAAAAAAAAAAATTACACTGGAACCTAACGTTCTTTTTTGACAAGCGGAACACACCATTTTGCATCTGTGCAGTACATGCCAACTCACGCCTACCTAAAGCATCAGTTTAACCCAAACACTCGTAAAGGAAGTAAAAGACATTTTGAAAACCATACTGAATGCAAGGGAGTGGTTGAAAAACTGTTCTATCATATACCATAATAATTAGTGATTAAAAAGATGCATATACATATACACACACAACAAAATTTGAAGTTCATTTAATAATCAGTATATGATTTCAGAGACATGGATAATGGGAAATATTAGCAATAAAGTATAAAACAATCTGTTAAGAATTATTTTGAGAACTGGACATGATAGTGCAGTATAAGGTTTAAAAACCTGAAAAGCACCATTGGGTGTGAAAAAGATTGTTTAAAGCAAGTTTAAGACATGAAGAAGAAATAATAATAGACAGAGGGAGATGTCTGTGGTGCTGTTAAAGAGGCAAGACTCCGATTTTCCTCAAATTGTCTTAAACCCTAGAATCTCTCTCCAGAACAAAGCTACCTGTCAAAAAATCACACTGCAAAAATGACTCATGGTTTAAAGCTACACTAACTTCTCTGTAGATTAGCACTGCAGCTGATGTAATCCATTCTCTATCTGTGTGCCCTTGTAAAGCCAGCAGTTCCTCAGAATTTGCTTGCACAGAAATGGCAAACCATTTGCTCATCTCCTGAGCATCATCAATGCTCAGCTGAAGACTTTGGATGATATTATTAAAAAAAAAATAGTTCAATCACTGTTTTCTTTCACATTTATTTAGATTTAACCTGTAATGCTATATCTACTATGTCCAAAATAAACAGTAACATGGCTAATAATCCTTTGGCTATCTGAATTTCTGTAAGAGAAATATAAACTTTCCTTTCCGCTCACCCCCCTGCCTAGTGCCATCTTTTTTGTTGCTCTATAGAGTAAATAGAACACATGATTAATAAATTTATAATCGTGATATTTCCTACCTGATCACTGAGAGAAGAAAGGGGAGACATCAGAATAAGCATAAAATTTTGTACGATTCAACTCAGTCTGGGTTACACAGATGAAAGTAGCCAACTTTTGCAGTCCCCAGACCATAGCTCTTTTTCCTGTTTCTGCATGTTCCTTTAGAGACTTGTTCTGCATACTCAGAAAAATACTAAACACATGGACACAATTGTTAAAACTGTGGAAATAATATCACAATTCAAGTGACCATAAGTTAAAATAATTTTTCCTTGAGAATAAGTGCCTTTTAGAAAGCATTCTCTATGATACTTGTCACAGACCACTTGGTATGAAAAAACAAGGTTTTTTATATCTGTAATTATACAACTATTTTGTAGTGAGCATATTATGTCAAATTATTGATCCGAGATGTTAGAAGCTTTAGAAACTAGACCAAACTATTTCTAATTCACTTTTTAAACAAAGTCATTGAAAATATTAGCAATATGTTAGTTTTTGACAGCCCTGCATTACAGACATCATGCAAAACCCATCTTAGATTAAGATGTGCTTCAAATGTCTTTGATCATTGAGCTGAAAAAGAGTGTGGCCAATGAAAGAATAGTTTCCAGCAGAAGATGGATATCCAGAGATTATCCTGTATGCACTGCTCTACAAAACAATAGTCCATCACAGGCAGCTGGGATATGGTGCAAGTGCATTGTAATTGTCTGCAGATCTGTGAGTGACAGCTGGATGAATCAAGTGGAAAGATAGAAATAGTATATTCTATTTGGGGGTAAAGAGAATACAATAAAGTAGAAGTGTAATTTTTTGCAGCTGCAAAGCCTTTTTGACAGCAATTCACTTCCAATCACTTTCAAGTAATGTATGAATAGGATAGTCAACATCATTAAAATAATTTACTAGTCATCAGGAATAATAAATGAATAGAATAATTTACTATTCACACCCATCTATTGCTAATGTAGACACCTAAAACATGTGGTTAGAGACAGCACTCTGCATGCTAACATGTCAGATGTGATACTGAAATCCACTCCTTAGACAAGAAATAGTACTGGAAAGAGCAGTGACTGGAATAACTTCAAAGGTTTTTCTCAACCATTTGCCAATGAATTTCTTCAACACACTGCTCCTAAAATAAACTTTAGAATTATTAAATGAAGTCATGTATTAACCTGATGTACACAATATGAAAGCATGATATGAAAGAGCATAGACCTCCTCATACAGAGACAACCTGCCTATTAAAAGGAAAATACCTGTAGAAAAAGGAAAAAGCCTTAAATCCAATTTTTGACCTTCCAAGGACATTTAATACATGGCTGCCGATGTCTCAGAATACTCCTTAATCCATTTTAACAAATTAATAGAGCATTCATTTTACACAGGACAAAGCTGTAGTCAGAGACCAATGGCTGTGACTGAAGTACCGCTGCAGCCCAGCATCTCCCTCCTGCCACAACACCTCCTTCATATCAATGCGCACAGGGTGATCTCTGGTAGCAGCCTATAAATGCATCCAGCCCACGGGACACTTGAATCCAGGCTGTTGCCTTTTCCTGGGGGGGGAAAAAGCAAACGACTGCTTGAGAAGCAAATGCTGGGGGACAGTTGCACGGTGCTGCAAGGCTGGTCGCAGGATCCCACACAGCTTCTGCTTTCTCCGGCAGGGGCTCCTTTGCCAGCACCAGCTGCCCACCTCTGTGCTGGACAACAGCATCAATAGCTATGGGCTGTGGAAATCCACTCCTGTGCTTTCACCATTCTGGATTTAAAATTTCATCTGACCAGATAACTAAGATTACCATAAGAAGATCTGCTTGTACCCAGCCCAAAGAAGAAAATAAAGTTGCATAGTAATATCCACATGTGTTTAGAAATAAAATCTGGCTAAATACAGTGCTAAAATCAGTAATGTTATAAACCCTCTATGGCAACAATAAAATCAGCATGACTTTTGAAGCTGGTAAGGAATCATTAGCATGCATCATAATGGACTTAAAACATTCAGGAGTTCAAAGCCTACCATCTTCATTCACACTTTACACAGATCATTGCAAAAACCAGTCATCAAATTCAAAGGATGGCTGATTAAATAAAGGAAATTTTAAAAGTTCGCAGGAACCTCTGGATTTTATTCTAACTTCTCAAAGGCTTTTTTGTGTTCAAGAGGAAGAAATTATTGGCTGTGTCACTTTCGCATTGTCTTTTATTTAAGCTTTAACTTTATTTAATTATCTTAAGTGGAACCAAAATACAAAAATATATAAGCAAAGCCAAAGAACAACTAAGATATTACACATACTTTGTAAATCTATGGCAATTTCAAAACACATTTTGAATGTCTTGATGGCCAGTGGAATCTTGCCTGCCTATACTCTGAATATAAAGTAGAGATTTGATCCCACATTTAAGTTATTAGATGTATTTCTAGGATCACATGGGCGTTGTGAAGCCTTACCCCAGGAAGAGTATGGCTTCCACTGTGAAAAGTGTTTGCAGTGTTTTCATTACAGAAACCTTATTTTAGATTTCTCCGTTTATTCTGCACTCAGAACAAACATGGAGTTTATTCATATCTAAAAAATGCACTATTACTCCTTTTCAAAATTACAGTACAGAATTACTTTTTATGAACTGACAAAAAAAATCATAGAATCATTAAGGTTGCAAAAGACCTCCAAGATCATCAAGTCCAACCATCAACCCAATACCACCATGCCTACTAAGCCATGTTCCGAAGTACCATGTCTACATGTTTTTTGAACACCTCAGGGACGGTGACTCCAACTCTCCAGGCTGCCTGTTCCAATCCATTTGTTAATTTACAAGTGTGAGAAATCTTAACACAGACTTTTAAACAAACTTACTAGATGTAAAAATAGTATCTTTTGCTTACATAAAAATTAGCAGAAGTGATCACTGAGTGTATTTGGGTTTGTACGTCATTTGCAATACAGGATGAGGAGAGGCAACTCTCTAAAGATCATACCTAAAACTTCAGAAATTTCTCATTAAGTAGAGGCAAGAAAGTAACATTCTCAGTTACAAAAACTACAAGAAAATTGAATAGTTCTTAAGTGGCCTTAATCTCCCATTCCTTGAAATAATGTTAAGAGCACAATGAGCCTATATATACAGATGCCATGAACATGCACCCACAGCTCATTGTGCTCTTAGTACAATAGAATATGCAACCTGCTCTTTTCTCCTTCCTCCTCTGATTACTGACAGCTGAGAAGACCAACATTTTCCCAGAACACAATTACTATTCACCTACCAGGAGCTAAGGGAAGAAATGAAATGTTTTACTAGTGCTGTCCTACTGTGCTCACACACGTAAGAGCAACAGGTTATAAGAGAATTGGGAAGAACAGGAGTTCTTCCTAAAGCTTTTTGAAGGAGATTTAATATTGCCACTGAAGGAGAAATTTTTGAAAGAAAACAGCAATGCTTACCCTATAGTTAATTATCTACTACTACTCTTTTTAAGACTTTGTAATACCTTTTCATAATAACCTTTGCACAACATTAACAAAGCTAAAATATGACTTAAAGTAGTTTTCATGTTGTGGATGTTTTTACAATCTTAGTTTCACATGACTTTGTTGCATATATTTGAAATTCTTTTAAATGTCAATCTTTGCTGAAATCTAGGAGGCAACGCATATAGCATTTGCTATTATGATAATACAAATAATTTTCTAATATTTTGAGTACTAAATCAGTGCTATTCAACTACAGCTCAGTCTTAATATGCTGCAATCCCAACAAAAATATCTTCTGAAAATGCATTCGTTCTCTTGTGAAAACTCCAACTTCCATGTATGAAATGCTAGTTAAATATACATCTCAGAAAAGGTAATGAATTTATTCAAAAAAATGAAACACTATATTTACTCAGCCTTACTTATAATTATTAGAATTTGTTTCTTCTACATAACTTATCTAGTTATATTCCCCATACTGTGACACAAAGGCAAAAAAAATATATTTTTGCTGTTTTGGGAATGGATAGGGTTTTGGAAATTGAAATAAATTCTATTTTTGTGAACCATATGAAATGTTTCAGCTGCCAACATCAGTCTTTATTTTTCCCCTATAAGTAATCCCAAAGAAGTAATGATAATGAATGAAACAATAAGAAAAAATGCAGGCTTTAATAATTTTGCCCAATTAGTTGTCAAATATAAACTACTGCTGGTCACTTTTTCAGCTCCAAAAAAAAGAAAAATACATTAAACTTGTTTGTGTCAGTTCATATTTAGGAAGCATGAAAACAGGTCTGAAATAATTGTAACTTTTTTTTTTACATTAATAACAAGCAACTGAAGTGAAAAACAGACTTTGCTAGTCATTATAGTGGCCACTGTGCCTATAGTAATAAAATAAAAAAAAGTAATGTTACTTCTGTATGTATAAATGAAGATGTAGCACAGTTCTTTTTAGAGATGCTAAGTGAGTTTGAAGGTTAACTGAAAATTCTGAGAGTACTACTAAAGGCTATTTAGTGGCTGCTCAAGGTTTTACTATTGTTTTTAATACAACCCCTAAACCAAACCACACTCAGAATATTCCTCTGATTAAAAGCCACTATCACCATGAAATAAGTTTTTGTACTGCAAGTAAATCAGGTCACTCATTTTTAATTTCTCATGCTTTATTACCAGTTGGAAAAATTCAGTGTTTTAGAGATTTGCCACAGTACTTTTAATAAATGTCAGTTGATGAGATTATAATGAGCACTAGAGAAAATAAAAATTCTGCATTAAAAAAAATGAGAACAGTTAAGAATCAAAGGCTAACTTATTCTGATTGGAAAGCTATGCCTGTTTGCAAATTCCAAGCATGGAAAACTACAAAGTAAAAACATGTTTGGTTTATAATCTTGATAAATTCACCCAGACAACTTACAAGTAGCTGGTACCTAAATCAAAATTAAAATATCAACTGGCTTTGAAAGAAAATTATGGAGATTGGGACAGATATCACTACTATTAACAACAAAGTTTTCTATTAAAGAAATATGTGACTGTGGACACAAGATAAATATAAAATCAGTCTTATATTGAATTTGTCTGAATAACAGAAACCCAGGTTAGGGGCTAACATCACAAATTCAGATTCTTGACACCTGCTATCTTTATTTCACAATTAGTATAGACAAAGGAAAGGTACATGACTAATTAAGCAAATGTGCTCAAACCCTCTTCTGTATAGAGAATACTAACTTCATTAAAGCATTCCTATGAGCACAAGATACATTCTATGCAGGATCACAATGCTTTTAGACACTTATTTGAGATTAAGTCTGGCCACCACAGGCCTTGTCTCAGACTTCATAAACCTCAGAAATCCTGTGATACACAAGACAATTAAGCCTTGAGTCATTTGCCATACATAGGCATCGAGTGTCATCCGAGATACTCCAATATACCACAGCCAACCTCCTCCTGTCAAATTCTAAAGTCAACGGCTCTCCTATAGGTCCTACGTTGCATCTGCCAGCTACATGTAGATGTCCTAGAACATCTCAAATGGCACTAGGCACCTTTGTGCTGTCAAGAGAACAAAAGCATGTGTTATTATTGCAAGAAGCATGATGTCTTCCTGCTTCGTTAATACATCAGATATAAATGGTTCCTGCATAATACTCAACACATTGAGGGGGTTCTCAGTTCCTCAGACCAAGATCAGGTCTCAGAAAATAAGGGTATAATTATTCACAAAGCTTTCCCTTCAATTTCTATTTCATATTTATACAATAAATGTGAGACTGACCTAACGTGCTGTCAAGACCTTTTAATAACTGACAGAGAGGGTCTCCGGTGTGTGCTTCCACATCACTGAGGAAAGGTGAATCTCACAGCAGAGACTGAGGAGCATGGAGTGGTGTCCTCACCCTTTTCTTTTGTCAGCAATCACATTAGTCACAAACTGTCTGAGCAAGCTACCAGATTCTGTATCAGCAAACTTCGGAAGAAATGAGCACAAGTGCCCAGGGTCCCAGAGAAAGTCTTGGTCCTCTTTGCCTTAAGCAGTCACCAATTCAGATGAGCACCACAGTTTCAGAAAGGCCTTGCAAAGGGCTGTTCATTAATCCCAATTTCTCCAATACTTCAAGTATCACCTTGACCCAGCTTCATGTAAAAGTGTAGTAATTCATATGCTTGTTTTCTGAAAAAACAAACATGGGGCTACTCATCCTCTGTGGCAAGAGGTCAGTTGTCTCCATTGGTGGTTTGTGAAACACACTCTGGGAATGAAGCAGCTTAAGACCTCATACAGGACTGTCAGATACAAAGAGCATTGATCTGGTGATCTCCTGATTAAATTTTAGCTCTAGTTGAGAGAATACAAGCTAGATGAGAGCATACAGTGAACTTCATATTATATGTGGTTAACACAGAGACACAAATACATTCAGTGCTTAAATTTAAGTTCTCTCTCCCTGCTGCAGTGAAGAAAGACCATGATGTC
>NW_009258381.1:482761-505744 GCF_000687185.1 Egretta garzetta
AATGTTCAAAGGTGAACTGTAAACCTTAATGATGAAAACTCATTTTTCATTCATCTTCCAAGGTCAGCAGGACCACAGACAATGTAAATAGGTATATTCAGGGTACATAGCAAAGCCCCTTCCCCTCCAAATGCATTTTTCATCACCCTTTATCATGTGCACATGTGCACGTGGCTACATGATCAGGACTGCTCAACTTTCTTCAGACTACACAATGCATATTGCGGCAAAGCTGACATATCATGGTGAAATTAATGGACACATATAGAAGAACTCAGTGTTGTACATCACATGGTTCACAGAGTTGACAGTCAAAGCAGGGCCCCAATATTAAGCTATACTATCTGCTGCAGCTTAATGCACATTTCCCACAGCAGCTGAACATTTTATTTTTTCCAGTACCCTCTAAAGACAGTATCTCAAGCTATTACTGTCAGGTGCTATTCTTATGTCCCCTATTCTAACATGTTTTGAGCTCTCCAAACACTGAATGTAACTCACAGGTCGTTATACAACAGTGAAGTATTTCATTAGTTCACTGATGTACTAGGAATTACACCCAGAACAAAGCAATTTAAAAGTTTGTTTAAAAATATTGAACAGCCACTACGCAGTTTCTGGCCGGTTTGGAGACAAATACGATCTGCTGTTACTGAGCAGAAAAGACTTTTATAACTGTGTTGAACCTTAAGAGCAAAACCTTGGTTCCTTCAAGAAGCTGGATCTAATCAGATATCAGAAATTTCTCAGACTGACTTTTTTTTCTAATCCCTATATTTTGAAGAATGAAAATTTCACACAGTTTCTCAAAGAATCTGCAATAAAGAGTTACCAAGCTTCACTACCAGCCAGCAACTAATGATATCTTGCCCCCAACTTTTACTTCTATGCAACTTCCTTTAGCTTTTGACAGAGGAATCAATAGAATTACATTTAGTTTAAAAGCAAGCATCTCTTGAGATAATACCTACAAGATAATACTGCCTCAATACTGTTATTCACTACTCACAATACACTAGTACCACAAGATCCTACTGTAGTAAGCACTACAGTTAGGTGTGCATCATTTTGTAATAGTGACTTCCAAAGTGACCAAACCCCCAATTTCTTGCTAATTTAGTTCTACAGTTCCTTACCTTCTGTCTGAGTCTACACAAGTCTATTTCTCACGTACAGCCCAGAGACGGCCAATGTGCCTACCCTGGAAGACTGACAATGCGCTAATTGAAAGAATATGTGACCATGCATCTCCCAACCAAACTGGAAATGCTTTTTGGAGGACTTTAATGTACAGAAGTGTTTCACCTGGATGGTGGATTTAGCTGCCTTTGAAGGATGGCGTAGACAGAAACTATTGATGAGAACAGAGGATAGCATCTGCACCAGAGAGTAACCCCTATATAAGGCAGAAAGAAGGTCAAAGAAGGTAGAAAGCCAAGGCAAGACAAGGTCACAAACCAGATCACTGGAGATCTGCAAATGGAGTCCAAATGCCCTTGCTTTACACATTCTAGGTCATGACACTTAAGTCAATGAACAGAAAGCAAATTTTAATTGTTTCAGCATTTTGAATAATTGAAGGAACCAGAACATAAAATCCATTTTCCCTAAGTAGAAATGTCACATAAGTGACCTACTCTTTCCTCACAATTAAGTCACTGAAATATGCTGCGGCTTAAGACCCTGACATTCTTTCCCCTACTAATTTAGAACGGGAACACCTTTCAGATATAAGTATCCAGCTTCAGACATACTACTTCTATTTAAAACATAAATGTAAATGTTATTCTATAAATGGATATTTTCTCAGAGTTGCTGCTTGAATCCTCCTATCTCGTGATTTATCACCCAATACCTTTGTATCTGTCATATTACGATTTGTTACTAAAATAAAAATTATCATCATCTCTGCATCAATAAATCTAAGAGCCATACTTTTTCAGCCCTTAGAAATGACAGGTTTATCAATCAATATTTTGCTCACTAATATATATCCTTTATTCACTACTTTTTCAAAACAAATATTGTAGGCATTCATAGTTCTTGCAAAGATTTATTAGTTTATCTTTCATAGGCTGTTTCTAGTATGATTAGTTTTTGTGTGGATGTGGATTAAATAACGAACACATTTGTCCAAATATCTTTACAGAGCCAATCATGTCTCTTAAAGTATAGAGCAGCTTACATTATTTATAAGTTAATGGTCAGGGTCACACTGTCAAGGCATTTCTAAGTTCCCATTCTATAAAACAAAAAAAATTGAAGCCTTAAATAATTCAGATATCACTGAAGAGAAATTGGAAGACTTGTTGGGCAAATATCAAAGTAATCTAAAGCTGGTGTGTGTAGAAGACATACTGTGCAATGACATGAGGAGAGTTATTATTTTGGGAACCCTTCTGCTTGCACTGCAAAATTTAACAGACCACTGACTGTGAAATGAGATGTCTTCCACTTAGGTGTTTCTTTTTTGTAGTTCTGAACCTTCCTCTAATGAATAAAGTTTATTAATTATTGCTTGACTTTAGTAGCCCCCCAAGTGCAATTAAACAAAATTAATACAGATTCAAAGAGATACATGTTCAAGCCAAGTGCAAAAACAATAGTTTGGTGAAAACAAATTGTTCAAGAGCAATGTACTTAACAAGCAGTGCATGCTTACTTGTAATACAGCATGGCATAATCCAACAGACACTATTTAAAGTCTTTAAAAAAGGCCAGGAGGGAGGACAGCAATACTGTAAGATAAAAGCTTTTGTTCTCAAAAGGGATAATTCTTGATGTCTTTCATGGCATCCTTAATCCTGTAAATTTAAATTTCCTTTATGGGGAAGGCAGGAAAAAAAAAAAGCAAACAATTGTTTTATTACAACTCCCAGTATTATGTTGAGCCTGACCTCTCCCTCAAGATTAGGCATTCTCCTCTTCTATCACATGTCATTTGGATCTGCCCATGGGTTACTTTATCATCACTGCAACCTTAATTGCAGAGTCTTTGACTTTACCAATGCATATAAAGGCACAGTTCAGGACCTTCCACTGAACCATTTTACTTTCCAGTTCAAGATCATAGAATGGTTTGTGTTGGAAGGGACCTTAAAGATCATCTAGTTCCAACCCCCCTGCTGTGGCAGGGACACCTTCCGCTTGGTCAGGTTGTTCAGAGCCTCATCCAACCTGGCCTGGAACACTTCCAGGGAGGGGCCATAGATGACTTCTCTGGGCAATCTGTTCTGGTGCCTCACCACCCTCACTGTAAAAAATTTCTTCCTTATATCTAATCTGAATCTGCGATCTTTCAGTTTAAAACCATTACCCTTCATCTTATCATTACACTCCTTGATAAAGAGTCCCTCTCCATCTTACCTGTAGTACTTTCCCCTTTAAGTACTGGAAAGCTGCTATAGGATCTCCCTGAAGCCTTCTCTTCTCTAGGCTAAACAAGCCCAACTCTCTCAGCCTGTCCTCCTATGGGAGGTGCTCCAGCCCCGAATCATCTGTGTGACCTTCCTCTGAACTCGCTTGAGCAGGGCCATGTCTTTCGTATACTTTCTTCTATCTTCATATTCTGCTTCCCTGAATGATCCAATCACCAGTTCCAAGACCAAAGGCACTTAGAGGCCAACTTAGTTATTGTCTCAGGCCAATACAAGGTCTAAATTTTAGACTCTCCACTGTTCATTGAGATTCACAAGCCTAAGAACATGATCTTCCCATTGCATAGAAAACTTTAGGTACTATTAATAAGAGTCACAAAACAGCACGATGAATGTCTTACTGCTTAGCTGACCACAAGTACTGATGAGTTTCATAGCCCTCAGAAAAAAAAAAAAAAAAAACAAAAACCACACAAATTTCAAGGATAATTCTTTCCTCTCAGATATATTTATTCTCAGGACTTACACCAAGGAACTCTATTCTGTGTCTGTATCAAGTAAACATTATTTTTGTAAGAAGTTGGAGGATTTGGGACACATCCTATCCTCCTAATACTCTTATTCTCTACACCCATGTATAGAATTTTACATTAAGTATGCAAGATACTAAGATTCAAACTCTTCTACTTTTCTGGATTTAAACCAGAAATTATTTTTTTCAGAAAATTACTCTAAATCTTGAATTACAGGGGAACCTGGACTTACACACTTCTCAGTTCTTCTGTTGAAGGTGTTGCCTATGCAAACATGCCACAGGTTTTCACCAGTCCTGCATGGCAGGCCAAAGAGGCAAGTACACCTTACCCCTTTTGAGTCAGTCTGGCTTTTTTTGTTTCCCAGGCTGTAAGTCCACTGTTAGCACAAGATGACCTTCTAAGCATAAAGGGGAATAACCAGCTCTCATCACCCCTGAAAGTTTCCTCAAGCACTAACAGAAAGGCCAGCTGGTGATCTTAAATGCCACCAGTTCGATGAACTGTACACTTCGGGAAATCTCTTCACCCAAATGGATGGTTTTCCACTCCTAATTCTGACTGTCTCAAAAAAGAAAATGTTAGAGGGCCTGTCTCACCAGTTTTGTAACAAAACTGTTTGGTTTAACAACCTCTAGCCTTACAAAAAGCTTCAAAAATATCCCTCTCATGTTTACTCTCCAATAATAAATCAGGCAATAATAAATGAAGCTTGTTTGCTGTCCAGGATCTTTTAAATCACAGTAATAACTCAAAAAAAGGCTGAGTTAAGGAAATAAGATTCCCAGAATGAAGTGCGTCTCATTTTAAAATGAAGTAATCACGGTTAGAATTCCCTTTCTTAATGTAGTAGAAGTCTAGCCTGCTATGGGGAACTAAAATAATAATAGATACTTGCATCATTTCTCAAGAAGCCTTAATAACTCCTTTGTTTGCAGCAGCTCTTTGAAAATCAAGCAGCATAAAAGAAAATAATAATGAATCTTTGCTTTGAAATAGCACTTCTACCAGCGCAACCCAAAGCATTTTATGAAATAACTAGTATCAGTATCATGAAGATGAGTAACTAACACACACAAAAAAAAGGACTTTCTAGCCTGAGGACATGGGTCACACTCAAGGCCATACTCAGTAGGCCACACTGTTCTGAAAATAAATTCTTTCAGGTCTTTTCTTTGTCATGACATTCTTTCAGTCACAGCTGACAATTTTTCAAGCTATTGTGCTCCTTCTGTGATATGTGGAACTAGTGGAAGTTTCAGATCCATGCTAAAATAACAGCTCTTAATACTCAAACGGAGAAACAATTAATAGTAGATGGCTATTAGAACAGTAAAGGAGAGAAATGGAAGTGAGGTACCTGTTTCTCCAGAAGAGCCTCAGATGTGGGCTCGGTTCATTTTCTCAGCTGATCCCATATGATAGGGGGAAAAACTGCATCATAAAGGATTTGTATACATGCACAGGTTAACACATTGTACTTTTCACCTGATAGAAGAAACATATGAGGAGACAGCATTTCAGATACCTCCCACTCCACATGTATTTCTAACCTTCAGGAATAGAGGCCTGGTGCTGTATTCTGTTGGCAGCTAAGTTCACAAAGCTGTGTTAATGCATGGTCTCATGGTGTTAAGAATATAACCCTGAGCTTTTTCACTAGATGTTTTTCTGAATAACCTCTGATCTCCCTTCCCATAGCTGGCTCACAAGATTTACATTGAATTTTTTGCTTCAGTTCGGGGCTATCTCCTTGTTATTCCAGATACTGCAAGTCCCAAAATCTTGAGCTACTGTGGGGAGACGACAAATCCATGTTTTGCTCTCAGAATTACCATGCAATTACACCTGGCCACCATCTGTCTGCCCCCAATAAGTACTTCAAGCCTGATGGTGGCACCTCTTCCCACTACTCTATTTAAGTTGAAGCTGAATGTCTGCAAAGGAAGAGTTTTAATCATTTGTGAAGGTATTGATTCATCTAAGTGCAACCAGGCATCTCACCAGCCTGACTGAAATGTTACCAGCCACTCCCATCCCATCTTACATTCGAGTAGAAGAAAAAAAAAAAAAACCAAACCCAACTTTAAAAAGCCTTTCCTCCTTCTCCACCACATTTTTTTTCCACTGTGAGTAGAGACAAAGACTTCACATCTTTGAGGATTTACAGAGGTTTACAAATCAGGATTTTACAGGTTCGACTTGTGCCACCTGTGAACTTCAGCATCCTAACCATCAGTTGGTAGCATAGGCTGGCATAATAACCCCCAAGACCTTTACCCTCTTCTTGTTCTCTCTACTCCCAAGCTACTGATTGACCATTTTCCTCTACAAAAACATTAAAACAAGAGATTTGCACATACTTAGGGAGATTTTTGCCACCCTACGTTCAACCCAGAACTTAGTCCCAAATAAACCCCATATCAGCTTTAGGACTAGCAACAATTAGAGCTTGCCCTATTCATTTTATAAAACTTCCAATCTATTTTATCAGTCTAAAAATGTACTGTCTTTCCAAAGGCAGTGAAAATCCATGAAGAGCCTCCTAAATGACGCACCACAACATGCAAAGAAGATCCACACGTTCCCTCTGAGCAGTAACGTTTTCAGGATTGCTGCAAGACAGACCAAGTAGCAGCTTTCATAAAATTAATCAGTATTTAACATGATGGAAAGCCATATTGATAAATCCATGCTCTAAAATAGTAGAATCATTTAAAAGCAAAATTCATAACTCTATTTTTAAATCAAAAAGCTAATCAGGTAACTTTAAATCTACAGAAAGGTAGACAGAGGGTTAGAGAAACATTAAGGCTGTATTCTAATTTGATACAGCTTTCCTTATGCTCTCTATGAATTTCCAATAATACTGCATATAGTAAAGGCTGTAACAACCGTTCATAAATTATGAAGTATTCAAAATCAAAAGTGTATGTATTAGAAGTCTAATATCCTTTATGTTCTCTGGGCATAATGATGGTTTCATTTCCTAGATTTATTTTTCTTTTTAATAAGGAACATGTCACTTTCTCTGTAGCACAGATACTGAAATGAAGAGAAAGAACAGTTCTGCTATTTATGGACATAATCCGTACACAAGCAACTCAAAGTACATGAGACTTAACTTCTCATGTAAGAGCCACCCCTATGACTATGAATAGCACATTCTGTGAATCAAACAAGGATGAAAATTTTGGAGGAGCTGCTAGCATCAATAAGGTTACAGAAGAGCATTGGTTTACAGTCTCAGAAATCAGGGGATAAAATGCAGATTGTTTCCTGAATGCTTCCCAGTGTCCTGTCAAAAAGGAAAGTGATAGCACAGGAGAAAGTAGACCAGATACACAGTGAATGCCACAGTATAATTGCTAATGAATCAAACAAAAAATCTGTGAGGAATTGAGAAATTGCTACACAGTTAGAGATTCTGGCTGAGACTGTAACTACCATTTTAACATATGTTTTTTGACAACCAATTTAAGCAAGAAAAATCACATATCTTCTAAAAGGAAAAAAAAATTAGCTATAAATACCTTCTTTTGGTTGGTGATTATTGCCCCTCTACAGTTTAAAACATGAAATGAAGTCTTTTCAGTCAAGTCACTTGTTTTAGCTACATCAATAGATGCAAATAACACTTAAGCATGTAAGAAAGTCTAAATCATGTTAGAAAGCTCATGCATGAAACATTTATTATTCCCTTGATGTTATTCGCCACAGCATATGACTAATCCAAGAGTTTTACCTAAGCTTGCACATCAATGTTTCCATTTTCCGACCATAAATGCAACCATTCTGTATGGTAAATTACACATCGATTGGTCAGGTTATGTGCCAAGAAGAGACCACAAGAAGATATAAATTTCCCTTTTCTCTAATTCTTACTTGTGCCACCTAACAGCATTTTGCTGCACTGCATAGATTGTACCAGCTTTAACTCACTCACTCAGTAACAGCAACTCATTTGGTAACATTAAGCACTATGCAAGAGGATTAATGTGTTAATATTTCATGAAAACATGTAGTTAATTAGAAATTCAGTGCTTTGGGTTTGGTTTTCTTTTTTGTTTCACCTCTGTGTGCAGGCTGTGAGCAATGCTTGCTGGGAACCACGCTTACTGCCACGTGGCACGGAGAGCAATACTGGATACTGCAGTGGGTTGACAGGTTGACATGTATAAGGTAGCTAGACCAAGCTCCAGTGTGTCCTCTGATCACAAGTAGCAATACACACATATATATGGACTACAAGTGGATATAACATTTAAGCACCATAAAGGGCTACATAATTCTGCCACTCTTTCTCATTAACTGAATTGCTCCCCAATGCTTGGCTGTCATAGGATAAGCCAGAAGAGCCCTAAACTATGCTTACAAAACTCACCCGTTACCTCAACCCTGGCAGAAATTACTGACTGTGCATGTCAAGGGTGCTGGGCAGAAACAACCACCCTTTCCTTAGCCATGTTTGAGCACAGCTCCATCACTTCACTAAGTAGTAACTGAGCACAGTTGCTTCAGCAAAGAGCAGCTTAGAGCTGCAGTGAGGTCCATAAACCAGGAGTACTCAAGAGTTTTCCAGGACACTGTTACTGTGCAGTCCTTTACACGGACTGCTGAACAAACTTAAGAATATGCTGTCTCTCTAAAATGAATAGGTAACTTAACAGTCCTCTGGTCTTCTTTGTAAGACATTTCCACTTGCTTATTCAGGCACTGTGTAAAACCAAGATCTCCATTAAAGCCATTATAAACAATGCTTTTAGCTTGATCCCATTAATGAGCTCTGCATTCACATAAAGGTGTTAAATGGTAGTGTTTTATCAGAGAATAAAAAAGTGATTGCTCTACTGGTGCTATAATCTAGCACTAAAAAATGCTGGTGAAGTTTTTCCCCCAAAGTTAAACCCTTAAAAACCTACAACAACAAAGGGCATTTCTGTGTTTGTGCATGCATGTGTATTTGTATGCAAGGGTAGTAGTAGGAAACACTCCCAGGCACTGAAATATACATATCTAGCATGCATATATTAATGTTATAGAGGTTTTGTTTACATGCCAGGAATGATACAAGCAAGAAAGATGTCAGTAATAGGTTTTATTTGATTAGTATTGGCATAAAAACATCACATTACCATTTGTTTTCTTTATGAAACTCAAGACTTAAATGGAAATTTTCTCTCTAACATAATATATTTACACACAAGGAAAGTAAATATTCAATTTAGCACTAAAATAACAGTTACAATAAAAATTATAAGAAAATGACATTTCAAAGTAAAAGTAATTTACAGTAAGAATACTTGTACGGGAAAATATTAAAAAAAGGAAAATATGCTGTCTGATAAAAAGCATGATTTTAATCCCATCTGTTTATGCAAGATGCTTAAAAAGTTGTACTTGAAAGAGAAATATGCTGAAAACATTCTATTAATTTTTTCCTGCTGTGTGTATCTTATGGCATTTGGATACATATTAGATGATTTTAAGCACAACTAATATTTCATACACAACTTTTATCAAATACAATACAAAATATTAAATGCAACACAGAATAAATACATTCAAGTATGTTTACAACAATCAATCAGGACATCCTATTTGATTTATACTACAGGGTTTGGGGTTTGCCACTCATATTTGACAGGGGAAATGGCTTCCTTGAGCCCTAAAGCATATATCCATCAAGGATTATAATGCATACTAGTAAAAAGGAAAGCCTTAGAAGGAAATCCAACAAACAAAAGAAGTATTTGTTCAAATGAGTTTACACCCCTTTGCTTCCTGCCCTCTCCTCTTTTAGAAAGCTGGTAAGCAGACTTGTGAAGCAGGATTTTTCCTACAAGTGTCTTCCAAAAAAAAGACCGTAAATAGCATATTAATATTCATAGCTCTGACATTCAGTATTCAATAGGTTATACCCCTGCTTCCTTTTCAAAAGCAAGACCTAGGCCCTTGCTATCCTGTATAACACCTTGAAGCCACAGTAACCTCACTTCACTCATGTGCTATCACTTCGTGTGACCACTGAAGTTTGTTTACTGACACTTTTCTGCAGCAGGCAGCCTGTCAACCTGGCTACTCACCTCTCCAAAGACTGCAAACACTCACTCATCACATTAAGAAAAAGCTGGCATCCAACATATTCACAGTTATTGAGATAAAAGAGACACTTTTCCCCCAGCATGTTACTGTACTTCCTCCATCTGCAGTCTGGAAGTGTTACATGTCCTTGCACATTAAAGTGTTTCCTCCCTCCTGCCTTGAAGCAATTCTGTTTGTCGGGCAAAAAGTATTTTTTTCATGCAAGTTTGGCCTTATCAAAGGAGCTCAAGAAGTTCAGTAGAAATTTCCTTCCCTTCTTTGACACATGAAAGTATAAATAAAAATGCTTAATACTTAAGTGGACATGCTAAAAAGAAATTCCGGGATTTTAGCCACATATTTTACACCTCTACAATGTTGTTAATGAGCATTATCATGGAAAAAAGAGAAGGCTCATTTTTATCCAGTTAGCATCTGACACTGTAGGAATTCAGCTTGCAGCCCTAGATTGTAACAGAGTGCTTTTTGAAATCAATGTCCCCAAAATAAGCCTCAAAGCAAAAGTTACTTTTTAAGCACTGTTGAATCAGGTGCTGATATAGAACACAGAGCATGCCAGACACTGTATTTATTATTCTAATCAAGCTACTGTCCAGACAAAACTCCTGGATAGTAAACCAGTTTTATAGTTTAGAAATCCTAATAAAAAAATAGTAGTACTTGTTACTCAGTGTATTTTAAATCCTTTTCATTTTTGCTTGATAATACATACAGGACCCCGAATCAGCAGATTCTTTCTACAGGTTGTATAATTTATTTTCCCCTGGAAAAGCTGAGAAATGACAAGAAGCACTTAGAGTATTGACCTATATTACTCACTTAAATAATGCAGCCTAAAAATAATACTATATCAGAAGCTTTTCTACACAGAGTTATTCTGAAATAGTGCCCTCAGCTAAGAAGTAGGGGGGAAGAGAACACCAACACCTCAAGCATTTCACTTTCAACAGAGTAATTCATTTACAAGATACTATAAACTATCACAAATTCATTACATACAGACCTCACATACTAAAAAAAGCCAAGAAAAACATGATTACTATCCAAAATTAATTTGAGTTATTCAGTATATAAGGCTCAGATACAAACTCTGATTTACATATCTTAATGACAATTTCACCTACCAGAATAAAAAGTTGATGAAAGTATTTTCTCTGGGATCAGAACCAGTATTTTCATTAGAAAATCAATATTTCTATTTTCTAATCATACAAATGGTCTGATCAAGTCCCATCAGGTTAAATCCCTCCTAGAGCCTAAGTTTTCTCATCAAACAGTATTCAGCTGGTCTGAATGATAACTTCTGGTTAACCTCTCAATTGTTTTTACTGTTATATACAAAGCAAAACAAGCAAAGAGTTTGCATATGCCATTAAGAGTTCAAAGGAACACGGGCATAAAAAACATATGCTAGCTCAGCTAGCCCATTTTCCTCTTTCTCAGGCCCCTTTTAAGCACAGTTAATAAACTACCTTCAAATAGAACACTACTGCAGAACACAAACTTTGAGCATCTACGATAAAACTAATTATCATAGATCATCACAACATCATACCTGAAAACGTAATTTTCAAGAGCTCTCAGCTTGCTTTCTCAACATAGGAAAACAATTTCCATCCACTACTTGTTCCTAACCACATTTTAAAGAAATATATGACCTAGCCTCAGTTCTACCATTGTGTTTGAGCATCACACAGCATTGTTTTATACCAGGAGTTAAGGTCATGTGTTTAGACTTAAATGCTTAATTAGAAGCCCCATCCCTGTCAGGGAAGGGTGTTGGCTTGAGGGAGAGTTGTTACACAATTAGTGAAGTCGGGAAGTAAACATTTTGCTAGTTTGAGTGCACAAGGCTTTTTTTTATTATTATTATTTTTAATAACATAAAGGAGTGCAGTAGATGTGGAAGTCAGTATCACAGCTCCAGATTTACAGCCATCTCAGTTTATTATGTTGTAAATGGGGCCACAAAAATGATCCGGGGGCTGGAGCACCTCTCCTATGAGGACAGGCTGAGGGAGTTGGGCTTGTTCAGTCTGGAGAAGAGAAGGCTGCAGGGAGACCTGATTGCAGCCATTCAGTACCTAAAGGGGGCCTATAGGAAAGATGGTGACAATCTTTTTAGTAGGGCCAGCAGTGACAAGACAAGGGGTAATGGTTTTAAACTAAACCAGGGTAGGTTTAGACTAGATATAAGGAAGAAGTTCTTTACAAGGAGGGTGGTGAAACACTGGAACAGGTTGCCCAGAGAGGTAGTGGAGGCCCCATCCCTGGAAACATTCAAGGCCAGGTTGGATGGGGCTCTGAGCAACCTGATCTAGTTAGCGGTGTCCCTGCTCCTGCGGGGGGGTTGGACTAGATGACCTCTAGGGGTCCCTTCCAACCCAAAACATTCTATGATTCTATGATGATAAATAACACCACTGAAGAAATGGTCAACAGTTTATTTGAATTGAGCAGCACTTCTCAGTGAGTTATACATCACAAAAATATCATCCTTACTTCACTCAGCTTCTCTCTAAAGGGAGAAGCCATTCTCAGGGAGAGCTCAGAAGTATTTCTTTAGCAGTTTATGCTCAAGGCATAGTCATGAGGCTTCATGAGTATGTTTAAACCAAAACTATGGATGCTGTAACTGCTAAATTGTCACAGACATAATCCCGTATTCTATGGGGTAGTCAATGCTCCATCTCACATCTTGACTTAGAAGTTAACTATGTTCTGTTATGGCCTTTATACTGCTCTGCACTTGGGAGGAATCATCCACTGCTTTTCCCAGATCCTAAGGAGTATAGAGACTGAGGAAAATAGATTAAACTCTCCTTTCATGTTAAAGTTCCTTATTACCCAGTTAGTCAAAATACCTTTGGGGGATACCTAGCAAACTTGGTACTGAATATTCTTGAAAGTCAACTGGATGCTTTGACAGTAATATTATTTGGGAACCAGTTTATTTCTCTGCAATAGCAGGTTACAGATTTAAGAAACAACCCCATAATTCTAATCATAATTCTGACCAAAACAAAACAACAGAGAAAGTATGTGAAAGAAAAATTAAAGTCACAGTTCAGTATGCTTTACTAGAAAACTCATATAGTTTCTGAACACTTATGAAGAAAACAAAACACGCTGGGGTGGGACAAACAAGCAAAGGCTTAGTCAGGAATATATACTTCATCTTGAAACTAAAACAGGCTGCTGTGTCAATTTCTGCAAATTCCATTAATTTCATATGCTTTCTATTGCTAAACAAAATAAAAGCACCAAAGAATATATGCTGGTTCATGCAGACTACAGATAAAACATTTTGCCTCAACAGATGCAGTGCTAGTTGGTGGTTATAGGATCTCCTGTTGTTGATCTATGTGATCAACATAGTGCCAAGAATAATGTTAGAGTACACAGGCAACCTGATATGCACCCAGATTATTAAAATATTTAAATAACCCCCCCCTTCCTTTGAAGCAGGGAAAGGTCTTCTGAAAAGCACTGCCACCTATTTGGGTAACACTCATCTATTAAAACAAAGGGCAAATGAATGACACATTTAGTTTATCAGTGGCCTGACTGAAGCAAATACCTGCATATCCTGGGCTGTCCTCAGTACTGGGCACTGGAAAGCTCAAGAATGTGATAACAGAATCTAGGCGAAGAAGATCTTGCACAGCAAATGGGGATGAAGTCCACTGATGTTGAGGTTTCCATTGCCATTTTCAGTACTTGAATATTTTGTGGTCAAAGGTCTTCTGTCTCCAAGAGTTTTAAAATGGCAAGTTTCACTTCCATTAAACTCTGAAAAAATTGAGTATTTATAGTTCCCCTACATTATATTAACCATAAGTGCAGTGAATGCAGACATCAAAACACTTAAAAAAAGTATATAAGATTTTTTCTCCCAATTTTCAACTTCTGGAATGAAATGAAATTTAATTTGCTTCCTTAAAACACATATTTTCATTTTACAGAGTATATTACATAAGGGCAGCGTATAGACATTTATCACTATAAATCTTTTCCTTCTTTTCCAATTCCATTAAACTGATCAAGAAAATATGCAACATAAGCAAGATATATTAAGTTTCACCTTGCCAGGCAAAGCCCTCCCTCACAGGTATAGATGTGTAGGTTGAAAGGAAGGAACAGGATTGTCTCAGCAGTATTCCTTATCTCATGCAGCCAGAGCTACACTTAAAATGATGTTGGAAGTATTTTTGCTAAAAATCCCCAAGATTATAGTCTGAAATGGACTTTGTGGATTACTGTAGGTTTGATTTTTTTTCTCCTTACTGAGCTGTTCTGCAAAATGCAACAACATAACATGCCTCAGGTTTGCATATCATGATGAGCCACACACGGGGTTTTCTTTAAATGGTTCTTTCTTCAAGGGGACAAAACTGAGGCTGGGTAATGCTTGAGCAACTGCTTCTTCTGCCATAATCAATAAGTGCAGGTGTCAGTGTGGTACTAGCAATAGCTGCCGCTGGTTTCTCTCTAAGAAGCCACAAATGAGGCAAAACAGAATAAGTCAAAGCCAAAAGCTGACTAAAGCTTTAATTCAACCTTTATGTGCCTCTAGTAATAGCACAAGTTCTCAGAAAGACATATAAGTTCTAGGAGCATCAGTAGGAGTGAGATGCTATGCGTTTGCCCAGGTGGCCAAGAAGGCCAATGGGCATCCTGGCTTGTATCACGAATAATGTGTCCAGCAGGTGTAGGGATTTAGCCTGGAGAAGAGGAGGCCGAGAGGAGACCTTATCACCCTCTACAACTACCTGAAAGGAGGTTGTAGTGAGGTGGATGTTGGTCTGTTCTTCCAAGTAACAAGCGATAGGACAAGGGGAAATGGCCTCAAGTTGTGCCAGGGCAGGTTTAGGCTGGATATTAGGAGAATTTTTTTCACCAAAAGGGTTGTTAAGCATTGGAATGGGCTGCCCAGGGAAGTGGTCGAGTCCTCATCCCTGGAGGTATTTAAAAGACAGGTAAATGAGGTCCTTAGGGACATGGTTTAGTGGTGGACTTGACAGTGGTAGGTCAACGGTTGGACCTGATGATCTTAAAGGTCTTTTTCCAACCTAAATGATATTATGATTCTATGATTTTACAAGTCTTAAGGTACCAGGCTGTATTAGCAAGAGTGTAGCCCACCAGTCAAGGTAAGTGATTCTTCCGCTCTGTTGAGTGCTTGTGAGGATACAGAGGAGATGGAGTCAGATTCTTCTTGAAGGTGCATGGTGATAGGACAAGGGGCAATGGTCACAGGTTGAAACACATATTAGGTTTCCCAGAGAGGTCATGGAATCTCCATCTTTGTCAAAACTAGACAACAGAGCCCTGAGAAGCATGATCTGATGAGACCTGTGTTGGACTAGAGGACCTCCAGAGGTTCCTTCCAACCTAAATTATGATTCTGTGCAATGTATTAGCAAAAAGCATAAAGACACATCAATGGGAATTGTAAAGCAACTCAGTGTCTAGTAAAGGGAAATGCAAGAGAAAGCAAAGATGGTTAACTGGGAAATGGGAAATATAGACATATTATCAAAGATTATGTTGGAGAAAAGAACATAATGCAAAACTAAGAGAAAGAATGACAATTACCACCAAAACAAGAATGGTATTAGCGAACTGTTGAATAAAAGTATAGTTGACGCTGGTTTAGTGGCCAACATGGAGAAAATAAAATAGCCAATGTCAGCAGCAAAACGTGGTTCAAAACTGTCTCCTGTCAGAGCCTTTCTAGTGTTTTTGAATGTACTTTCTGCTCAGCATGTAGAAGTTCCTGCTGTTACACTTCTGTGGTGTTGCTGAAATAAGAAAGCTTATCCCTTATAACCACTCTGTGACCAAGCCATCCTACAAGTTTCACATTTTACTGCTAAAAATGTATTTTATATCCATTTGCATATTTCCTTTAAACTTTCATTTTTCTATACTATGATTCACATTTTTTCAATTTGGGACCAAAAAAGGACATTTCAAAATTCTGATGTTTCAAAATATTTGACATACTCATTTTCAGAATTTCTTATTTTTTTCTTCATTTGCCATTAAGTGCAACAGAAGGAGCACTGTTTAGGGATATTTGTTTCACTTCCATTTTCTCTTTCCTTTTGCACTTTATTTTTTTGTCCATCTGTACCTCTTTATAACTTATTCATCTTCATCAAATGAAAATAGTTACAACAGTCTAACAAAAATGGTTAAAGGGAAAAGAAAAACAAGGGGGAAGAAGAAAGAGATAACCACAATAAAAAAAGATACGTGTTTCTGAAGCATTTTTCATCTGTAGATAATTGGTTTTTAAAAAGTTCTGATTTTTAACCTTTTCCTAAACCATTTCTAATTCAGCTTCCTAGAAGAGCTTTTACTCTCCTGATGTGAGTTTATCTATCCCTCCTGCACAGTATGTTTTGGATCTATCAGCAAATTTCAGCCATATCTGAAAAAATAAACAACACAACATTTAGGGGTAGGTTTGTACAATAGCTCTGCACAATATATGGCTCCATGGCCACACAAAGCTACGGAGCCCTGGCTTCTGAGAAGCTAAGGCACAGTGTATTCTGCCCAGTGGCAGTCAAAGGGTGGCAGCCAGCTTGCCACATACACAGCTTGACGCATATGTCAGCACGCTCACATAAAGTAGTGAAGGCTCACTTATTTATTGCCTGCCAGCAATAGAAACTGAAGAGCTGGGGAACAAGATCCCCCCTGGATGGGCCCCTGGTTTGGGAGTGAAATTTTGCTTACTCAACTGTCACTTAGGAGCCTAAGTACTCAGAAGATACACAAGCTGAGTGGCAGCAGTTTAGCTCTTTTGTATGAGCAGAAATCATTAGTAGGAGGCTGTCTGCCTCCCAAACTTGGCGAAGAAAAACTACAAAATAAAAAGTCCATTTATAACCGGAATGCCTGCTGTCTATATATAATGCATAATATGCAGTCATATCATTCCTTAAGTTATGTACCTCGAATCTTCACATTCCATGGACATATCAAACTGTGCTTATATTATGCAGCAGCGCTGTGAATGTACTTCCTTTACAATTTACTGTAGGGCTTTAACAGTGTTATCAGAAAATTTAAGTCTGCCTGGATTTCAGTTAGACTGTATCTACTTCTGCAAATGTTATTACTAGGATGCGTAAGACTATGCAATCAAGCCCATTATAATTACATTGGAGAATAATAGCACTCTGCAATTTCAATGCCAATAGCATTTCAAAAGCTTCCATAATAAATTTCTAGACATAATCCAACTGATTTCCTGTCTTTGAAATAGGATTTTCTTCTTTTCTGAAGGTGAAAAACCTATTTCTATTTCCAAGGTTCAAAACTGAATTAGACTGCATTTTTAATGTAATTTGTTTTGTTAGTATAATTAAATCAATAACTATCTTTTAATAAATACATTAACAATGCAAAATGAGTGATTCATTAACATTTTAATCCCCAATTATGTTCTCCCAGCACCCAATTTTTTTCCCCTTCTAAGGCATCTATGAGGAAAACATATTCAACTGCATTTTAAAATGCCTTGAGGGCAGGCGTAAGTACTGTGGATGCTATTGACAAGAGCAGAACCTTTCTGTACAACCACTTATTTTGCAATCTTGTTTATTAAGTGACTCCAATCCTACCACAGTAATTAACTGTTTATTCTAGTCTTCTTTTGCCCCGCTCCCCATTCCCATCTTTCTGAATTCTAGCCTACTGAAATCCTTGAAGTAAAAATACATGCAGATTTTCCACAGAAAAAAAAAAGTCTGAAAGTATCAACCAGACTTAGCCAAGAACTTCAAAACCCAAAAGGCAAGTATGAAAACCTTTGATTTTCTGAAGTCTCATGTTGTCCAGGCACGATTTGTAAGGTGGAAATGGACAGCATAAGCAATATTGACTACATGGAGGAGTCATTCTTTTACAGAGAATGCACTGAAACTTTCTGCCAACTATCTGAACTATAAGTTCATCCACGATATCGATCTAGGAAAGCATAATAGGTCTTATTCTATTGAATGCACTGGTTCTGCCAATATTGACTTTTTAACGATTTCTGTCTTCTTAATAATTAAAAAAAAAAAAAAAGCTTCACCATTTGTAACTATTACTAACACTAAAATCCTCTTTTAAGCTACCAAGCTCTATACAGAGATAATTTCTACTGGCAAATCACTCTGATTCTCAAAGCACTTTATACAAAATTTTACATCAATTTTTCATGCACTTACGTTGGATTGCTTTATGATTTGTTTTGCAGTCTACAAACTGCTGCAATAAAGATAAAAGGGATCATTGGGATCATTGGGCATCACAACAGAACAGTTCCATGATGTATCACTGTGCTGCTCTCAAAAAGGTCTCTTTTTCAAAATAACAAAGAAAAATATCTATGTTCCCTTTTATAGAATATTAGTGAAAATGAAAAATGTTTCTCCATCAATTTCCACAATTTTACCTGTCCTGACTTTAAAATTATCAAAGAATATTTAGATCAAAAGTCCCATGACTGAAACTCTAAAGTGCCTTTGGATATCTGCCCAGGTTCCTGGCTCTGCACCTCTGTGCTGCTTTAAATGGTTCAAAATACTACAAGGAACTGCACATGTTAAGGAACTTCTTTTCAATGATAAATATTTCTGATAATCTTAAATATTAAGAAATAGAGACGGTGTATTTCAATTTTTTAAGGCTACTTGCAGCATGCTTAAAGTTTTCACTTAATTAACATAGAAATCCAATTTCCGAGACAGGGAGTTTTATTCTGGGACATAGCCTCTCTTTCAGTAGCCTGTACACTTTCACGTTTCCTTTGCAATATGCAGATCAAGCGTCCTCTCTCTTTTTCCTCTCCCTCCCAGATACATGCCATACAACTACAGGTTATCACCGTTATCATCTATATTTTGGTGAGATACAGAAACTGCAATCATCAACGAGGTTCTTACTGTGTTAGCCACTGTGCAACCATGAAGGAATATTTTATATAAGCACTAGAACTGGTCAAACTCAAAATACCTGTTAATAAGTAATCTATTTTCCCAGCTCTTCTGAAAGGCAGAAGAGGTATAGAAACATCAGAGTAATAGAAAGTTTTCACTTTGTCTTGATTCAACATTTATATGACACACTCCTACGTTTCCACAAAAAAGATTAGGGTCTGTATAATGTTGTTCATCACACGAGTCTCTTCTACAGGACAAAGTCACAATGTGCTGGTTCTCCTGGTGTATCCCTCAGGTACCAAAGAGCAGACTGTAGTGAAATGTGGAAACAATCCTGCAAGAAATGTTACCCTTAGGAAAGAATGGGGTATTCTCCGTGATACCATGAGGTATCATGGGAGCTCTTTAAGCTCAAGCTAATATCAGAATGACAAAAAATGCCAGTTTCTTGGTAAGTCATAGAGCTATTTAAATTTTTGTTCACCTAGTTCCACGCAAAGTCTTATTACTTCCATTTCTAACGGCACAGAATTAGCAAATTTATTATTTTTCTTGTGGAAAAGTATTAATCATAAAAAATGAAGCACTTAGTCTTTTGTTAAAAAATATTTTGAAGGCAACAAGGCTTATGAGTACATGTATACTCTGGGACTATGCTTTTATTTTAATAAATAAAAGGGAGAGGGCTTCTTTGTATAAATTGCAATGATACTGAATGCAGGCAGCAACATATTCTCACTTCACATGACTGTTATTCAAAGCTATTTATGGGCTTCAATCTGAGTCCATTCACACACTAAGCTCATTACAATTGTAAGATTTTCTGCAGTATTAATAATTACACACAGGACCTTACCAATTTTTATGTTAAAGGTAAATGCTTCTCTTAATTTGCAACACACTTTAGAGTGCTGAATTAAAACCATGTACAGTTCATGTCTATCTACAACCTACCCTAATTTCTAGCAGCTACTATAATAGGTTATGTGTTACAACATGCTCCTAATCTCTTATTTTCAGCTGTAGAGTTGGGCACTGTCATCAATATTTTACTTTTTAATTCAACGTCATGATTTCAGTGAGTTTCTTAGTCTGTACCCTTCGTTTTACCTCTGAAAGCAAAAGGTATAAAAGGGACTTCAGGAAGGGATTAAAGTATTTAGTCTTCCAGAGAGCACTAGAAGTTATTTATCACCTTAACTCATGCAAAACTCAACATCTATAAATCTCTTGCCATATCCCAAAGCACTAACAGTGGTAGTAGGCAAAATTAAAAACCACTCAAACTATCACAGAACGTTTTATGTGACTATATGTGAGGTAATGCCAAATATCTCATCTAGTATGTTTTCCACTTTGGCAACTAACTTAAGTAGCATGAAAATCCAAAGATGTTTCAACATAGAATCTGACTCAGCAGCCAAATGCAAGCCCATTTGCTTCAAAATCCTATGCACAGTGCATTACTATTACAATGTATCTTTGTGTTTTTTGAACAAAGTATTAAATTCTCACTATATAGAGAGCAGAACTGATAGGAAAAAATCATGTTGTGGTTTACTGGTTTGGCAGTGCTTGTCCTGCATGCCTGCTATCTTCTCCATATTTTCTATTTTATTTGAAATCCATTCTTAGGAATTATAGTGCAATTATTCTTGCAGGAACTATACTGCAACACAGTTCTCGTGAATATCAAAAAACTACACACTGAAATTAATTTTGTACATTCAGTGGTGGCTATTCAGCGCAAGTCTTGGCTTTATACTGTTATTTCCTCTCCTGACGATGAATTTGTTCTCTTTGTGCCTATTCAACACTAGTTACAGGGAGTAGAAGTGGTGAAGAAATTTTGAAAAATAGGCTGCTTAGCTGAAATCAGAGCATTTAATAAAACTGCTTTATGTTGTAATTTAATTTCAAAAGAAAACTAGAAAATAAAGCTCTGACAAAATGCAAGCAGAAAAAATGTTCCATCTTTTCACTTCCAAATAGTTCTTTGTTCAAAATCTCTAATTTGTGTAATAGTGTAACAAGAAGTCTAAATTTTAACACACAACAGTTTGATTTTGTAAAGAAGATATATTTTGATTACTATCTTAAAAAAATCTAGATTTTCCTACCAATAAATTTTAAAATGTTAGAGCTTGCTTATTGGGGGTGAAAAACAAACCAAAACAAATTTCAGTGTCTACAAGTCTTTGAAAAATTTCTCTTCATACATTTAGCCTATTCTGCAGATACTCAGCTAAAGAGATTACGTTAGGACAAAATGCAAGCAGTGTCTTGGGAAGTGAATGAAAGGAAAAGACAGTTTGAGGAAGACCAACTAACAGGAGAAACCATTTTGGAAACAAGATTTAGTGTGAGGTGAGTTGTGCAAGACTGAAGCATCATACATCACTGTAGCTTAGCTTTTATTGTTTGAAGGCAGATCCACCTTAATTTCTGGTAGGTATCTCTGCTCCAGTCTCTCAAAACCTTCTCTCCATGTCCTAAAGAAACAGAATTCTCAGTTCATACACCAGCAGCTTCTTCTTCGATCTGATCCGTAAATGCCTCGGTCAAACTTGATGGAATAAAGCAAGGGTTTTGAGTCATCCTGGACATGTTTAGAACTCATCAAGAGAAATGACAGTGCACAGACTTGAACACAAACATGGCTTTTGGATTTACATACTGGTCCAAGAAAAAATGGAGCTTGAAAAAAGAAAGATTTTTTTTAAGAAGTTGCTGAACAATAGAAAAAAGTAAAGAAACATTCACGTAACATCAGAATTGCATTGAAAACTGGGTACTAACTTCAACCTGAATTACGTCCTCCTTCTACAAGCACAAGGAAGTTCTTTTGTCAAGGTTATCTCTACTCCTTTATTTCCCAACATTTTTAAAGCAGTGGATGAAGCTCAGCCACACATTTCAAACCTCCATGGTTAAGAAGGTGAAATATGCACTGACAAATGATATACGTATGGCTGTAGTATTTACAGACTGGAAAACATATGCTGGACACATCTGAAACCAGGACTTGTACTGGAGCAAGACTGACTCCACAACTTCTTGAGGTCCTTTTCAGCCCTGTTTTTCTGTTATTAAATATAGTCATGCAGAATGTGCATAATTTTCACAAAACTTTCTTGTATGAGACTCATAACGGCTTTTGGGGGGGGGCTGTAGCTGCTGAAAGGGTTCGAGGTAATGATGTGTAAGTTCTCAGTTATGCACAAGGTAGCCTTGCTCCACGTAACAAATGGAGTAATTAACTCCAGACTTTGATTTCTATGCCCCTGCCAGGGTGCTTCAGGGGCTTCTCAGGGAGCCACAGCCAGAGCCCATCCCGCTGCCCCAGCCTGGAGCAGGGCAGCTGGGGAGCAGTCCCAGCCCTGAGCATTGGGCACCTCCCTGGGACCCCATTTCAGCCCCCTGTCCCCAGCAACACTGCAGGGGGCTGAAATGGGGTCCTGGGCCCTGTGCAGGGGTGGGAAGGTCCCAGGGCACAGGCAGGGACAGTCAAGGCTGTTGGTGCCCTCAGGGACATGACAACCCCTACTAAAGCAAGAAGAACTGTAAGATAGCTTAGCTATGAGAATGCATTACGTTACTTATAAGCATCCTAAATGTCTGCAGTATCACCATATGCTTTTTTAGATGCGTTTGTTGCCGTTAGACTGGTTTTTCTTCACTGTAGAGCCAGCTGGATGTCAGTCCCCTCTTCAACCTCCATCCTAATTCTGCCTATGTCTTTCTTTGATCTCTCTCTTTCCCCTTGCAAATCCCTCCTTATGAACCCAGAAAAAGAGCTGCACAGAGGAAGCCACTGCCTGCGGTCAAGATGTTACTTTGGTTTTACGTGTTATTTAGAAACAGCTTTGCATGCAGACAGGTACTAATCCTGGCATCCTACATTTCTTCTCCTAGAGAAACAGAATAATAAAAAGTAGAGGTGGAAGAGATCCGGAGAGATTACCCAGTCCATTTCTGTATCCCGAGATAGAATCTCAGAGCGAAGACACTCAAACCATCTTA
>NW_009258381.1:505773-565017 GCF_000687185.1 Egretta garzetta
CTCATTTCCATAATCAAGGCTTCTAGGTGGAAAACATCCTACATCATGGCACATGACACATCAGCTTTGCAGGCCAGAGATCATTAATCACATACGTCTTCATACTTCAGGAGAGAAGACAGGGATATTATCTGTCCATATGATTCCACTCTACTCTTGGGTAAAGTGTCTATATGCTGCACTGTACATAGATAGATTGCAGCCTATACATAGGAGTATAAAGAAAGCTGAAAGCTCAAAGATAGATGTGAAACTGTACAAGCTCTCAGAAACAAAAAGCAAAATTTTTGCTGAGAGTCTTTGGATTCACCAAAACTAAATAAAGTCCAAACCTTAGACCTGTTTTCTTTATCTCTGTAAATCTTGGATAACCAACCTGTAACACAATGTTGTGTAATTGTTTATTGTACCAGGTGAGGTGCTCAGGAGAGCAGAAGATATTCCACCAGCTGCCTCTGGTACTTTAATATGTGAAGCACAACATGTTGTCACAAAACAACCAAGGAGTCTTCCACAGGAATTCTGAGACATCTGAATAGCAATCATTTAAGGGGGATTTTCATTTCTTCTAAAGTTTCAGTCTTAAAGAGAAAGAGCACAGTGGGAACCAGACAAGACACCTCGGAAGACTATTTCAAAATGCTACTGAAGACCTAAAAGTGGTAGATTCAGAGTCTTCTAAAGACCAGTGTATTTTCAGAGTGGAAAGCTACCAAGGTGTCTCTGTCTCACTTCATCAGAACACATGATAACTGCTCACAAGAGCCAAGGTACACAGCCATTTAAATGCCTGCAGAATCACAGCTTTAAAATATAAAAATAAAACTAAATACCACCAAAATTGAAATTATTTTGCTGATAATTAACTTGACATTTCTTCCAGCATGGAAAGAAGAATGCCAGTCTTGCAGTAAATACAGCAGTCTCAACCATTTCGGGTTTATCATTAAACAGAATACAGGCTTCCCATGAGATCTTTGCTTAAGATTCATCAATCTTATAAAAAAGACAGCTGCAGGACTCTCATTACATTCATATCTATTCCTTCTTTATAACCTCTTTTGTTTAATGCCTAAGAAAAGCTAGTTTGAAGTTAGGCAGTTCATGTAGCAGGACATTACCTACGCTATAGTCTAATACATCTCACCAAATCCTATATTTTTGTTACCTATCATCCCTCATTTTATGCTTAGATTGTAAATTCTTTGATGGGAAATCGTTATTCATTTTTGATTGTATAGTTTGTAGAATGGTGGAATTCTAGTCCATGACAGGTTCCTCTACATACCAGGAAATGGCAAATAATGAATAATAATATCTGATTTACTGGGGAGATCTCTCTGAAGTAATTTTCTCCCTATAATTCTTACTCAGTAGCACAATGCTCTTTGGAGTCTGAACATTAGAATATGTTTTATATTTTATTTTAAATACACTTTATTCAGAGATTGGTTATTTAATATTTGTATATCTCCTTGAACAGCAAAACACAACAGAAATCCTAAGTATTATTCACAGTCATGACATTCATCATGACATTTTATTTTATTTTCTAAATTCTGTAAAGACTTGCACGCTGTCAAGACACTAGATTTGGTCTTGGCTTTTTCTATATGCTATCTGAGCTTAGCGAGATGTAGCTAAACCCATGAATTCAAAACTTTAGATAAAAAACAAATAAGAAAAGGAAAGTATCCGGGGATGCCATTTGCACACAACCCCCGGACAAGGGCTACTGCTGTCTATGATCCAAAGCCCAGTTTGGGGCAGTATAGCTGTGTGACCTTTGGTCAGTCTGCTGAGAAAACTGCTGAGATGACTGAAAGGACATGAACCAAAAGCCGTGAGGGAAGAAGCGTAAAACCACAGAAAAAAGTGTAAATGTGGATACGGGGATAGTTAGCAGCGTGAGGACTCAAGAGGAAAAATACTGACATTAAAAAGTTTAAAATGCTGAAAAAAAAAAGGAACCAGAAGATGGCAACTCAGCAACATCAAGGATCAGCTCAATCTAAGGAGCAAAGATGGTTGACCCCTCCTCACCTGACTTAAAACTCCCTGAGCAGCAACAGCTAGTCAGATGTCTCATCAGCCCAGTGAGCATATAATGCTCAGTCCTGTAGTATTAACCCTTCCTTACTAGCTCACTAGTCCTAGCTAGCCACAGTGTGCTTGCCAATAAATAATTGCTCTGTACTCCAGCTGTGTAAAGTCTGTGCTTCATGCTCACAGTAAAAAGAGCAAAAGGAATAAAAGTTACCCAAGCAAGTCAGAGACAATTACAAATGCAATTCTCTTTAAAAAAACCAACCAAACAAAAAAAGCAGCTCCTTAGAATAAGGGGGGGGAGGGGGAAGGAGTGATGTTTGGTTGCAATACTATAAGCCTATTATGTCCTGAAGGCATTTTCATACACAACATACTGCCAGGAATCCTTATATCCATACTGAAGTGATTATTATGAAGTATGCAGTCTCCTGGAGTCATTGTGCTCATATCAATTCCATACAGAATCCATGCATAGCAAATTTTACCTGCAAAAATTATGTGAACGTAAGCTTGACATATGAATGGGTAACAAGAAATAGGGTTTTCATATTAGAAAAAAATAACAAACTTAAAGGGTGGCATGCCTAAATCCAGGCTTAAATTTATCGAGATAAGTTATCTGCATCAGTGGTATCCATCCTGTAAGCTGCCTTTGGCCCTAGGCTCAGGACACCAGGACACACTGTACAAGACAGTCCCTCCCATGTGCCTCCCACCACAGCGCAGTACAAAGTGCTCTCCTTGATTAACCGCTGTGCCCCATTCCCACTGCAAGACTCCCCAAACACATCCTCCTTAGAGGGGGCTCCATCTCATCATTAGAGTGTCTGCTAAATTTGTTTGCATGAGCTTTCTACCAGCTGCTGGGCTGATAGCGAGTGATCAGAAGCCCTTCATTGGAGAAGACCTCAAGCCTATTTCTTTCTCTGTGCTGAGGTGAAGTGCAACGAAAGTCTCTCATAGCTTCCTGGCATAGGAAGGCACTGCATGCATTCCAGCTAAGGGGATGTCCATCCTTTAGTATATTTTACAGGAGATGAGAAAAGCAAGAATTACCTTCCTGCCTTCTGTGCAGTGTCACCTGTATAATCTGCTACACTGGTACGTACTGTTTAAAATCTGATTCTAGCTCCCAAGAGGGCAGCCTCCACTCCCTGGATTCTGACTATTTCACTCAGACTAGTGTGGAAAAATGCATCATCACATCACAGAGATAGGCATCATCATCCAGCACATCTCCCATCCCTGTACATTTATCTCAAAGGTGATGTTGATCACTCCCCAGGTGGCAGCCAAAAGGTAGTGTTCACCTTCTAATCCACTGCCCACTGAAGGCATCTATTCAGACTTGCAGTATCACTGCACTCATGGCAACATCTTCAAGCTTACTGGTTTCCCTGCTTTCAGCCTGACCAGTTGAGAGTTTACGCCACGGGCAATATGTCTACTCCAGCCATTGCTGCCCTCCAACCTTCACTGACTTTTCAGGCAGGTCCTGAGATCCTGCACAGGGGCACTGATGTGCACGCTTAGCTGGCTAACTGCACCGGACTGAATTTCACACTATCACCTGGACACCAGAATCTTGGTAGAAGAATATCACATTTTGTTCTAAGGTCATAAATTGCCCAAGGACTCCAAGAAGCTTGTCCATAACAGCTGAGGCGTTTAGTCCTTCCCTGTTTTTCAGCTGATGGATGAGGAAGTACAACCTGAGATGCCCAGGTGGTCCAGCTTCAGCACAATTTGTGGTCTGTAGGGGTAGAATGGAAGCTTGAGATGGTCTTCTTCCATCCACATCAGCCTGAAGCTCTTTTTTTTTATTCCAGTTATAAGTCATAGGAAGTTCTAAACTATTTGTCTGCCTTTTTGGTGCTTAGACCTTTATCTAATCTATGTCAATTGAATAAGCCCACACTGGGCACACAACTTTTCCAACAGATAGTGTTCTGAAATAAATTTGCTGAATACAAAGGAGAATAAGACAGTCTCGTACAAACTTATGCACAATCTCTCTGAATTTTGTATAACATATGGATTTAGAAACCACGCATTTTTTTGTCTCCTGATTGGACAGCACAAATGTATACATCCCTTTACTCAGAGAGCTAAAAGCAAATGTTTCATCTAAGCAGGAGAACTGTTTGTATGCCTAAGAAAGATACACTGTGAGCAATGAACATAAAACTGGCTACATATAAATATCTAGTATTTACAAACCACCAACATTCCAATACTGTCTTTGTCAGAGCTGGCACTTCCAAGCAGTCTTCATGTCCTAAAATATCTGGGTTAATACAGTGAGAGAAAAGAACATCTGGGCTTAAAATTTACATTGACCCATTCTCCGCATCACTGCAAATGTTTACACTCCCAGCTTCTCATCCATACACAAACAAATTCAGAATTAAAGCACTGCAAAATGCTTTCTGTGCAGTTGCTTAAATTGCTGCAGATTTTCTGAAAATAGTCCAATATCCACAAAAAGTGCTGGGGAAATGTGGACTGCACTTACTCATAGGTAGAACCTATCTCAATATGCATAGGGGAAAAAAATAAGTTCTCTAAAGAACAGGAGCCATTCATAATTAATATATTTTAAATTATATCATAAATTTTGGCAGAATTAATTATGAACCATAATTTATAATTAGAGAAATCATTTTACACTAATGTATCTATAAGAGGAAGCAGATGTTTTAGAATTAATATCTTCTGCAAACTTTTACTTTCTATCAAAAATAAAACTAAGTTTCCAGCTCTCAAACATTTTGGTATATTGTGTAGGTCTTGGTTTGCAAAGGTGTGAAATACACTATACATCTGCAATGCATGTCTAATGTGTGTTAATTAATGAAATACAATCAGAAGTAGGGCCAAACACAGGAATATTCTATAACAACGAGCAATTATTTTTGTACCTTTCTCACCTTTATAAAAGAAAAAATAATTTGAAGTCATTTTACTTCTAAACATGAAGGAGTCAGTAGCATCTCTGACTCCTGCTTGCAATAAGCTATCAGACTGTTACCAAACAATCAAAATAGTGCTGGTAGCCAAAGAAGACAAGTTTTCAAAGGATAAACTAATCTTCAGAGTACATTCTGTCATTAGAAAAGGCAAAAGGATTAAATTAAAAATATTAACTACTTTTGGAGGTTTGACATGATCTCAGTAACTTTAAGATTCTAACTTTAAAAAAACCATATCTCCCCCAGTTATGTCCACATCAAGGGCTAGTGCTGTACTATCACAAAAGTGTTTTCAAACCTTTTGCATGCTTTATGAGTTCATTCTTCTGTAGATGACAGTGCTGTTCTGGAGAGCAATTTCTAGCATGTACCTAAGTGTTTTCCTGAGTAGACATTAACTGATACAGATGTTCAGGTTATATAAATAAAAGGAAGGAAGACAGAAAACCTTTAAGTTCATTTGGGGGGAAAGAATAATAACTGCCACTAAGCTGAATGCTCAAAAATGTGGGGAAAACTCACAGTTAAGTCCCTGAACTTTCAAAGTGGTGAAACAGAAGTTGCTCTTTCACATAGCTAGAACTGGAAGACGTTTTTATCCCTGAAATATATTAAGGTTCTAGATACTCTGATCAACTCAGGTTTACTCTTCAGAGGTGAAGAGCTAAAACCAAGTAACTGAGGGAGGAAGCAGATAAATACGATACATTATGTGCCTTCTGAAAACTGGTATCTGTTACCATTCAGTATCACTACATGTGACGGCTGTCTTGTTTCAAGGTGCAGGCAGGTAAAGGCAGATGCCTCAAATTATAGGGCTCTGCAAATGCAGCCTTTTGCTGCTGTTGCTGGATGGTCCAGCATGGGGGACCTCAGTAGCACCGTTTCTCACAGAAGCAGAAACATTCCCTCCTACTTCCTTCCTCTAGGAGGGAAACAGCAGTAGGGAAGCCTGGTCCCAACCCTTCCCATGGAAGGAGCATCCCAAAGCCTGGCCCCATCCTTCACCTCTGGGAGAGACATCCAGTGGTCCCTGTATGGCAGACTTGCCTAGAGCCATATCCAGGCAGGTGGATCTCTTCCAGTGGGCTAATTTCTGACTTCTGCGAATTAGAGACAGATAACAGGACTGTTGAAGCTGAGTGTTAGGAAGGGGGTTAGAGTATCTAAACTATATGAAAGATATCCCCAAATCAATTTTGTAGCTAGTGCAAGAGAGGCATAAGTAAATTTAGTGAAGCTCTATCAATTTACATCATCCTAGAATAAGGCTCTTTGTACATCCAATAAAGATGAACAGTAATGTCCAAAGCTTTCCATCTTTGTTCAGTTGCTGTCAAGTTTCCAGAGTTTTTTCAAAATGATGCACTGCTTATCTTTTAATTAGTAGTAAAATCCATTTTAATAGTTTCCATTCAATCAGTTTTTTAAATGGGTAAAACAGAAGTCGGGATCTTGTTAAGCAGAACAGTAAGCAGATTTAGTGCACTTTTTTATCAGACCTTCCTTTCCAGCCCACAAGATAACCCTGAATCTTCTGAGCAAGCCAAACTTTTCAAGGTGAAACTGATGGAGTTTCAAAGACCCTCCACAGACAGGTCTCTCCCATTAGCCATCAGCCTGCTCTCCAACTGGATATGCAACCCCTCGTCATTTGCGAGCCTGAAGGCATTTTGACAGGGACAGTATTTGGTAAGTCTTAAAGAAACCAGCTGGGACTCCAGAAATGGAACACATTAATTCCTGGTACATTTGCACACGCTCTAAACATAAGAGAGTCAAAGGCTTTTGACAGTCCACCTCCCCTGACTCAAAGCCTTAGACGGATAATGTTTTATTGTAATATAAAAAGAGCACATTACTGGAGAAGAGGTTGCAACATGAAACAAACTTTTCTTGTTCTTTGAAAACTATGGAGTGACACACACTTTGCCACACTACACAAGAGGAGTGGGAGGAACACAAAACAAGGTGGGTACTCCGCTCCCCCTTGCAGCAGGAAGGAGGAGCTCTGTCTGGACATGGATGGGAAATGAAAGTAACTCTGCTCAAGCTTTCTTTTCCACTTGGCTCTGAGGATAATGATATGGGGAAGCCCAGGGAAGAAAATAACTGAACTGATGCACTCTCTAGCTTGCTTGTCTCTATGTTGTAAGTTTTCAGACATAGAATCAGCTGTGACTGGCCTCCAAACTCACAGAATTAGATGGAGAAAAACACAAAGACATAATTTATTTTACCAGAACCAATAGCAAGAAGGTTGGAAGTAAGCAAAAGGTTGTGAGGAGACACAGCTGGGACAGCTGGCCCAAATTGGTGAAAGGGATATTCCATACAACATAATGTCACGCTTAGCAGTAAAATTGGGGTAGTGGAAGAAGAAGGGGACAGGTGGGTTGGCTTTCAAAGGTGGCCATTGCTCAGAGACAAGCTGGGCATCACTGTCCTTGTGAGAGGTGGTGAATGACTGCCTTTGCATCACTTGTTGGTCTTTTTCCCTCTCTTTCCTTAAACTGTCTTTATCTCAACTCATGTGTTTTCTGAGTTTTCCTCTTCCTAATCTCCCCTGCTCTACTGGGGCAGGGGGAAGGTGGGGTCAGTGAGCAAAGCAGCTGTGTGGGCGCTGGCCAGGGTCATCCAACTACACACCCCCTTCTAATAAAATTATTCTTGCTTCAAGAATGAAATTATTTTTGGAAAAGATAATCACGGTGCTCCTACAAAGACCTCATTGCAGTATTTATTCCAAATACTTTCACCTCTCATTGCACTGAAGAGAAACATATGAATGCTAACAATGTCACAAAATTTTTAATATGTAATTTGTTTCCAGTTATTAATAAATTTTCTTAACATTTTAAAATAATTTCAGACCTATATCAGTTATTATAAGATCCATTTCTTCATATAAATAGCATCAAACAGCTGACCCCCGTCTAAACCTTTGAAAAAATATTGCTGGTGTCTCGAAAATACTATATCAAGGAGAAAATAGCATCACAGTGGCAAAGAAGAAATCAGCACTAGTTACTGCCTAGTGGTCCACAGACCACAGCTTCATTAAATAAAGTAGCAAATAAGAATCTCCTTGTTTACAGGAAATTACTTGTCCTCTTATTAGGATTTTTTTTTTAAATTAAATGTGAAATTGGCATAGGCGATTCACATGTATTTATACATGTGAATGTATACATTCATTCATGAATAAACTCACATGTATTTATATATTTATACAAATCATTTTCTATTGATCAAATGGATCAATAAAAAATATTTAAGCACATGGTTACTACCTACATGTGTGTAGTTTACTACCAAGTCATCATTCATAGCATAAATATCTACCATGATCTAGAATCTCACAGATATTTTTTAAACATAATGTTTGTATAACAGTAAATGTGGCTAAATTTTGTTTCAATTTGCTGCAAATTAAAGTGGAAGATTTGTAATAACTTTATATTCTTGCTTTGCCCCAAGTTTTTCCTTCTTCTCTTTTCAAGTTACCAAAATTTCTGCCCAAAAGCTACCTGCTATTGCAAGTTCCCTAACTATGAGCTCTAAGAATTTTCCAGACTATGGACTGTAGAATGAGATAAAGATTTCACTGCAAAAATAACCCTGCAGAAGAAGTTCAACTGTCCCAGACTAAACTGGTTTCCTGTGCTTCAGCCAGTTATTCTCATGTGTAAGACTGAATGCATTGAAGTCTGGATTTTCACCACTGTCTAATTTACTTAACGAAAGCTATCCTGACCAAATTGCACTGCTGATCTGGTTTTATAAATTCAGTCTCAGTTTTTTTTCTGGTTCTCCCAAAGGAGGCCAAAGGGTTTCTTTGCAACACTTCCCACCTTTTCCACACTCACCAAGATAAAGGCAAAAAAGCATATTGTCTACAGCCTGTAAAATCCACATTCTCCCTTTTTTGTTCGCTGTGTGCCTTTTCACTGCTACCTGATGTTATCATTCATAGGGGAGTCCTCTGATAAGAACCCTGACATCACATAAGTTTCATCATGGAAGAAAAGAGCCAACAAGTTAACATCACTGGGAATATGTAGATAAATGCATTAAGCTGCTTCTCCAAAAGAAGTCATAACCAAGTCAGTAACGAACATCCATTTTTACAATAAAAATATGTAATTTCCCTGATTAAAAAAAAAAAGTCTAAATGTATAATGGAAAGATGCACAATCAGGAAAAAGCAGAATTAGGAAAGAGGGTCACAAGCTTTTATTTCTTTAGACAAAAATTAGGTAATTTTTGTGGGTTTACTCATTTTTTCCTCACATTGAAAAGTAGTGAGCGTAACTTAAATCTCTTCCTGCAATACTTGCTTATGTAAAGAAATAAATATGAGCTTATTTCCTTGAACTTTTAATGGGATTTATACCATGTTGAGTTTTGTTTTGCTGCTGTTTCTTTTTTTCCCCTAATGCAAAATGAACAATCAGTTGCTGAAAATATAATTAATATTGTTTTCAATTGTGCAATCCTACAACATGAAAAGACTATGAAAAAGTTTTCAATAAGCTCTGTCTGTACTAGAGAGGCAGCAATGCTGCCTAGGAAATAAGGCAAATGTAAACAAACTCTTCACAGTAATTTGACAAGACTGTTATCAATTTCAGTACATAAAGCAATGCCATCTACTCCTCTAAAAATTCTTCATCTAAATGCATCTTACTTGATAGTCATAATGTTCACTTACTAGATTTTTCTAATGCTTACTACTTATAGGACTCGGGGGCAAGTACAGAAAAGGGCTAGCCAAAAATGAGGCTTGCTTTTAAGATAATCTTAACATTCCTGTAATTTTTTTTTTTCTTTTTTAGTTATCTTTAAGAAGGCAGCTCAGAGCTCCTTCCTGCCTTGGCCATTTCCATGTCAGCTGCCCACTGTTACATATCAGCATGCCCAGACACAGAAGCATTGGAGTGACTGACAGGAGCCACTACTCTGAAAAACACTGATTCAAGAAAGCGGGGAGCTGCAAGGTTGGTCCAGATGGAAAGAAAAGTGTTGAAAAAGAGACCTGGTAAATATTCAGTTTTTCATTGTTTGTGATGCTTGAAAAGATAAATAACAATCTTTTTGTTCCTAGCTAAATCGCTGCAAAAACACAATAACAAGTAGGTCAAAACCCCCCTATCTCCAGTTTGCCATCAGATTTTTTTTTAAAAGTCTGTCTGAAAAAGATTTAGTGCTCTGACAGTCTTATTAGAAACTCAGTGTTCATGAATCAGGCAAGAACTACAGAACAGGGAGATGGAGCTTAGTATCTTAAACTATTCCATCTACATCTGCCACAATTTATACACTTCTGTATAAGGGATTCCAAACCCTCTTCACCTTGACTTGTTACTAAAGTTAATAGCAATTTTCTCATTGTTTTTAATAGCTGCGGGTTTAACTCCATGCAAACTGCTGAAAAATCCACTCTGTTTTCTGAAAGAAAAGTATTTATTCATGAGAACTGTACTGTGAATAAAATACCTGATGTGAATCAAATAATTTAATTTGACATATAATTCATCATTGCTATGAACAGAAATCATTCTAGGCTCACTCAGGTATTTTTCATTGAATCCTTTACTTCGATTGTAATGGCTGCATCCTGCTTCCTATTGAAATCAACAGGAATTTCGGCTGAGTTACTGTTTCAATTACATCAATTAAAACTTAGGTAGTCAACTTGTATGTCCCAAGATCCTGTCAAAATATAATTGTAAAGACTTAAGATCTTGGCTTAAGGACAATAAAATCACAAAGAAAAACATGAATGCTCAGTTAATAGCATTAATTAAACTGTAAAGAAAATAGTTACCGTAACTTTCCAAGAGTAGGAATCACTGTATGTGAGTACACACACATTTGGCAAAAAAAAAGTGTTTCACAAAATTCAGCTTTAATCCATATAGACAATCTAGTATAACATGGCGGGCATTTAGTTTCTTTGTACGTTCATTTAATTCCTCTTACTGTAAGTTTACACTTTTAAAAATAAATTCAGTTGAGATATCATCTGATTTTGTCACATTCTAGTGGAACACTGGTAAAGTTCATATATGCTAAATAAGCAGGCTTTTCTTGCTTCCTGCTTCAGCCTTCCCTCCTTCCCTAAAGGTTTTTTTTAATCTTTATTCACATTCCGTACATCCCCAAAGTGCTTTCGTGCTCCAGCAACTTCACAGACAAAGCTGACAAAGCAGACACTTTAGTGATTTGACAACAAATTATTATCTATGCAGATTCTATGAGAAACCAAATCCTAGTCCTGAACATCCTTGAACCGAGAGAAATTTTGGCTGCAGCTTTCTCCCAGTATTACTTTGGAGAATATTACTGGGGAAAAAATCACGTTTCCTTTATTTAACTGAGTTATTTATTAGCTTTACAAGTCTTCTGAATTTTTCCAATGCTCAGTCATACAATCTTATTGGCTTAAAACATCCCGCAGTATTTTAACAGCATGAAGAATAAAGTCATTAAGGCACACATGCTACACCCTGATCAAGAACTCTCCTCTCCTTTTGATCCCTGCCAAACCAGTCCACTATCCAGAAAAGACTGCAAAAATAGCAAATCTCAGCTCAAACACCTCACCTGCTTCTGCCAATTCAAGGCCAGAAACAGAATATGTCCATACTGCCCTGGGGATCAGGGTATAGAGGTGCTTTGGGCGATCAGTGGGGTGTCATGCTCACCCTGCTCTTCCAGTCTGAGGGAAATACACAGGTACCAGCTGAGTCTGATGCAAGACCCTTTTCTCATGCTCTTCCTCTCTGTTTAGCTCACTGTGGCTGGAACAGGGATTTACTAGAGCACTAGAAGGTTATAAAGTCAGCTTATTTTGTGGAGTAAGCTGAAGGAAAAGCTGAATTAGCTTACCTCCAAATGCTCTCAGCATTTGCTGAGACAAGAAGCTCTCCTCAAGGAGAGATTCAGGTTTATGTCTTTGCTTTCATTTAGGCAGAATAAGGACTTGACTCTCTTCCATTTCCCAGATAAGTACCTTGACTCCCAGTTTACTAGTTAGTCTGTAATGGCTCACTATTTGTTCACAGAAACGTTCTCATCAAAACATGTAGACCTCTGTGAAGCAGTTTTGATGTAACAGAGCTTCACCATGGCTTCTAGCATATAGCTTCAGAACATTCATACAGGGTAGGTAAAGCACAGTACAACATTAAAATCAACATAAAACTCAACAACCAGCCACTGGAAGTCTGAAAATTCATCATAATTCTGAGCGCTCAGCAGTGGCAAGGCTAGTCCTCTGCAAAGACCATCAGAAAAGCCCCTACTTATTTGTTGCTTATGGTTTACACAGCAGTTACAGAGCAAAGCCATGAAAAATGGCAATTTTGCATTGTGAGGAAAACCATTTTAAACCTGAAAGGTGAAAGTGAAATGCAAGAACACTTTTAAAGAACACAACTACTGGGTAAGTAAATGTTTGCCCTGTCAGATACATATTAGTGTAGTAATGGTATTGGTCTCATAATAATTGAAATGAATTATCAATAAATATAAAATTGTCTCATATATTTGTACTTTACTAATTTTAAACACAGTTTTTCATCAAGTATAAATATTGAGTATACATGGAATATATAAATTTATTTCAATATTTAAGCCACCAAACCATTTATAGGATGAAAACAAGCAAAAACATTATTTGACAGTAAGAGAGTGAATAAACTACAAAAAATTCAGTCAAGCATTTCTTTAACATTTTTACTGCATTTGTTTCAAGTAACACTTTTGATAAGTGAGCTGTCATTAACAGCTGAGGTTAACTCTCTGCTGATGCAACCAAACACTTGATCCGGAGGTTTCAGTTACCAGTAGGTTTGCCATTGTGCTGGAGGTGTGCAGGTCAGAAACAAGCAGCAAGCAAGACAAAGGAGACCTACTACAGAAATAGGCAGTAGCAGGCAGCTGCCTGTGGGGATGCGGAAATCACTGTTGGGAACACGGACATTAATAAGCCTCCTATAAAAGCAGATAAAGGAAAGCATAACAAAACCAATGAAAATATCAATCCAGCCAGACTTTCTCCTCTTCCTCTTCCTACCTACACACACACACTTAGGAGGGGGCAGACAACACTGTCTCATTGTCAGCATCTAAAGACAGACTACAGTGCAATTTTTCTTTCTGGCATCTGGAAGATATTTCAGACAGCTCACTGACCACCACAGTCCATTAACATATCTAATTAAGTGCAAAACTAAGATCAGAACCCAAGAGAGCATTTTTTTTCAATAAATTTGGACACAGTTTTCCAGTTTAAAATTTCCAAACTGAAACATAGTGTTCAAAAAATTATGCAAGTTTGATATCCAGTTGGTTAGAACTGTAACTCAGTGACACATGTTCTATTTCCTCCTCAAATACATTCACCTTTTTTGCATTTTGTCCCAGATATTTGAGGAAAACTAGCAGTTGTAGCAGAGACCAAAAAGTAGGGAGGGGGAAAGGATGGGGTGGGTGGGAGTTAAGACTTGGTTTGGTTACATTATTTTCAATTTTGCTTATCTCATTAGGAGTCAGTGTGAGAACATATCACAGTTGCCCTGAGGTATCCCTCTAGCATGGGGATAACCAGTTTGGGTATCAGTTTTCCATCCTTGCAATCAGGTTATATTTCCACCTGAAAAGCTAGAAATTTACATTATTATTTAGCAAAAGTAGCGATTCCTATGGAAACTCTCAGTTGCAGCAGCTGGAGCTCTGAGAGCAATGTAAGACTGGCAACTAGAAGCTGAGATTTCTTTTATTGGTGTTTGTTACATAGTCTCAGTCAACAACCAGCAAAATCAACTTTAAACCCAGTCATTCTGGCAATATAAAAAAACCAATAGGAAACAGTCAAACAGAATAACAGCACTTTTTTTTTGTTTGCACTCATTTTTAGAGTATATTTTGATCGACAACACTATGGGTATCAAAAGTTTGAAGACAGCTGCCTGCCAAACTGAAAAAAAGACTGTTGGCATTGAGTTGTTTATTTACAAAGAATAAACTTACACAATTCATAAATACTATGGGATAGGATTGGGTTTGGAGATAGGTGGGGTTTTTTTGTTTGTATGATAGCACAGGCCTGGTGGACCCTGAAACAGACACGTCAAAGAATTCATACAGCAAGTTTTATCCATAACTTCCTTACCTTTAGGTTAGAAACTATTTTTATAAATATGATATGGTATTTTACACAGCTTGCAGTGTAAAATCATCTTCTGATGGTGACTGTTAAAGAATGCTGAGGTGCTTGACTCACAACTTTTGTTCTCATAACAATGCAAGACTGAGGATAATATTTAGGTGGACTTTATGTCTGCAGTTGGTACTTCATCAGATTGTATTGTTCTGTCCCGGTAGACCAAGACATAATTGTAACTACTAAAATGGAAGAGAGCAAATAACATTAGAAAAGAACATCCAGACGAGGGAGCAATAATAAGATATTTGGTCTAGATCAGAGCAAGTATTGAGTCCTTTTGGCATCAAAAATCTAATCTAAGCAGCTTTATTCAAGCCCTGGAGGAGAACTGAAGAATAAGCCTGTGCTACTCTGATTAAAATCTCATTTAAGAAGCTGACTACTGAGTCAGGACAAACAAAACCAGAACAGGCTAAAAAAAGCCTTGAAACTAACGGTTTCACTGGAAATTAGTTTCACAGTATCACATTATGTATGTATTTAGGAAGGCCATACCACTCACGAAAAAAGAGCAAAAGATTTAAGTTACCTATGCTATTACAACTATCTCATCTGTATTGTAAGAATTATCCAAACTGACAAATTGCCTTTATTCATCTGGTGAAGGACAGCTTCTGATGATAAAATAGATTTTTCACAGACTAAAAAACCAAATAAAGTCAGCCCCCTTCCTCTAAAATATCTGTCACGTCACTTCCAGTTCTTCCTCCCCAGAGATATTCTAGGGAAAATATTTGGCCCATCACCAACTCAGCAGCAGATGAGTGTGTCAGAAAAGGGCTGCGGTAAACTTTGGTTTTACTTCCTAATTCCAGAATGAACACAGGAACAGGTCCTTCCCAGCAGATAGCTGACAGTTCTGCTAAGTTGCATTTACCACAGCAAGCCCTGGAGGCCATTCCAGCTCTGCCTGGAGTGTTCATATTCCTCAGGCATTATGGATTATTTCATGGATCCTTTTCACTGATACATATGAGCTACATAAATAATTCCTAATTCAGAAACTGACTTTTTTTTTACAGCACTTTTGATTAAAAAATTATTTGACTTTTTGACAAAAAAAATGTCTTTACACTTCCACAATATATGAAAAGTATTAATTTGCAGAAAAATAATTTTCATTAACACTATTAACACAACTTATTTATTATTAACCACTTATTAACCACTATTTTCTTTGAATGATCACCTTTCTAATATATTCTGTATGTTCTTTGATACCCCATTTTACAGCACTGCATCAACCTACATACAGGTTTTACATTCTATTTATTTTCCCTTTTCGTGGTTCCATGATAATAATTCTCAGGCAGTCTTTTCTGGATTAACAGTGTTATTTCTTATTTTGAATTGGCAGAAGACCTAATGCAATTAATGGAACTAGGAAAATACTAGTTATCATCACATCAGAATTCTGCAGAAAAGTTTGAATTCAGATTTTGGAAGGATGCTGAAGTATTTTGTTTTATCTATCCAAATTACAGGACTAGTAAAACAGTAATATAAAAACAGTCAAAAGGGGAAAGTGTTACAGATTATCTGTCTCCAGGCTACCCAGAATTTTACTACATTTTAGTGTAGCATACATTTTAGTACATCCTATCTAGTAATGCCAAAGTCTAAAACTTAAATGCCTATACTATCTACATATTACATCCATGCCGCAGACTTTCAGTGAGTGCTCTGCTAATTTCTAAAGTTCACTGCAACACCCTTGTGAATCACTGATACTCCAATAGAGATTTAGATACATTATTTAAATTATTTTATGACATCTGCAAAGCATAAGAAACCAACTTCTATTGAAAATCATAGGAAATTAGTTACATAGCACAAATTTTCAAAACTACTCATTGCCAAACTAACTCTGTTCACATTCATAGCCACAGAAGTTTAACCTTTGGTTATAATTGAACCCGTGTTTAATGCTCCTTAACATTCATAGTCCCATTTTTAAATTAAATTTAATTTTTTGTCAGGATAAATGGTGCCTGAGAGTTACATTCAAAAGTGTGATGTAAATATAGCAATGTATGGAATACAGGATTTACAATTTAATTAAAAATACTCGGGACTTTTAGAGTAAGCAAGTTCAAATCAGTTTTATTTATCTAGAGGGAAAATACAAGGATTTATTAATACATATTTTTACAGATGATTTACAAGTCAGTGGGCATAAAAATGTAAAATTCAGAACTATAAAAACAAGCCTAAAACTACAAAAAAAATGTTATGGAAACTTCCAAAACTCTCTGCAGATAAGCACATATTTTCAGTAGATGTATTTTGGCAATATCTACAGAAATGTACTAAGGGCAGAGTTAACGAAGAATTTCCTTGTAGTTATCAGTACAAAGCCACTCTGATTAAATGCATATAAATTTGGAGCAGATGACCAGTTGCCACTAATCTTTACTAAAGCCCATGGAAAACTGTGATAACATTAAAGTTTATGTATTATACTAGACAGAACTAGTTTCAGCGATTTAAATCTGAGTAAAAAGCAAGCTTTCTGCTTGAGTAATTCAACAATTCAGACACCCATTAATACTAAGCGGATTTATACACACAAGTGGCTCCAGTCTATGTGCACTGAAATGTTATGTGAAGTCCATTTTCAGGCCCTTTTGACTTGTGTGTCAAATCTCAGACTGTGAAAGAATGAGGACAGACATATAATGTACCTGTACCAGATTTCCAGAGCAGGCAATTTTTCTGGTGAGTATTCCCTAGCTATATGCCCCAAACTGTGTTCCCTTTCCATCTAATCTATGACAGGCTGAATCTGAACATTTTAAAGTTGCAGCTGAAGGACTTTAATCTTTATCAAAAAGATGTCTAGCCCTTAGTTTAATTAATACAGACATTACCATCATAACAAAATAGTTTTCAATCTAAATGTTCGACAGTTTTCACAGAAGATGATCATATTTAGTTCCTTCCCGTCTCTGCAATAATACTGTGCAACAGAAATCGCTGGACATCAAATCTGCTACAGCATATTCAGTACATTTCTTAAACTGGAATGCAGAAACTATAAAATTCTTTATGAGCAATGTGATTTTTTTTTCTTCTTGATTCATATACAGAAGAAACCATAGCATTTTCAAAGACTGAGGAGACCTTTGGTGATTAATATCATGGTTCATGTTGCTCTGTTAAAGGTTTGTGCTGTTTCAACAGATAAAGTTGTTAACATTTCCTGATCTTGCAGGTAAACTCTGCAGGAGCAGATTAATGTCTATACCAATAATTTCATTCACAGCTTCTACCTGGAGAAGACCACCTAGGATGCTGACTGTACTGCAAAAATTAAGCTCCTTCTGCAAGGAAGGACTAAGTTCTGCCATACAATTTCAGGCGTCATAAAGGAGAGTATTTTTTAAAACCTAATTTATTTCTTCTTAATCTTTCAGGGTTACGATTTTAAGACACGAGCGGAATAAATGCAAACAAGTGATGATTCATCTTTAATAGCAAAGCAGCTTATCCACCTGGCATGTTTCATAGACACCTTTGGCTCTGCTGGCTAACATCAGCACATACTGGCTTCCTGGTATTGGAAAGAGAATGATTTTCTTCCAAAAATATATGTCCTATAATTTACAGGAGAATGAAAATGGTCACAAGCTATGAAAGGCTTATTTAAGGAGAAAATATTTTGGAAAAATATTTTGTTTAAAGCCAAGCTACTAGTCAACTGCTTCCAGAGGAGACCAATAGGGAGCTACCTTGAAAGCTGCTACTTGGCAAAATCCTGCTGAGCTGCACTGCAATAATTACACAGATGTACATTGCACATACCCTGGAAAAGAAAGACCTAATTTTGAGAGGATCCTGCAGTAAGAAGTCTCCTAGGGGGGCTGAAAAGCTAAAACAGAGCTAGAGCTGACTACAAAGAAAACAGTAACATCTTTAAAGCTACAGTCAGGAATGAATATTGGTTTAGGACATCAGATTGTGCTTGTTCACTGCTTCATATTCTATACATCTGTGAAACTCGTCCTCTATCAGTTTCCCAGTATGTAACTGAAACAAGACCTCATGGGTAAACTAGACAAACATTCACGTACTGAACAAATAATCTACTCTCTGTCAGTACTGTATTAGCATCGCGTGCGAACATATTGGCGCATAGACCAGCATGAAAAGATCCCAGTAAGAGCATTACCCCCACTTCTCTTGGGAAATTATTTCATATCCAAATATAGCTTAGTAACGTATGAACAAGAATTTTCTCATGATAGTCCACTTACATTTCACCTTTTCCTCAATTTCGTTCTATTAACTCTAATTGTAGCACTGTGTTTATTCTAAAGGATTCTTCTTCCTGATTGTCACTACCCTTCAAATATTTATGGGTTATTTTCATTCTTCCCAGAACTGTTGTGTGAAGGCCATACAACTTCAAAGTATGCAAGGTCAGGAAATGTCAGCTGCATCACCATGTCACGGAGCTATGTCAGCATTGTTTGGAACTGGCTGGATTTCTAGGCAGAAGGTCTCATTATTGATCCACTTTTTAATAGTTTAATCAATTATTTGGCACAGTATAAAAAATATTCTCCTGCCCCTTCTAAATTTCTACACTTAAATGTGCTTCTTTTGGTGTTTGGAGGTTTTAGGGGGAGAATGTGTGGATGTAACTCTCATTTCGTATGTAATATTAATGGACCTTTTTTTCTGGTTTATAATGGATGTCTCTCATGCATTTTAATAAACTTTTAATGGCTATAAAGGACCATCTAAGTTGCTCACAGGAAAAACAGCCCACATGGCACATCAAGTGACATTTGTGGTTCTTTTCACTTCTGCTTCCTGACTGCTGTTACACTAAATGTTGTGAGAGATGAGTGAGTTGTGGAGAACATCAGCAGAAAAGCCTTTCTACATGTGAGCTTCTCAGAAATACTTACTCAAGAATAGTTTTTTCCAGAACAGCAGTCCCTGAATAATTCATCTGTGAATACTCTTGTTCCAGGATAAAAGTGCCACATCTGGTTTAACATGATCCATTTTGAAAACAGTTTGAGATAAACCATTGTGGCAATTCTGTAGCTCATAAACACAGTTATTCTAGGATAATTATTCAAATCCTTTTGTAACTTTAATCCAAGTAATCCATCAAGAGAAAATAAGACTTAGGTAACTGAAATACTCCAAATATGCACAGAATAGAACAGTAATAAAGCTGGAGATCACGGAGTAAGAAAAGCAGAATGAGCACCACAGTAGCTACTCACTCTTCAACCAAGCTTGTATAACTACAGGAAGGAAGGACACATGAGGCAAAATCAAGGAGTATCAAATCCAGTTTATGAGTAATTTGATATCTTAACCACCACGTTAATGGACTGAAACACCTAGTGTTACACCAGTGCCTGCTTTCCAGTTTCTTCCTCTGCCCTTAAGGGTCTAAGCGTAAAACTTTCACTTCAGTTATGCTGTGCAGAACCCCTAAGGTCTCCCATCCAACGAGAGAGTGGGCAACCTGTGGGCACAGATCTCTTGGCCTGTGCACCAGTGCATGAAGTTCAAGACACTGAGGACTCCTTTTCTCCAGGGGAAAGCAAAAGTGCTTGTGGGTAACTTGCAAACTTCAGTACCCTTTTGGCACAGAAACACCTCTGGCTTTCTGCATTTTAGATTCATCTCACAAAAAGAACCAGTGCCTTTACATCCCCGTCTTTGTCCCCCTTCCCTGTCTGCTCCCTGTGATGTTGCTATCATTGCTCAAACTAAGTATTCATGTGGGCATAAGCCTCTTCAGTTCTGTATTGCTTTTTTTGCTTCTTTGATCACTTTACATTTGCCCTATTTGACAAGTTAACAAGTCCAGAAACATGGAGCTGTTCTTCCAAAGTTACACTGGTTTTATTTAAACAAAATTACTTCCTTGATTAACCAAAAAAAAAAAAAAAAATCCCCTGATAACAAAATCACTCCAGCTCAGCAATCAAAGACAGGGTGTGGGCTGTCTCAAGCCATTGGAGATGGCAGGCCTTAGAGAAGGAGCAGCTTTTGCAGGGAGGTGGGAAGGGTGTTGGTGAGCAGACCCTGATCCCTAGGGGAACTTGAACCGTGCATGAAACTGCAAAACTGGGACATTGCTGGGGGACTGCTGCTTAACCTTCACTGCTTTCTGCTCCTAAGCCTCGTCTGAGAGGGAAGCAGTTTGAAAACAGATCAGGGTGTCATGAAAGCACCCTCAGTCAGGAGTGGATCACTTAAGATTTAGGGCTTTTTCAAGATCAGTTCAAGTCTGTACAGTATGGACTGGACAATGTTGGGGGGTTATTTTAGATAAATTCATGTCTTGGAAGGTTCTTAATGCCATTCTGATTATAGGGGATGTGGCAATCTCTGTCTTTAACTCAAACACAAATCATGCAGGAGTCAGCCTTTTCAACTCTAGTATGAATCTAAAATACCTTTGCAGTCTTTTTATTGCTGTAACAACAAAGTCTGCTGAGCTGTGAGGCAGTGCACATAGTCTGAGAGCTCTGTAACAACCAGTATAAAGTACAGTATAAACAATATAAAAGCAATATAAATTATATAAATCATACACATAAACAGTACAAAGCACAGTACTAGAAGACGAAAGCAAATGAACAGTTATTCATAAACCTGATGAAAGTCTGGAAGTAACACACATGGGATCTGTAACAGGAGATGTTTCCACTTGGACCAGGCTGCCACCAGTAAATATCTTTGTGCAGGTGTATGCCTCTGCGAACAAACAGTTGATGCTCACTGTGCAACACAAGGTTTGCTCTCCCTGCCCATTTGTCTGGAAGGGCTTGATCAGTATTATGAGGAACATGGCTTTGGAGAGAAGTTTTCCAAAGATGCCCAGGCTGGATTCTTGTAACGTGCAAAGCATGAAAACCTTTGAAGAAGAGCTATAGTGGTAAAACCTGCATGCCCTTCTCATGAAATGTAGTTACTTTGATAACAGGAGTGGCAAGCAGTTTCTTTCTGAGGGAAGACAGTGTTATGGAAACAAGTTTGGAGATGTTTGTCAGGAAAAAAATTCTAGCAGAAAGAAAAGCCGTTTGATTTTTAAAAGAAAGGTCTGAAACAGCTCAGCATGTGTTTGAGGCACATAGCAAATTGAAAACTGCCAGGCCTGTGGGTCTGGGAGATGCACAGTCTGCTGTGCTGAACCAACGGAATGCTGTCTCTCATTTCTGTGCAACTGGTCTCTCAGCAGCTCTTCAGTTACCTGCCCAAGCTGGGTTTGGCTTGGAGAAACAAACAAGCTTGTGACCTTTGAGGATCCGAAACAGTAACTACAGAGGATGGTAGTGCTTGAGCTGGGAACGATGCTCTGGCATAGATACCCTGTACGGCCTGACAGAAATTAAACCCACTGTCTAAAATTGAAGGGGCTTTTAATGTAAGAGAATTTTTGCAAGCAGGGAGGTAAAGTGTTTTCATTCCCTCCTGGTGAGATGGTATAATTTGTGGTTTATGTGAGCCAAATGCTGAGCTGGTAACCTGTAGGAAAGCTCTGGTAGAGGCCTTGTGAAACCTTCCACTGGTTGTATTTTTTCCTTGGGAGTGGTATACCTACTACAGGAGTTGGTTTGGTGGAGGAGTAGGAGGCAACAGCAGTCCAAAATAGCAACAATTAAATGGGGGCAGGTGGGCAACCACAGCAGGGCTTATGGGACCCTACCATGCATACAGAAGAGGGCTAACGTCAAAGCCATACTGGTAAATTAAATCCTGGAAAAAGCGGCACAAGAAATGGGAAATGAGGCTTCTCCTGGTGGGAGGTAGGATTGAGTGGGATGGAGCTCTGGCTCCGTGGGCCTGGGCAGAGATCGGAGGCCTGACAGCAGCCCAGCGAAAGCCCGGCACAGCCTTGAGGGCTCCAGGGTGGCAGGGCGACCTGGCACAGCCTCAAGGGCTCTGGGTTGGAAGGGAGACCTGGCACAGCCTCGAGGGCTCTGGGGTGGGGGAGCAACCTGGCACAGCCTCAAGGGCTCCGGGGCAGTGGGGCAACCTGGCACAGCCTCAAGGGTTCCGGGGTGGAGGGCAAGCACCAGGCTGAGACTGCTCCTCACAGCTCTTCCTGTGCCATTGCTGCTCTCCAGGGCCTGTAGGTTGCTGAAGGTCCCCTCCCCTTTTATTGGGCATAAACAGTGACGTTTCAGTCACAGGGGGATGTGAGGGTGCATGTGGGGGGAGCCACCATGGGAGAAAGTGGGGGCTGGCCCCTAACTGGCAACAGAGAGTTCGAGACGGTTCCCCGAGCAACTACTTCAGATTTGTGCTACCTAGTTCTTATTCTCCTTTAATAGAAAAATTAGAAAAATCCCTTTTCTACATTGAAAACTGATTCGCATATCTGGGAAACCTCGTCCCCCAGTAAAAACAGTCATCAGCACACTTCTTCACAAAGCTCCAGTTTCTCTATAATGTAATTCTGTACTTACAGCCTCATCTCCCTTCTTTAAAAATCATTTGCCAGAAAATTACTGGCATCAGGTGGTGTTATGTGGAAAGCAGAATTGAAGTGTCTGGGCCATGTGTGCGCATTTCTTAACACTGTTTGCCATAGAAGAGTACGAGGCAGACAAAGAGGTTAGTAAAATGCAAGCATTTGACCTGACGATGGTCTTAGGTGGTCATTTTACACTGAAAGAAAAGGTAAATAACTATGGTGGTTTCCAAGTATAGTATTAATCATCCTCAAACAATACCTTGTCCTAAACATAAATACATACGTACGTAAAAATATCAAGCTTTTTCCAAGCCTTCAGTAAAACAATTTGGGCATTCTGTCTGGCCCACATCACTCCTCAGGATGCCAGTATCAAATCTTTCTATAAGTTTTGCCTCAGGAGATTTGCGGATAACTTACTTGCAAGTAAATTCCTTGCAGTCAAGGAGAAGGTATGTGTATGTAAATCACACTCTTCTCACTGAAGGAGAGGTTCAGCTGCTCTGTGGCACTTCTGTCTCCCCCAGTTCAGACTCAGATGACAAAGATTTAGCAAGCCACTAACTTCTTTTGCCTACTTGTCTAGCTTTCTTTGCAGCATCCCTCTTCATACTGTCCGAGAGCCTGCTGTACACACTGTCATGCATCCAGGAGCAACAACTCCCTGGCCTGGATTTGATTCTTACATCTCAAGATGACAAGTCATCCTCCACCATCAGATCTCAAAGTCAGCCTAACACAAAAAACTCTACTCCTTTTTATGTACTTCCCTCCCTATCAGGATACCTGAATGCATACCTGCCTATAGCAAGGGTTCCTGTGACACTCGAGCAATTTGCAGAGCACTTGTACATCTGTGTCTCTCACAAGTATAAGAACACAGATGAGAACCACCTACCCAGGGGTCCCTATTGCCCAAAGCAACAAAAGATCTCCTAGCATGTATGGGAGCAGACTCATAAAACTTGCAAGAGGAGTGTGTCACAGAAATTGTATTTAACCCTACGTATACCCTTGAGATTAGATAGCACTAAGCAGCCACTCCCAGCCATTCACTAGCCAGTGATAAAACAAATAAAATTTTGCTGCAAGAGGGTGACATTTGGCAGGCTTCAAACCGCAGTGCCCGGGACTCTGTCCAAGATGGATACAAGGGCTCGGAGAATGGCATGAAGAAGGCGGCAACAAAGGGGCGACCTGCCAAACATTGCAGCTGGTCTCTGAGAAAGGATGGGTACGTGCTTTTCTAACACATTACCAGACCACTTAAGAAGTGTCATGGCATTCACTGCAGTAAGCTGCCCAATCTCTCTCTCAGACAGAGGCCAAGGGCACAGAAAACCATCAGGAAAAGCAGGAGAATGCACATCAAGAAAATTGGGGCAGATGCTAATCCCAAAATGCCCAAGGCTGCGCTGCTGCCAAGAATCACTCACTCTTTGAATGGGCCAAATAGCATTTATAACCCCTTCCCACTCTCTTTTAACAGCCCCTCAGCTGCCTTAAAAATTCAGATATTTGGTGCCACCCATGTGAAAGGAAGCTATTCTCCCTCTCTATTGCCACAAAGGCCGCCAGAGGACAAGATGCAAGTTCTCTCCACATGCATCTAAGAGCCAGCTCACAACTTTATTTCCCCTTGATTCACAAGCTGACTTCCCACTGAAAGAAATTGAAACCTCTGTTCAAGGGCAAAGTATGACCCTTAAAAATGCAAGGTCACAGAATTTAAATTGCTTGCTAGAGAAGAGTTTCTTCTCTGTGCTCCTGCAGATCATCTCTCTCTAACAGGACAAACACAAGTACGTGAGTATTTCTGGCTCCTGCACCAGCATCAGGAGGTCCAAGACACCTCCTGGGTGACTAAGGCGAGGTGTTGTGCAGGGCCTCAGCATGGCTGTGGGGTCTTTGCAAGTGCCACAAGGTGTCAGGGATCTGTGGGATGTGGGGAGGACATGGGGAGCCCTTAGAGAAAGAAAAACAGGGAGAGCAAGGGAGGTCTGAGGCTTTCTAGGCTCTTCGGGCAAGAAAAGAGCAACCAAGAGTTGCTGGGGCCCACCTCCTGGGGAAGTCAGGCTTCTCCACCTCCCTGGAGCTCTGTGTGCATGAGGAGTTCTGCCCTAACACCCAGGGCCATATTCAGTCCCATCCAACATGGGGAAGAGGTCTGATGGGGGGGAAATGCCTGGAAATGCTGCCAAAACAAGGCTTTGTTTGGAGAGGAAAGACTTCTGATGCTGGTCTGAGGGGAGAGCAAACAAGAAGCCCCACGCAGGAGGACTGGAGGGGGTTTAGTTCTCTGGGAGCTGGCATTAAGGACTTCCCTTATCCCAGATGTGCCGGGTTTCTTCATTCCCCCATGGCTTTATGTGATTTTAACCCCCTTTCCCTCTCCTGTTCTCTTGCAGAGCATCCATTCATCCTGGATGCCCAGGAGGGAGATGAGACCCTCATCCCACAGGGTAAGTTTCTCACCCTCAGCAGTGTTGTGCACCACCAGGTAAGAGAAGCCTTTGCCTGTGCCCTGGCCTGGAGCCCGTAGACCTGATTCCTCTGAAGGGAAAACAGAACAGGGCAGGGCATGATGGGGCGTTCCTCCACCAGGACCTTCTTGAAGGCCAGAAGCACACAGGGATTTGTGAGCCAGGTGCCACCAGGTATTTCAAGGCTGTAGGAGATCTTGGCTGTTTCATGCAGCCCCAAGGAGCAGCCTGGTTTCCACAGCAATTTCCCTCTTGGCTATGTCTTAGGAGGACTCTGAAGCCCTGAGCCTTTGAAGGCCACTCAGCCTCAACTCCCAGGCAGCCGCGGCTTCTCCAAAACTCTGCACATGCCCAGGGCTGCTATGGGGTAGGCTGGGTTTTGGCTGTGGGTCCCATGCCCAGGTCCCAGGGAGATAAGAGTTGCCAGTGCAATTTCTTTTCAGTCTCTCTTGACACTGATGTGACTTTCTCTAAAATAGACCTTGTTGTCACAGCTCTCTGATGAAACCAAAGAGCACAGCCCATAAAGCAGAGCTGTCCTGTTGCATCTTGCTGCAGGGTAAGGAGAGGAGATTTGATGATGCCCCGTTGTGTCCTGGCAGTTTTCTCTCAAGCTGTGGAAAAGGGCCTGAGCTACCTGCTAATGCAGAATGGGCTTTCCTCCCTGCAGCCAAATCTGCCCCAAATCTGGGGGGGGGTTTCCAGCACTCTGTGGTGGGGCTGGCACTGGCGATTCTGGGGGCTGCAGCTGCAGAGGACCTGGGTCAGAGTGAAGGACATGAGCAAGAAGAGGGAGCAGGGAAGAGGAGTGTGAAGGAAGGAGCAGTCATAGGCCTTTACATTGGCCACATCGCGTTGCACCAAAAGCCTAGATCTAAATATCAAGATCAAATGCCTTAAACATACTGCCAGCACATTGGCTCTCACTCACCTCTGGTAAAGGCACCCATCCCTCCCCTCTTTCCACAACAAACTAAAGACAAATGGCAAAACCAAAGCAGCTGTCAGACTTGCAGCCTGTTTAGGGGCTTGGAGGGCTTTATTATGCATTACCTAAGCATTAATCAAGAAGTCAGATACTACTTCTTTTGTGTCTCTAGTACTAAAGCTGAAAGACAATAGAAGCCAAAAGAAATCTAACCAAAAGCAATAGCATTTAAGATTCAATACATTAAAATGTTAGTATCCTAAACATGTTTGCTGATGACATGAGAGCTAAGCCTTTAGCCCAAAGCTGAACACTTTTTCTTGCCTCGTCAGCACAAGATGAGGTTCTTTACTACAAAGTCCTGCATGTAGTATTCAAAAATACAGGCAGATTGATAAAACACAGATAAAAAACTCATACTTGCCCTTCTCCTCATCTCTGACTTAATTTTCTGTAACAATAGTTGCTAATCTCTAGCAACAAAAAAGATAAATAAATTGTGAAATCCAGCAGTTCTGACCTGACAAATCCTTTTAAAGTCAGTTAAGTTGTGAACTTTCATGGGCTTTTATCACTCTGACCTGATACAAGTGGATTTTTTTTTTTTTTAGTATTTGAAAGCTGTTGCTGACAGGTATTTATTGCTGCCATCATCCACTCTTAACATTTAGACTGTAAAAATTGACTCTAGTCTGTCGACCATTAAGCAGCAATAATTATGTCTGAGGTTGTGAAAGTGAAGTGTGACAGCCATTTCATACCTAGTGCTTTAACAGGTCTTATAACCTCCTGAATTACTTTTATTTTCTACTTTCCATGCACCAGTCAACGATATGAGCGTGTTTAGGGAGAAAAGTAAAGTTTGTACGTGACAAAAAAAGTGAAATTTTACTGCACTATTGTTGTGAAGGAGTATTATCATGCATCGGGTGGGTGTTAAGGTGCCAACTCACAAAAATATCTTGGTTCTTCATCTGTGAATACACCAGTAAACAGTTTTTAATTAGATACATTGGCATTGCAAAACAAAGTCTTGCTACTGCAACTAAGCAAGAACTGTACTTTGTACATATGTAAAAAGTTATACACTAATGGAAAGATTTTTGTGAACTGCAAGTATCTACTAACCATATGATTTTGATCACAAGACCAATAGGAATACATAGCACAAGTTTTCTGTAATATAAAGCGTGCATGTCAAGCACCAGTTTGCAATGACTTTTAGGACTGGCATATTTATTAAGCTGTAAAATCTTTAGGGGTCTGCTTGTAACTTGTCAATACATGTTCGTGTTCTAGTGGTAACCCTCCTGGGTTACATATTTCTTATTTATTTTGTTTCTGGGCACTAGAAAGAAGGAGGGAGATAGTGCCTCAGACTTTCATTTGCTATGTTAGCTTGGGCCTGACAATGAAGCACTCCTGCAGGTAAAATTCCTGGCAGATCCCTCCCAAGAACTGCAGCAAGATCCCTTCCTGCAGCAGCTATATAGACCAGACAATTATTAACAGCTGTTATATAGCGTGAAGCCGCATGATTACATTCCCTTTCCCAAGTTAAATGGTCAAAACCTCATCAATATAGAAGAATGAAAAAAATACAAATGTTAACAATATGCTGCAAATTATTATGCAAAACCCAGACACATTTTCAGCTTGTTTGGTTTTAAATTATCTCAGGCTCATACAGTTTACTCAGAATGACTGACTCATAATGGGAGCTTTTCTTGACATTTAAAATTCACTTCATTTTTAATGAATGAAATTATTTTCATAACTTGACATGTCTTGTAAAGTTCTGTGTTGACCTAGTCATATATGTGCATCTTGTTTACATTTTAAAAATTAAATGGCACAGAATGACAGGAATATTATATGCACATAAAACCAAATTTGGGTTGCCTGTTTATGTGGATGGCACCTCGACATATAACTGAAAGTCTTCTTATAGACTATGTCTGTTAGCAAAAAAAAAAAAAAAATCACAGTGCATCAGCAACAAGGAACTGATGGCTGGAAAGCATCTAGTCAAGAATATAGACATGATGTCCATAATTTAGTACTCAGGAACAGCAAAAGGAGAAGGCAAGATTTTCTCACTAATTCTACAGGAAAATCCTTCAAACTGGAGTGTCCTACATTTTAGTAGAGAATCTGCTCCTCTGAATTAGGTAGGTATCATCCTCACAGAGTCATATATATTTGCCAGGAAAAAAAAAAATTGTCATATTACTGAATTAGCCTATCTACCGTACCAGAGATTATCCTCTGCAGACTATGCACGAAGCAGGAAAATTGCAGTACATTTATCTTTTCATCTGCTCATATATTTTTTCAGGTATTCAGAAAACCACTCACTGAAAATTCTCCTTGCCCAGGAGAAAAGGTCAAAGTCTAGGTACTACTTAAATGTCATTTAACCGTTACGGCAGGGTCCAGAACAACTTTAAATATTCAATAGAAGAAAGCCAAGGATAAAAAAAAAGATGCTTGGGAACTTAGATTTGATTCAAATCTAAGTGTATGATATTTTTAATAGTAAAAAAGAAGAAATGTCTTAACAAAATCTTCCTGGCAATGATTTTGAGGTTTAATCAGACATGGAGAAAACAACAACAACAACAAAATAGACTTTTGAGAGGTTAGAGTACCTTTATAAACAGCTTTATGATGAGAGGTATTGATAGGCAAAGCAAAGTAACACCAAGATTGGAACAAGGAGTAAGTGTTAAGAACAAAACCAGTAAGATAAAGCCGAATAAATTAATTTATCAAAGCCTTCTTAGAAAAGTCAAGTTGAGAGAAGTTTGACTTGTTCAAGACTAATTGTAGCAATCAACAGGCACATGACAGAGTACTTCAAGATGAAGTCAAACCATTATATATTTATTTATTGTCTATTCTCTCATCTTCTTTAAGACTCTCTAGCTATTCCCAATATTGAGTGATACTCTCTAGAATAACATATGCTTGGTTTTATAAAACTAATTTTTTTTTAACCTACCATAGCATACAAAAGTCTAGGTTACCTTTCTAAGGCAGGAGTTACCTTTTCATTCAGAGCTTAGCACAGTAGATACCTGGCTCATTACTAGCCATGCTAGCTAATAGAGCAATACCAAGAATACTAAAAAGAATTCTTTTTCCTTCCAGTCCACGGGTGAGCATATATTTTATGAAGAGAAGAACGTAGGAACCACTATTTAAAGCTTTAGAGTCATTCTGTGCTGTCAAAGCTGCTCCATTTTGCACAAAACACTTCAGTATTCATTAAAGCAGAGCCTGGGACCTACATCTCTCAGAAGAATATGCTCCCTACTAGGCTACAACATCACTCTCATCATTCCCTTTGGACCATAAAAATCAGTATGATGATGAATGGGAATCCAGGTGGTTTATTTCTAGAGCATTTTTAATATAAAATTGCTATGAGATATTTCTTTCAGCAAAGATAATCTGGTTTGGTGACGGGATGAAAAAAATTTCTATTTTGGGTAAATTCACTATCAGTATATATAGATATGTTAGTTAAACTTCTGGTTTTATTAAGTTTGGTACTTTCCTAAAGAAAGTTAGAGCAGTAGATCACAAAAATATCTCACCAAATTTATTTTATAAGTTAACTATAAGCATTAGCTTCTTGAAATGGCTGTCTCTTTAATTTCAGGACATGTTTTCTATCTAGTTGGAAGACAGTAATGTCACAGTAAACTGCTGTTCAGGGAAACAGTATGCTAATATTTGAAAGTAAATACTTCAAATTTGTGCTACCTAGTTCCTATTCTCCTTTAATAGAAAAATTAGAAAAATCCCTTTTCTACATTGAAAACTGATTCGCATATCTGGGAAACCTCCTCCCCCAGTAAAAACAGTCATCAGCACACTTCTTCACAAAGCTCCAGTTTCTCTATAATGTAATTCTGTACTTACAGCCTCATCTCCCTTCTTTAAAAATCATTTGCCAGAAAATTACTGGCATCAGGTGGTGTTATGTGGAAAGCAGAATTGAAGTGTCTGGGCCATGTGTGCGCATTTCTTAACACTGTTTGCCATAGAAGAGTACAAGGCAGACCAAGAGGTTAGTAAAATGCAAGAGAAACAGAAAATCAGAATGATTTCCAACGGATTTCTCACAGAAAGGAGAATAGTTTTCGCTTTAGAGAAAACACTAAGACTCAGATCTGTCATTTCGAATTCTAATAGTAAGTAAGAATAAGCATTTGACCTGACGATGGTCTTAGGTGGTCATTTTACACTGAAAGAAAAGGTAAATAACTATGGTGGTTTCCAAGTATAGTATTAATCATCCTCAAACAATACCTTGTCCTAAACATAAATACATACGTACGTAAAAATATCAAGCTTTTTCCAAGCCTTCAGTAAAACAATTTGGGCATTCTGTCTGGCCCACATCACTCCTCAGGATGCCAGTATCAAATCTTTCTATAAGTTTTGCCTCAGGAGATTTGCGGATAACTTACTTGCAAGTAAATTCCTTGCAGTCAAGGAGAAGGTATGTGTATGTAAATCACACTCTTCTCACTGAAGGAGAGGTTCAGCTGCTCTGTGGCACTTCTGTCTCCCCCAGTTCAGACTCAGTAGGGTCCTTATTTTGGGGCAGATGTCAAAGATTTAGCAAGCCAAAGGAATGATTAGGCAGGACAGAGGCCCATCAATAGTTTATGGCCTGGTATATTCACCTACAAGCCATTATCTGTTCCACAAACAAGAAATCAACCTCCAACAGCAAAGGATTCAGCAGCAGTGCTCATCAATGCAAATACAAGCAACACAACAGGATCTAGAGTACCCCCTCTACCTTGGAGAGAGCAGCTTACCTTCTTTATGTATTTCCCACAACTTCAGCATTTCACCATCACTTTCACAGAAAGCTGGGAATTTGCAAGAGTCTACAGCTGTCTTTGGATGAGACATCCACAGTGAGGTTTTTGCTAGGTTGAAAACTATCTTTAAATACTTTCACTTTTCTAAGGAATGGTTCTGTTCTAAAACGATGGCTTATGTGTATGAAAATGGATTACTTTTTGACATACTGCCTCGGTAACAAGTTCCAAGAATGATGATGTGAACAGTTCCTACAAATAGTGCAGGTCTATCTTTGAGGAAAAGACAGATCTAGATTTCCCTTTCCTGACTGTGTGGGTTTGGTAGAAGAATATATGTAAACCCCCCCATGAATTTGGGAGAAAAGCTACAGAGGTGCACACATTCACACACTTTATTGTGGACATGAAATTGGGTAAGTTCACAACACAACCTTCTGGTGAGACAGCTATTTTCACCAGAGGCTGTCAGACCTGGCAATAAGCAGCATCTGCTCCAGGAAAAGGTTGAAGAAATTGGTCCTCCTGGCAGGCACAGTAGCAAGCATATTTGTGTTAACGTAACTAAACCTTTTTTACTAGTCCTAATGTTCTTCATCTTCACTTTAACGATCCTTACCACTTTCGTCTCATTTGATATTATGAGGCTCCTCAGAATTTTATCTGTGACATTCCTATATATAGTATTTCTTATATGCAGGTTTTATATTTTACCCTATCATTTCCCAGAAGCTACTTTGGAATTTTAATGCCAACCAGTGGTTTTGCTTTTGATAAAATATATACTTACACCTGAGTCTTGAAGTCTATTTTGCTCTACAAAATGTCCGTGGAGACGAATGCATAAGAAGAAGAGAAAGTGGTAAAAATAATTTTGTTTAAACAGACAAACTCATGAATCCTACTAACAGTTAATGCATGGGGAAAAGTGAAACTGAAATACTGAAGACAAAACTGATAAGAAGAACAGAAAGAAATTAAGATAAGTTACTCCAATAGAAAAGAAAAAAAAAAACAAAACCTAACCTTACTCTAAAGAATTTGAATTATTTGAAAAGTACATCCGGTTTCAGAAGATGTGTATAAATCAAGTGGATGCAGGGGGTCTAAATGATCTGCATCTCTATGCACTACACAGGAAAAGACTGGTAAGATAATTGTAAAAAGGTAATGTCTACATTAAGGGCTATATAAGCTACTACAGGATGAAGAATTTGCTCCAGTCTAACCAGTGTGGATTTCACTGTTGGAGTAAAAATGAGCAAGATAAAAAGAAAGACAATGTTGTACCCTGTACTAATCATAGAAATATAAAGGTTATGAATAACTAATACCAGGGAAAATGAGAAATGGAATACAGAAGAGAAGTCTTAATGGTGAAATGAAAAATATTTCTCAAAATGAAGGAGTGAATCTTTGTAACTGAAAAGAAGTACTAAAGTACAATGCTAATGCATTGAGCATCTACATTATTTGCAGCAGCTTAGACCTCCTGACTGATTTTGTCTTGCACTTGAGGTTCCAGTGCAGAAGTGCACGACTCAAACTTCCCCTCCAAGTTCTGAACAGCACACAGTGCACACGTGCTGTGCCCTGGACATCACCTCTTACCGTGACATATGTGATAAGAGAAGTGAAACGGTGCAACAGCAACAGAAAAGGTTAAAAAACATCAGTGAAAGGAATTAAATTATGCATTTACCTGTGGCAGCAGAGGACTAGATTCAACAGAAATTTCGAGTCCTTTGTTGTTATCCCTGCAGACTGCTGAGAAGGCAGGTAAGCAGGTTACAGAAACCAGAAACTTCATTTCTGGAATCACTGGGCCATTCAGGAGTGATTAAGTTTGCAATGTGGAAGTCCACTTCACCGTGTAAGGTTATGATCTCAACCTTTCCTTTTTACACTGAGAAGAAATAGCATAAGATTCATGACTGGCAAGAAGCACTTACTTTCAAACATCCCACCATAATCACACCCAAAAATGCTGGCACAGTAAAATCACAGGAAATCACCCAGCAGAATTACACTTACACATGGAAGGGAAATGGAAGCTGCCCTCAGCTTGGGTTTTGTTAATGCATGCAACATCATGTCATACATCTGAATTCTGCAACCAAAATCAATATTGGGTGGGTTTGTTTTTTTTTTTTTTTACTGTCTACATCCAACAAGCTAACATTTCTTTTTCCAATTCTATGCTATTCTTCATTTGCTTATTAAAGTACAGTGCCTGTAGAAATTTTCATTCCACTCTTACTTCCAGAAGATTGGTATCCCAGGTAGTCCATTTTATGAAGCAATTTCTGTTACAAAAATGTGTAACAACTTTTAGCCCTCAGTCTTTTGTACTGGAAATCATGCTATGTTCTATTTTAATGATGTTAGAAGACTTTTGTATTCAATCCATAAGATTTTTTTAAGTATTGTTCTCTTCTTGATGCGCTTGTAAACAACATAATCTTTCTTTAATTTTCCCATATACTCAAGCTACAATTGCTTTGTGGTACTTTCCCAGTATTTCAGTACTTTATTTTCAGCACTTTTCATGGAATTCATTTTTAGGAATCTATCTAGTAATAAGTGTGCCAAATAAGCATGGAGGCAAATAACCATTGTAGCAGAACTCCAGATTCTTCTATAACTGTGTTTTTCTCATGTTAAAACTACATAACACTTTCTACACTTATTTAAAATGCAGCTTACATAATGTCCTTGTATTTTTTTATCATTTTGTAGCATATTTGATCTGCTCTACAGCAGCTTATTGAGTAAATTTGAGAGATCAATTTTATTTTCATGACCACTGGTATTTTCCTCAATAACTACTATACATGGTTTACATTCTCATTTCAGCTGCATGAATGGTTTGAAATGTGTAAATTTCTGTTCATTTTCCCTTCCAAGTTTATTAACGATACACCTGCCCACAGAGTTCAGTTAAACTTACTTTGAAATATTTCTTATTTCTTGTAGACATCTCTGCCATTCAAACTACTACCAAATTTCCTGCAGTAATACATAGGTTCTTCTAAATCCTGCTTTATCTCAGCTACAAGATTGCTCATTCTTTTCTTGATGTTTCAGTTGTTACTGAGCAGTGCTTACACCAGTCAAGGACTTTTCAGCTTCCTCTGCTCTGCCAGGTGCACAAGAGCCTGGGAGGGGGCACAGCCAGGACAGCTGACCCTAAACTGGCCAAAGGGCTATGCCAGACCATACGATGTCATGCTCAGGGGGAGTTAGCTGGGGGGGGGGGGAGGAGGGATTGCCGGCCCCTGGGCATTGGTCAGTGGGTGTGAGCAATTGCACTGTGCACCACTTGTTTTGTATACTCTGTATATTCCATTGCCATTATTGTTATTGTTGTTGTTATTCTTTTCCTCTGCTGTTTTATTAAACCGTCTTTATCTCAACCCACAGGTTTTACTTTTTTTTCTGATTCTCTCCCTCATCCCACTGAGGCAGGGTGGTGGGGTGGTGAGCAAGAAGCTGGGTGTTGTTCAGCTGCCTGCCAGGTTAAACCACAGCAATGAAGCAGTAATAGCTCCTTTATACAGTCTTTAGACTTCAAAAGTAGCAGAAAAAGAACTAAAACTCATATTTGCAAAGAAGCTTTTCCAGGCTATTAATAAGACATTAGCACTAATAAAGGACTTAAAAACGTCAATGAGCATTACATTCTGCTTCCTTTCCCTTGTTAAAGGACATGAATATGTAATACAGAAATTGGATGATACTTAACAATAGCAACATTAATTGTTGCACCAGACTATTTGACATCTTAGAGTTTCAGAATAATTTACAAACATTAATTTAGCCATGCAACACCCTTCTGAAGTAAGTGCTATTAGCATTTACTTCTATGAATGGTACAAAACACTCACAGAAGACAGCTGACATTTCCAAAACTCAGCAGTCAGCCAGCTTAATTAGTAAAAGTTACACAGTTCTCTAACTAAATAGGGAGCATTAAACTTCCCTTTCAGCTAACACAATATTCATCTTGATATACTAAATGGAATTAAACCATCCAGTAAGTTAAGTCAATAGAGCTACAAGCAAGAGATTTAGATCCAAAATACCGAGTGAGCAAAGTATTTACGAGGATCCAGGAGAAAACTCTTCAGACTGCAGTCAGTTCAAGACTATATGACTAAACAGATTTAAGTAAACTCAAACGTAAAATGACTATGAGGAGTTAATGAGATTCTCATGTGTGTAAAAAGACCAATCAGATGGATGATCAGGACCACTAAGCAACTCCATGGAGAATACAGTGCAAGAAGCAGCTTAAGCCAGTCATTGCCCTTTCTCCTTTCTTCGCTTTCACACCATTTGCCCACCTGCTTCCCCACCATCAGCCTGTGCCAATGCCTGGCAAATCAGACAGTGGAACTGATTCAGCTTTATTTCTTAGTAAAACATAAAACTTCATATGTTGCAAACATAAAAAGCTGGGGGTGGGAGTTGACATGGTTTTTCAGCTGGACCAGCTCTTTTGCCCAGTTCACTGACCAAGCTTACCAGTGTTCTCACCTTGGGCAACACAAGTGTGGAAATGAGAAACCTGATTAGACAGAACCACATTAAGTGTCTCACCATGGCACCTCACCCCCATGCGTGCTGGCTTTTGGTCATATTCACTGAGAAAAGTTAGAACCACAATCAAGCCCATTCGGGCAGCTCTAACAGCACAAAGCACTCTGAATTGGCCTGATCTTCATCCTTGGGATGAAGCTGAGGCCATGGGTACACACCCCTGGAGTGCACCCATGCCACTTTGAGGCAGCTGGTAGCAATGCCCCAAGCCCTGAGTGGGACATTTAAGCTGTGCAAGCAAATGACTGGGTGCGGTTACGCTGCTCTGATTGACTTGCCTACATTAACTGTGAGGCCAATTAAGACTAAATGCTAACGACTGGTGTTCATCTTACATCTCGCCTTGCTATGGGATTTGCATTCTTTATATATGGGGATCAAATCTCTGGACCGCTCAAAAAGAATCAAGCAGAACTCATCTAAACACAGGTAGTAAGAGTAAGAGGGCTTCTCACTTTCTTACAACGTGCATTATTTCAGTCACCATTAGGCATCCTAAAATCCCTTTCTACCCTTAGCAGGTACCTTGAGGTTAGAGAATCATAGTATGAATTCCCATGTGGGAGAAAAACTGATAGAAACTTTCCAGGCAGAAACAGTTGCTTGTGACTTTAACTGTGCAAGATCTGTACAAGGCCCTTGAAGCTGAAAAAGCAGAAATCTACATCCTGAAATACCTAACCAGCACCTAAAAATTGGATCCTAAAGATTGCATAAGTGAACTCTGGGGCCAAGCTAGCATTGAAAAGCATCACAGAGCTGAAACTCATATCACACATAAACGTGATCCACTGTGTTATACTACAGAACATGATGATTAGCAAAACTAGACCATTTTGGATGCTTTGTAAAATTAATACAAAATAATGCTGCTATCTATGCACACCGCTTTGCAATAAATACAGCTTAGCTTAGGAACAGAACTTCTGAAATAGATGGTCTGAGACTGCAAATCACACAAGTAAATTGCATCTGAGTTACTTCTGTATTATTTCAAATAGTTAAAGCAGTCACACAGAAGTGCAGTTATTTGCAATAGTGTCCAGAAGTCATCGCTGGAAGGCAGTGATTTAAAAAGCGGAACTGTCAGATGTGCTTTTGTTATGAACATAATAATGTCCTCTATATGTGACAGACCTTTAAACCAGAGGCTTGGGGGGGAGAAAGGATAAAGGTCAGAAACAATAATAAGGAAAATTGTAATTGTGTACAAAACATGTAAGAAAATTGTTATGATAGCTACATGCACTGTACCTCTAATAGTTGATTAAAGTCAACAGCTTATTGAGGAAGAGAAAAATTAATTTCTCACACAATATGGCCATGGAAATATGTCACAAAGCAGAAAGGCATAAAGCCAAACTTACTGCTGGGTCATATGGTAAGTGCCTTTACTTCTACTGGCGCCAGCTGTAGCCTGTAGTACTTTCCCACAAGGTAAAGGTCCTTGAAAAGGTACAGAAAGTAAGCACTTGAAAAGCTGTCTTCAGGGCTATATTCAGAAACCTCCTTCTAGGGGTGCTGCAGCTGATTAGCACCTTCAGAAAGAAACCTAGCAGCCCACCAGCTGCTCCCTCAACCCTTTTGCCTTGCTTCAAATATTGCCATAATTATTTTAGACATATAGTCAAGTGCAGACAGATGCAATAGCAGCTCTGATTTAATTTATTCCAGTATCTCATGCATGTGTATAATCTGTAATTTAAATCAATAAACATTTATTAAGCAGGTTGTCTATTGAGTCACAGATGCTCTTTCTGCAGTTCATTACGCTGACTCATGTTCCAGAGTGCCCAGTGAGTGCTGGAAGGATAAGGTATTGCAAAGTAAGTGATAAATATCTGATGCCTCTGGCTCTTCAAGGGAAAAGAAAAATATTACAGTGCTTGAAACTTAAGTTTAGCGGTGTTACTAAACAGTGGGATTGAAACTTCAAGCCAGAGTCCTGTCATGGCTGGTATTAGCTGCAAAAGAATCTAGAGCAAGAAAATCAGCATTGCAAGACCAAAACCACTTCACAGCAACATCCACAAAACCTCAGAAATTTGAGATGTTGCCCTGAAACTGTAAGTGCACCGCTACATTGCTAATCAATGACAGGGTTGGCAACATAGAAATGTCATATACAAACTTCAGACAACTCATAGAATAGTTCATCATATTCACAGATCACGTTAAAGGTTAACATTAAACCTAATGACTTCTTTGAGATGACTGCTTTTACAAATACAAAGGAAATTAATATTATGCTCAGACTAAATAGGGTATTTAAATTTCCTGTAATGAATAAAAGCAGATGGGAGAGGAGTAAAGTGAATTAGAAACAAGCCCAGCAGATTGTCAATGAAAAATATGTAATTATGTCCAAGTCCATTTTTTAACTAGCAGCTGACAATCATATTGATTGAAGTGACTGAGAGTATCAGAAAAACAAGTATCTTCCATTGCATATGAATAGGAGTGTCTGTGAAAGTACCAAGGGAGAGTTCAAAACAAACTGTATTCAAATAAAATTTGGAAGGAATGAAAATTCCTTAGGGGCAACAGATATCCCTTTGGGCCACAACAGACCCAATTGGTTATGTTGCTGTTGGACAGAAAGTGGATGTTCTAGATGTTCCAAGGCCACATATTTTTTCAGAAATAGATGGACAAGTTTTGCCTACAACAGCTAATCTCTAGGAAATAAGGAGCTTTCCAGAGTCCCTGGTGCTTCTGTCCAGCTGGTATTCCAGGTAAATACTTTACAGATGTTAGAAAGATATTCAGCTGCAAATAGTTTAGATGACTATTTATGAATCCCCCAAATGACTAGAACAGTAACATGGCCAGCTAAGCTGGTCAGAAGAGAAAAAAACATCCACCATACAGAGGCCAACATATTACTTAACACAATACTGGTTTTCTTCCACTTCAAACTGTGTTCCTCACATTAAGCTTTGCATCAATAGGCAGGGCTCAGAACTCACAAACTGAGGTCCTGCAGTGAGAATTTTACAAGGAGAAATGGCAGAAGTTAGCTGATGTTGAAAAGGTGCTATACTAATGGCAGCAGCAGGCCTGAAGGAATTACCTGAGCATTCACCATAGCTGAGTAAGGGGATGGAGCCCCATAAGAGGACCTACCTCCACTTCTTCACAAGTTCAGCCAAAAGAGCACGTCCCAGCACTCTGCATTCCTAGCAGGTAGGGTTTTGCAGGTAGGAACAGGAATAATGACGCGGAAGAGGTTTTGCTAGACAGTCACCCCTTAAGCTCAAACCAAATTCAGACTACTCCAGGTTCCCAGGCCAAGCACTTTTTTCCCCTTGGATATAAAATACTGCTATTTTTCCCCCATTGCTCCTTTCCTTTCTAAATGTGCTTAGGTTTTTATTTTTATTTTGTAATTAGGGTTCTTCTAAGCAGGGAAGCAGTACCTACTAAAAGCACTCTCAGAGCCTACTCTCAGGAGGTGTTTGAATTGGTGGTGGTTTACAGAGGAAAAAAAACCACACACACAAATCAGGGTAAAATATTTCCATAGAGAAAATACTGAGGTCCTTTTATACTTAAATCTAAAATGCTGCATTTCAACAACACAATGTGTGAGACAAACACAAAGCTTCACAAATTTAGATAGTATGATGTAATGATAAATAAAAGTATTAGCTGGTCCTTGAGGATCCTCCATTAGTCTATTCTCTTTGCATATTTAAATTGCATTCAACCATACAGCTAAATTATTGGACCCGAGTGCATCATGAAGTATAGTTTGTGCAGTGTCATTAATGTATAACGAACACAAGAAATTACTCTTTGCACAGATCCTAAACAAACATAGAAATAAAATACTCTCCTGCCACTATACAAAGGTTTCCTAACTGTTCATTTCAACAGCTGCAGCGCTTTAGTGGGAAATGCTGGGAATTCAAAATCTAACAATTTACTAGTCCTTGGCCACAAAAGTACCTTCAGGTAACCTGGTGAGGCAATGAAGGGGGGTCATTCTCTATCCTGAAGACTACTGGTTTGCCTACACAGAGAACGTATATTGCACACTAACCTGTGTGAAATACACAATGTGCTTGCTACGTTGTGAGAACTCCCCACAGCAAACCATTCTAGTTTAATCTAAGCAACATTATGAAAGAGTATATACTCTTTCATCGAAAAACATGGAAATAGCGTAACTACACTATTTAGCAGCATACAGCACAGACAGCCTGCAGCTACCTCCGACAAAGCTGGTACACCCACATGACATGACTAAGAGCTATTAGCCCCATCAATCTAAAAGGAGTATAGCTACATCAACTCCATTGCAATGCAGCTCTGACGTAACTGTACTGCTTCAATTTCTGAACCTAGCACGGGCATTTCAGCATCCTGTATCATGGGCACAATGTTCTAAAATTGTCTATGCAAGGAGTTAGTATAAAGGGAGTACTTAAATGAATATATTAGTTTACTTGCAGCAATTCCCCTTTGTAGGCATGTCCCGTTATTCCACAGGGCATGCTTAAATCCTGATTTGGATTAAGCAGCCATGAAATTGAGTGCAGGAATCTGAAAAGCTTGTATCACCAACAAAGAGTAATGTAGTATGGACAAAGAACTGAAGGATTTTAGCATTTTTCAAGCTTTGGAGGAGTTTGGGGGCTGTTTCCTCTCCTTCCACACTCAAATAAAACCAGTTACACGCAGTAACAGGCTAGCAGCTTTTAAGCATAAGTTCTTTCACCATCTAAGTCTAGTTCATGTAGCTTAAGGACCCATAATCCCAAGTGAAGACAGTGAGTTAACAAAGACTTTTTGAGAATTTCACATTTTCTTCAACATTATTGTTTGAGCAGAACTCTGAGTCGGGAGACAGAGCCTAGAAGCTGTCCACGTGGTGGAAAGAACGTAAGTTGTAATTTATAAAGTACTTCATGCAACACATAAAGACACAGTAACGAGAACAAATTCTCAAAGCAACATAGCCAAAAGAAATCTGTTAAACTTCTTGGAACATATGCAACTGATTGAAGCAAAGTAAACAACAGTATCAATGAAGATCTTTAAAAGCTAAGTGGGAACTTGAGAAGAAACCAAGAACAAATTCAAGGATTTGCATTTCATTCAAAAATCTCTACTCATTCATTCTTTTTTATCTAAAAAATAAGACAATTTAAGTGTCTCATAACATTTATCAATACGATAGATCAAGTAGATACTTGAGTTATACATCTCTTCAGAGTTAACATCTTTCTACAGTCAGACTGGTTGTAGTTTATTTACATGCTCTGGAAAGGAAAGTTGGCAAGTTCCCTTAGCTGCACCACAAATATACTTTGTAAGAGGTTTATGCAGTCTTCACAAGGGCAGTCATAGCAGAGCATGGACCCAAGTGTTGAAAGGTGCTCAGAATATGGAATTCTGGCACTATTGTATTAAATATGAAACTCCATTGGAATCCACTGACACCAAGCAACCCTTCTTTCTGAAGGGCACTGATTTTTCCAAAGCCTCCAAGTCTACAGTTCTGGTCCAGAAGACAACGAAAGCCACCTGAGCACAGCTGTCACGAACAGTGGTTAACCCCCAACACAGATCTCATGAAGTTTCAGCTTCTGAAGCAGATTCTGAAAAACAGAATCCATGAGTGTTTCAGAATTTCCACCCCTTTTTTCCCCATCCATTCTGACAGAGACAATGACACAAAACTGGCAGCAGTAATACCTATCCAGCTATTCTTTACTTAATTCAAGAAAAAAGTACTGAGCACAAGTAACAATTTCTTACCAGCTCTCCCTCTCATTTCCTTCAGGTTGAAAACACACAAAAAGTGCATGCAATTTCCATCAAGAATTCAAACTATCCTCAGCACTATACAGCATTTTCCATTTAAACAAGAACACGCTTATGTGTAAGAGAGAAAAACACACAGCAACACAGACTAGGATAGAGGCGGGGAGTGAAAAATAAGACAGGGAAAGGACCATCAAACATGTATTGTTTTTGTAGACTTTCAGCACAAGAGGTTACTTGGACTTTGTCAATAGTGCATGGAGAGAACCAAAGTTCGCAGCTGAGTACTTAGCTTGGTATAGCTGACCAAGAAAGTTATTAATAAGATGTGCCACAAAATCAGTTGTTTCATTTGCAGAATTCAAGTTTGTCCATCTAATTAAAACTCCTTTTATGAAGCCATAAACTGGAGCTGAGGATTCCAAGACCAAATTCCCCCATGATTAATTCAACCTCAGAGACAACAGTAAGGTTTCTGTGTCAGGAGCTAGTGGAAAAAGTCTTGAGGTTATGAGCTCAAAATGCCCCTATTTAATGAATCCCATATTCAGGAAAACAGATTCTATAAATAAAATTACATCAATGAAATACACCCAATTTCTCCTTATAATTGAAACAAGCCTGAATCTTGTGCTGCTCAGATCACCAAATTATAATAGTAATACTGCCTATAACACTTTCTATTTTGTGTTACAACCTCTGAGAAGCAAATCCCATCACAGTGAATGCCAGTAATACAGGAACCTTGAGATCACAGCTGAAGAGGTCTGAGCCCAGTGAGAAATGATTGCAAGTTTGTTCTGTTTGGCTTAAGCATGGTTCACTATTAAAGCAGAACATTGTATCCGTCCCTACAAATTCAATAGCACATCTGTAAAATTAATGGCACAAATAGCAGCCAAGGGATCTTGAAGAGAAAAAGCATAATCGAGAAGATGACACTGCATTACATCTCATAAAAGTAACGTTAATCTTCAATACCAAATACCTAATCTGTTCTTTTACTTCTTTTCTGAGAAAATAAATACATAACAGCAAGCGCAGGCATACAGTACTAGAAGATAAATGCGCCAAAGTGAATCTGAACTGAACAAGGACTCAGTGTTGAACTCCAGAGGTTTTAATCAAGAAAAAGGTCTTCCTAGAGCAGGGTTTCCTTTCCCATGGTGCACTATTTGCATAGGACTGAAGTTGTTCAGGTGACCTTGGTTACCACAAGGCTATGCAGACCTGTCACTTGAAGCAAAATGTTATTACCTTTGGGGACTGGAGTAATTACAATCAATTTGCTGTGTTGATTGGCTAGTGACCTCCTCTTCAACTTCTTAATTTGCAATACAGAGAAAGCTCCAAATGAAGTGAGTGAAGGCCCATAAAGTGATCTGACATTCTAAGAAATACAGCCACACATCACTGCTGAAAACTTCATTTAATATCCATTTGAATTTTTAGAGGCCCTGCTAATTCCTTCTTTTGCTTTCACCTGTTGTGACCCTTTAGGAGACCAAGCTTCAGTATCACCTAGAAGAGTGACTAATGTTATTACCAGTAGCCATTTACAGCTACTCATATGAGGACCAAGAACTAACTTCAAAGTTAAACTCTTCTGGTTGTGGTCTCACTAACACCATTCTGTACCACTGTCATTTCATTGATTTATGTGGAGTGGCTGCTGTTTGACAGCTAACTTCATAAAGTAACAAAAAGCACCTTTTCATTGATAATGTATTTTTAAAACAAAGTTGCAAATCATTCAAAAAATAAACGCTTGGAAGCTGCAAATGCTTATGCTTGATTTATTACTTAACCATATCTGGCAAAATGAACTTCCTCTCTAATGATTGCTGTGTTCTAGATTCTTCTTTGAACCCTTTTCAGAAGGAAATCTGCATTTGAACTGACAATTTCCATGTCAGGTTTCATTCAACTGCAAATTATCCTAGCTGAATTGTATAAACCACTGAAAACAGACTTTAAAGCAAATTTCAGTCCTTAACTCTGGCAATGCAGCTGAGTTTGACTGTAATTACCGCTACACCAGCACATCATTTACAATCCCCTAATGCCCTGTTTCTATTACTATCAACAAATTATGGATTACCGGCCCAGTTGGTTGCTGTCAAATACATATTGTCTGTCTAGTGTTCAGACTAATAGCCTGCAAATAACTGACTGGAATTATGTCATGTCAATACAACACCTATAGGAATAAGAGGAAAATGAGCACAAATGGGAAAAACCGAAGTGAAAGATATGCACAGATGACCTCAGCAAATTTTTCATCTTATGTAATAAAGTATATTTGAATTAAGATCAGAGAGTCTGGAAGGTGAGTAACATTTAACCTACTCTTTTATAGCAAATAGACATGAGACATGAAATGTTCTTTGGTCCAGGAGATAAACGTAACTTCTTTTCGCTTTGTGTTTTTAAACACTTCTTTTTAGTCTGTTGCTCTGCAGCATCTGCTGGAGTCCGAGCAGGAGTTGCAGCTACTTAAAGCAGGAAAATTGGCTTTGTGGAATTGTGATTAATCAATGCAGACCAGTGACACAATCACAGGAACAAAAAATACCTTGATGTCATGCTAGTAACTACTTCTGATAGAGAGTTACATAATAAAGAAAAAAAAAAATCTCTATTTGAAGTTGTCTACGAGTTGAACGTTTTCTGTTGCACATTTCTTTACATTTCTTACTGTATTTGGAATATTCTTTATGCTGTATTTTGTATTTAAAGAATGCCCTTATTTGTTTTCTCTCCAGTTTTGGAGTTACAGAAATCCATAGAAGGTTGCATGTGCAAAGATAATTTTGGAAATCATTAAAACTGCAAATCATACACCTCTATGCTCTTGGACTTACAAGCAGAATGATTAAAAAGAGAATTATATGAAAAATCAGAAAGAAGTAGGATTTTATGCTCAGAAACATATGATCTATATGTTTACTGATGTGATGTTCAAAGACTACCCATATCCTTTTGGGGTATTTGTTGTGGTCCCACTGAAGTGGCTGGACCACATGTTCTCATCACCATACAGACTTTAACCTTTCTATTTTATATAATGTTACTGCCCTATATGAGAAACTATACAATTGCAGGTAAATATCCAACTGAGGGAAGAAAGAATATAGATAAACTAACAGTACACTACAATCCAGGATTGCAGAATAGACTTTTGCTCAGGATGTACTTAAGCTACTAAAACCAGAAATTGGGGAAGTATCACCATTGTTGAACATCTGATCTGAGCCAAGACCACCATACTCAGGTTCTTATTAGCAGGTATAGTCATTCCAGATAGTGTCACTGATTACAAATGTCCATCAAGGATATATTGAGAATTAACCAATGTGCCTGGGACATAGGCACAAACACTCAGTGTATCTGAACCACTGTAATTTTCTTGCTGTCAGAATGCTACATTGATTTATATCTTGCCCTACAGATCTGTTTGACCAAGTCTATCATGCTATTATGACAGCATTTAATAAATAATCAACTGGGTGGAATACCAACCTATTAAAATCAATGGAAGCGTAACCTTTAATTTTAGGGGGAAAACTGTTTGCAATGCATAATGAAGTCTGAAAATAAATTTCTAAACAAACCCCCCTACTTTTCTAGTGTCTTCTCATATTTATAGGCATATCTTCAGAGCCCATTTACTAAGTTCTTTTGGCTAATCAGTATTATTTTTTTCCCCATTATTCTTGCTTCTGCGTTAATGCTACCAGTTCTGGTAACAAAATTTTCTTTGAAATTGTATTTCTTAAAAGCAAGAAAATTGTCCAGAAATAAAAAGCTTCCCAAAAACATTCTCTATGGAAATTTTGAGAAAATATTTATAGGTCTCTTAACTAAGCAAGGAGCGTGCTAGGACAAAGAACACACAGATTTTTCAAAAGTCTTTTTTTAAAGTGATTTTCAGAAGACACAATGGCATAGGATAATAGAGAGCATGTTACAGGAAACATCTTTTCATTTGTGTTTGTAGAACACAAAGCACAATAGGATCCCAGAAAACAGATAAGAGTTTCTAGGACATGAGAGAAGGTGCATAAGGAGCAGTATTATGCAGTGTGTATTTAAGTAATTTTTTTATTAGATCTTTTTAAAATTTCTTTACAATTTCTTCTTTATTTGAAACTGTTTCTCTGTTGTTTCCTTGTTTGCATCTAGAGGAGAAACTGCTGAAGATGGGTGTGGAATATACCAGTTTACTCCTTGAGAAGAATGATTTGTCAAGATCTAATAACAGCGAGTGGCATACAAGAGCTGTGCAAACGAGGCCATCTCTTGACAGAATTGACAGAAGCAATATGTGGGCTGCTAGAGAGATAAGAGATTGCGGCTGTTCTAAATGCTGACATGAAGTTGGTCATCTACCACATGGATCAGCTTCTTAGGGTTTACAGGTATACAATTTAGGATTTAATAGATTTGGCTAAGAATGATCAAAGGTTCATTATCTATAACTCTACAGAAAGAATAACTGCCTGAATAATTCTCATGTAGTATTCTGTATGCTGACAACGTGTTGCCACTTTCCTAATGACAAGGGCACAAAAGATGAAAAGATGGTTAGTTTCTAAGGTATACTGCAATTTTTGAGATGTACTGCATCCCAGCTTGGTAGCTATTTAAAGAATTTCACAACTACTGTCACGCTTCCCATAACAAGGAGAGCGTATGACAAAAGAGGCGTTTCTCTTATTGCTACCCACATCCTATGAAAAAAATCATAGAGAATGTCAGACTCGACCTTACTGCAGTGAAAAAGAACTATTACCTCCTTGGAAATGCTGACATAATTTTTACAGGGGCTGTGCCCCTCCAGTACTGGGTAGTAGTGAAATCTGGTAAATTCTTTGCCCATCAAAGGACAAAATGGTGTCACAAGTGAAATGGAGCTTCCCAGGTGGGGAGACTGCTGGCAGATCCTACTGAAATACCTTTCTATATTCTGGGCTCTAGACTTCATTTTGAAATTACAGTTGTGAACGTATATGAAACATGCAGCTCCTTACTGGAGCTTGACTGATATATGACACAATAGCAAGCAGCTGCTTTGCATTTTTAAGTAATTCCAGTTTTATCTTGCAAGGAGGCTCTTGGAAGAGAAGTAATAAAAATAGGGATGAAAATGAACATGGGAAATAAAGGAAAATAAAGGAAGAGAACTCTCCTCATAACAGTCGAGTACTTGGAGCAGTAATTCACCTGAAGGGAAGTAACTAGCTGGTTGTCAGTGAACAATTTGCTTTCATTGATCTCTTGGTTAAATATTGAAGACATTTGCCTGCAGGGTTCAATGAATGAGAATAAATTCTTTAATCACCCCACTTTTTGTGCCTGTGCTTGTAAATCAACACATGTCGCAAGAGGAAAACTGGCAAGGTTTTAAAGAACGCTTTACCACTGTCAGCTGTCTTCTAATTGCCCATGTCATGAACTTCCCACAATGGTACCCTGCCTTTTCTGGTCTGATCTTCATTTCTTTTTATAAAACAATATTAAATTCTGTGAAATACATGCACTGAAGTCAAACATGTGCTTCGTGTGTTTTAACCCCTGGCAATAGCGTCACAACTATCTCAAATTCAACTGAAGTTTTCCAACTGTATTCTGTAAAATACTAAGGCTATAGGTTGAGAAATACACTATGTAGTTATATGGTCATATAACTTGCGCATGCATATGCTACAGCACACATTACAGCAAACAGCTTGTTAAACTCTAGTGTTCTGTCTTGCTAGCTTTTTTCTAAGAAAAAAATCTTTCTGCATAAGATATTAAAGATGTATTTATCTTGTTACATTTTTCGTTATGGCTAACTCATGAAATTTAGCTTCTTTTTCTTCTCACTGAATTATCTGTGAATCAGTTAAGCACATATGAGCCACAGACTAGCACGAGAAGTCCATTTAGCCCAACATCCTGTTCAACAGTGGCCAAAAGCGAATGCTTGAGAAGTAGCAGAACAAGATACGTTTTTATGCAAAGAAACCTCACAGCTTCTGATCATTTTAGTTCATGGATTTACCAAGACAGTTACAGTTAATTTGTATTTAGCAATCTCAGAAGATAACTGGGCTTATTTTAACTCCACATAGCTCTTCCACATCCCATATCTTGTGGCAAAGAGCTCTACCGCTTGACTATAAACTAATCCCCTCCTCAGCCCACTCCTGGTTATTTTGAGCCCACCTTATGCTGTCTTCATGTGATACCCCTCTTCGTAAAAATAGAGGTTCTTATAAGATGTTCCTCATTATTTCCCAGGTACTCTTGATGAATATGTTACCGGTTATTTTTAATTATTTATCAACACATTTAAATTATTATTACATTCATGGCACCAGTTTAGGATATTGTTAAGCTCTGCTTCTGCTCTGAGCAAACCCCACACTTCACAGTTGTTGTCATGAGGTTTCATGTTCCTTGCCTTGCCAGCAGCATCAGTTTTCAACGCCTGCCATTTATACACATAACAAAGCAGAGGAGGGGATGTTTCCAAAAGCCAACAATGCAAACAATCTAGAATTTAAAAGCCAGCCTGGATTCCTGCCTTCTCAGCCATCACACCTCCTGGTTGTGCTGGCCAATTTATACTTTCAATCAAACCTGGCAATCCATGCCTGTTTTAAAGAGTGCCAAATAAGTAATATTTGTCAAGTCTTACTGACAGCAATGTTAAAACTGTACAAAATAATTTGAAACCTTAATGAAGTAGGGTTACCTCACACACATTCAATCCATTTAAGCCCGATTTCCATAGAAGTCATTGTGACTGAAAGGAAGTTTCCCCTTGAGAAAAGTGAAGGAGAAGACTTAATTCAGATGTAAGTGTTCATGAACTTTTGTTTTGTTCTTAAAGGGATATTTACCTCTGAAAAGTGCACTATCTTGCATACTAAAGCCCCCTTTGTTTTCAAAAACTGCTGTCTTTGCTCTCCTTCCTCACTTCCCTTGGGTTTTGAACAGCACTACAGACAAGGCTAACATTGACAATCGCCTTCTTGACCAATTTTTTTTTTTTTTGTTAGTGAATAGCAGATCCAAGACGTCCAAGGTGGCTTCACTCACTTCCTCACATTAATTGGGTAATCTGGAAAAAGCACCCAGGTACACGTCACCCTTGATTGCCTCTCCCCAGTCCTGCTCCTTAAGGCCCTATTAGTCATTCCATAGAAAAGCTCCATGCCTTCTTCTGCTTCCTGTCAAAAGTGTGCCTCCCTCCTCGCCTTCCCAGCTTGTCTCTGTCTCCATGAATCACAGGAGGCCGGTCATCCAAGCCACCCCACTGTATCTCCTTTACTCCAAGGGTGCCATACTCCAATGTCCACATGGGGAGCTTTAACTCCTCCTGCTTGTTTCCCAGGCAAGTGTGCTTTTGTCTGCAAGCACTTAAGGAGAGCCCCACTCCAGCCTCTTCTCTTTCCTGAGGGATCCCTCCCTTCCATCACCTTGCTTCACACACTTACCACCCTGACCTCCATTCCCTCACTTAGCAAATTTACTAGCATTAATGGAATACAAATTGAGAAAACACAACATACTTGACTTGTATAAAATTATATTATCTGCTCCAATCTTTTCTTTCCTTGAATGGATTTCAAGCATAGAGATAACTGCTTCTCTGGAGAGGAGGATAAGAATTTACATACTGTCATAGTCAACACTGACTACATTCTTAAACTCTTTGCTGAATCAAGTTTGGAAGGATTTCATTGAAGATGCAGCTGTTAGGCACATAGATCCCAATGAATTTCAATTACTGTGGTCAGAAGAACTTGTCTGTATGTGAACTTGTGCTAATTGTCACTATAAACTTACAGTGTTGAAAGCCTTGTGTGACTGTACTTATGTTCATATCCAGTGGGTTAAAATCATACACGCTGCACTTATAAAGTGTTAAATAGGCCAAGACTATATCTTACACTGGTTTACATTATCCAATAAATAGTATGGATCTTTTCAGGCAAAGAAATGTACTGGCAACACTCCCTAAATGAATAAGGCTCAGGATCTTTATTTCTTTTATTGATGCTAAGAATTTATATTCATTTGATTTAAATGACCATAAAAAAATCTGGAGCAATTTATTATGTTAGTGTAAAATCACACCAGATAAATTGAGGTAGTTGTGTATGCCAACAGAATGAGATCTTTATTTATGTTATACTTTAAATTAAAATGAAAAACTATTTGCCAAAACTGTCTAATATCTTATGACTTTTTAGAGCAAAAAGAATTACATTTTAACTATCTTTCTCTTCACTATCTCTCCATTCTTCCAACTCACTTCATCATTGTCAGGCCACAGTTAACAGGCCTATGAGTTCCTTCAGGGGAGAGAGGAAACTCTGGTTAAATTATGCAAAAATTTGTATACAAAAAGTTAAATATGAGCAATTTTGCTTCTAACATAACAAAAAGCTTCAGAATATGCAAAATTCATCATTTACTGCTAGTTTAGATTCAGAAAAACAACTTTTGCATCAAAGGACACCTGAAGTACAAAATCTCGGTTTAGTTTATTGTCTCTGTGAACTGCAGGTAAATAGAAGGGATCTGTGCTTGGGGAGCAGAGTTTATGGATGACAGGCACTACAGAAAGTATTTAATAATGCAAGCAATATCATCTTGCTAGAGAAAGTGCTCTGGAATTATGCCTTTTCAGACAAAATTAATGACCTAGTTCAAGCATACTCAGCCTAACAATTAATCAGTGGAAGTTCTGTGAAAGACTGTCAAAGGAAATGGTGGAGGTGAAACACTTCAGGGATTTACCATACTCTAAATTTCTAGAAAGCAGCAGGTCGGTATACTGATCACATGCCTGCAGGCTTGAAGCCAGAGGTTCATATGGTTCTGAACACATTTTATTACTATCATCAACAAAAAGTAGAGGATATTTGATAATAGAGCTGGTTTCCCAGTTGCTACAAAGGCATTATAGCTGAAGTATGATAATGTAACTGTAATTTTGGTTTAAGTTAACAAGACTGTTTTAGTATGACTGTATTTTACAGTTATTCACTGTATGGCCCACATGAGGAATTATTTTTCACGAGCTCATCATCACAAGGAAAACACATGGAATAGTAACACCAGAGTCATAAACAAGGGTAAAAAAGCTAATCATGCAAGTACTTGAGAACTGTGCTAAAGGGTTCATTGACACTGGATGTAGTGAGAGCAAGATATTGATACCTGAAAGTACTAATTCCCATTTAACTTTTACATCTGTTTTCATGCATGGACTGAGTTAATTGAAGGAAGATTGCCTCCCTAAATAAACAAATCCCATTGATTTCACTGGGGTCTGGATCATACTCTTCATTCTTTACATTCATTTAAATACACAAAATTTTCTTCACAGTCTGACAGAGTAAAGGGAATTACAATGATTGAAAGCTGAACTTGTTGTTCAGTGTATCTGTGGGCATCAACTGAATATTGAAATAGTAAATAGGTTGCTCGAGTTCACAAGAAGACTCTTGATGAACACAAAAGCTCCAGTTATCCACTAAGCACTTCCATCTCCAGTGTGTTTGCTTAGAAATAGAAGCAATTTCAACACAGAGAAAAAAAGGTGAATCCATTTCAAAAAAAAAAAAGGAAGCTTGGATTGAGATATGATGCAAAGATTTGTGTCAGTGAAAGCTTAACCCCACCAAGCCTACTTTGCCACATCCACCATGTTCAGACACATTAGAATGTTATGTTTACCATAACTTTTCTGAAAGAATTTCTTCCCATTTTGAAAAGCTCAATTGTTGCTTTTAGGTTGTATCAAAAGGAATGAGATTTATCCTAAATTAACCTCCTTTTATAACTTTGCCAAGACTTTTACAGGTATAAGGCCCTAAAAAGCAAACTGCAGATGTTGCTTTACAAAGTCAGTTTGCATACATACCACACTTTCACCCAATAGCCAAAAAATACAGCTCCTTACAGCAACATTCTATATAAAAATGATAGAATCCATCAAGATTCTGCCAAGATGAGTGTTTCATATACTGAATACCTAAACAGAGGCCATCACAGATTAGATTTAAGTCTCTCAAGATTGCTCCTTTGCTTCCAAAAGACTTATGGTACATCAGTGAAGCTAAAGAACTTTTAAATCATGGCTGCATATTTTTCCTGCTTTGGTTAGGCCATTTATTTGTCAACAGAAGGATCTTCTGCAGTCAGTATGCCAATAGTTTTTTCTTTAGTCAATGCAAACAGCATAACTTCTTTTTAGTGCCAGTAGACTCAGTGGACCCACATTTAAGACAGCATCACATCACATCACACCCAATAATATTTGGGTAGTATTGCTATCAGACACTTCTTCACCTAGAGAAAATGAATATGCCTATGGACAGAGATGCAGAAGAGAAAAATACTACAATATCAAACTAAGGTATTTTCAGTTCAGAAAAAAAAGTGCTAGATTTTCAATCAAATGGAACCATGTAAGTACTATCTTTAATATAATTGGTTCAATCCTACATATAAAAAGGTAACCAAGATGACAACAGCAGTATTATGCCTAGAACCACAGCTAAGCAAAAATAGCGAAACCAGGTAATAGGGGATATGCCAAACACAGCAGCCCACCAGGGCCCTGTATTCTCCTTATCTGGAGAGTAACAATCACGATGAAAAGCAGAGAGAGTTCTTCAGACAACAGTTACTGTCAAAAGCTAAATATCTAGGTTTCAATATTAGACATATACTTGGTTATTCTTTGATTTAGACACAGTCACAGAAATGTATGTCTGGTTGAAATCATTATTTGATTTTTGATGTACAACATGTGCCTTGAGTTCAAACTAGTTCTCTGCTTTCTACATTTACTTCAGGAACCATGTCATTCTTTAACATCAACATTTTATGAACGATAAATGTTGAACTTGTGTGTCTGTAAGGGCACTCAGGTGGAAACAAACATTATTCTAATACAAAAAATTACTTGCTTATTTAAGTAATTTAGATAGCAAGCCTGGGAGTAATAAGAATGAAAGGGAGAAACTAGCTGATCCCAGAGCACCTTCCACTTTGCTGTATGCCCCTCTCCTTTTGTTTTTCACATGCAATTCTCTTTTCCCCATCCTTGCTTATTGGAAGTGAATTGACAGCAGAGAACTAGGTCACATCATGAAATCAAACAGTAGGAATAATTGTGATGGACACACTTGGCTGAAGCAAGATAAAGGCAATTTGATAAGGAGCGATTCAATTCTCACTGTAACATAATCTTTCCTGTAACTTTTACAGGGGTTGGGCCAAAGTCTAGGCATGAGGGAGAAGCACATATCACTTTCTATGCTCAAGGAGAGGCTGACAAAACTGAGAAGTTAAAAGCAGAAGATTCACATAGTAAAAATCCTTTGTATTTCTTGGGAAAGCCCGAAGCAAAGATCAGCAGCTGAATTGGAGGCAGAGAAGAATTTGGGTAGTGAGATGGACTGAGTATAAAAAAGAGTACATATGTCCTTTGCCATAAATTTAAGTAATTTTAAAATAATTTAGTCCTTCACTGATTGTCACTGTTACCATTAAAAAGACAAATAAACTTCCTCTCCTGGCTACTAATTCCCATGAGAAAACACCCAGGGAGTTTAGTACTTCTTACACTGTGGATAAAATTAATCAGAATACAGTAAGCTCTACCTACATAATAAAAAAGTGTGTTTGGCCTTGAAATGGCCTGATCTATGTATGCCATTGGCAAAAGTGGCTGTTGGCACTGATTTTAAGATTTTTATTTTTTTTTTAATATGTCACTCAGGGTAAGTTTTTTAAAGAATGATTGCCCTGTCTACTTTGGTCACATTTAAATGCCAGATTGGGGCTGTCAAATGTGACTGGATTTATCAACAAGGCAGAAGGACATGAAGGAAATTAAAAGGCTGCAAAATAAATTATTTGGGAAGTTAATTATAAATAATATAATCTCTATATGCAAATATTAAGTGTGTTTGTTTAATTAAATCACTGCAGATTTTAAAAGTTCTTTCTGGCTTCTTTGAAGCCAGATACTGGGTAACCCCCAGTATCATGGGGTAACCCCCAGTATCAATACAGCCTGGGGGGAGAAAGGATTGAGAGCAGCCCTGCCGAGAGGGACTTGGGGGTGCTGGTGGATAAAAAGCTGGACATGAGCCGGCAATGTGCCCTGGCAGCCCAGAAGGCCAACCGTACTCTGGGCTGCATCAGGAGGAGCGTGGCCAGCAGGTCGAGGGAGGTAATTCTGCCCCTCTACTCAGCTCTGGTGAGACCTCACCTAGAGTACTGCGTCCAGCTCTGGAGCCCTCAGCACAAGAAGGACATGGAAGTGTTGGAGCGGGTCCAGAAGAGGGCTACTAAAATGATCCGAGGGCTGGAACACCTCTCCTATGAGGACAGGCTGAGAGAGTTGGGCTTGTTCAGTCTAGAGAAAAGAAGGCTGCGGGGAGACCTGATTGCGGCCTTTCAGTACCTAAAGGGGGCCTATAGGAAAGAGGGGGAAAACCTTTTTAGTAGGGCCAGCTGCGTTAGGACAAGGGGTAATGGTTTTAAACTAAATCGGGGTAGGTTTAGGCTAGATATAAGGAAAAAATTCTTTACAATGAGGGTGGTAAACCACTGGAACAGGTTGCCCAGAGAGGTAGTGGAGGCCCCATCCCTGGAAACATTCAAGGCCAGGTTGGATGGGGCTCTGAGCAACCTGATCTAGTTGGCGGTGTCCCTGCTGACTGCAGGGGGGTTGGACTCGATGACCTCTAGTGGTCCCTTCCAACCCAAAACATTCTATGATTCTATGATTCTATGACATGTCATCCCATCAGGCTCTTTCTTGGGGATATAATTATTTAGTTAAATGATTATACATATTAGCTGTTCTAAGCTTTAAGCATATGAAAGTGTTTTGTCAGTATTCTAACCAGGGACTGATCTAACTGTGAAAGGTTATATTGGGGAAGAAGAAAAGAGTCATTAGCTAAAAAAGCAGTATCATACAGTTATTCTCACTCACATTTTGAAGGTCGTTTGTGAGTTGCACACATAATACTACTGAGTCACAGACCAATTTCGAAGTTTCTTTTTCACTGGCTTAGAAGCCTCAAAATGATGGCTTGAACTCGGTCATCATTCAGAGAGGAAGAATGCAGAATAATTTTTACTTATTAATTTTAGAAATGAGCAGGGATGAATAATCCACTGTCGCCACTTGACAGAAGTAATGACAAGTAATGATTTTAGCCATGTGTTTCAGACACTGTCCATTAGCATCACTTCCTATCACCCTAACACAGCCCACATTTTGTAATACATTAGGCGAAATAATATATAAATCCCTAAACAATTTATAAAAGTTTCCATGCCTCCTCTTTCCAATGGACAAACAGCATCAACCCAGCCAGCTATGGCACTCACAGACTATTCACTGCCACAAGGTGAGCTACTAATGTAGTGCTGCATGGCTGAAAAGGCAAGACCTCAGGTAGCTCTGCGAGCTCCCTGCTTTGCCCCTCAGGGGCAGTTGTTCACTTTTGTGACAGACCAGACAACCACTGCCAGGAGAGACCTATTTGTGACTTATGTATTCACAGCATGAATATAAACCTCAATGCAGTCTTAACTTTCAGCATCATATTTTGATAGCCCAAACCTGACACATAATAATGCGTTGCTCTTTAATGGCCTGTCATTGTTAACGCACCTGGTTTGCTATTTTAATTCCTTTGGCTCCTAGGTTCACTCAAGCATGGATTTGTAGATTATTCCAGCCAAGGTATCCCCTGGCTAGTACCTCTCAGTTTTTGACAATATGCCTAGATGGTTGTACTCAAGATAATACACAGTTACGGTCTTCTATTTTATTACTCCTTCAAGTCAACTTTGCAATGAGAAAACTAAAAAAAGAACCTTTTAACGAACAACTTACTTCCCTATGTCATAGCATAGCCATTTTATTTTTTCAGAGTATGGCAATGTCTAAAGTAGCTATTTTTCTTGAGATCTTTAGCTTCTCTCAAGTAAACACTAAGATTACATCAGCACCAAAAAGAAAGAGCAGGATACATATTAAAAACAACAAAAAAATCCAGTAAATTGTTAATCATAGAGGAAGTAGCTCTGTATACTCAAAATCATGCTGCTTTAGCTGCTAGTACAAAATGGTTTCCAAGATAAACTCCTTTTTCTCCAATACCTCCAACAGCTTTCCAGAACAGTCATCATCAAGCAAACAGTTTCCATGATGGTTCTAGTGCTGAAGATTTGTATACCTAAGTTTCAATAAAACCCTTTAGCTGTCTTTAAGAGAGCTGATAAACAGACTGAAAACTTATTTTTTTAAATGGGTAATTAAATTTGCATATTTAAAATACCTTTAATGCACAAATTTTAGATGTACTTTCAAAACAGGACTTTCCATAAGGGATATTTAACTAAGAGAGTACACTTTGATACATTTAGGAAAAAAAAAAAACTACTCACATTTTCATATCATATTATCACTTCTAAGTATATTCCTTGGTGAGGAGGAAAGATCTCTGCTTCTCAGCTAATCCTGTATTTACACTAGCTTAAAAATTATCCCAAGGAAACTATACCTGATGTAAATTCAAATCCAGACCAAGCATAAGGGCTGTAAAACCAGCACAGCAAAATTCTACTTTCTGCTAGTTAGTCCTTGCAAAAGGCCTTCTAGTGAACTACATGTATAGTAAGACCACATAATATGTATAGTGAAGACCCATATATAGTAAGGCCATATCTCAAATTGCTATCAGAAATGTAACTGCAGCAGTAGAGGCAGACCCACAAGAGCCTGATGCTGACGGCATCCCAGCTGTGGAGTGAATTCCTCACTGCCTCTTACTCTGTGGAGCATCACACAGTGAAGATCTGGCCATTGCTCACAGACACTCCAGACCAGCACTTTGAGGTGATCACATTTCATTAAGAGACCTTTCCTTTACGACAACAGGAACTCCATCATGATGAAAATGAAATTTAGTGTCTTGTCATTTAGCCTGTGATTAAAGACAGCTCTAATTAGTATCGATGTACAGATTTTTCAGTAAGCAAATATGTCTAATACGATAAAAGTATGCAAATTTTTTTTTTCATATCAATAAAAAGTGCAGCTTCCCTCTGAAATAGAAATATCAGCCACGGGGAAACTATTTTCATTATTTTAGTGTCCCTTATCTCCAAGTAAATAAGTGAAATTAGGAACAATAAATTATGCAAGAATTGCTGCTGAGAAAAACCATATCCTGACTGCAGTCAGAGTAAGTTACATTACAAGCTCCCCTTGCCTGCTAGAAGTTAAGAATCTCTGTTTTCATTTATCTTTACACTAAAGCACCTACATTCTCAGGCGAACAGAGCCAAAACAGTATGCAAAGAGAGCATTACGATTCAGGCGGCTCATTTAGGGTGTCTCACTCCCAGCTACGATGGCCATGCTTTTTGATTTATTTACTCAGTATTTACTATTTCACTCCATCAAACAACAGTTATAATTTTTTTTCTATGATTAGTGCTTTCTGATACATATTCCATATTTCCAGCTTCCTCCACATCTGAGAGAGATGGGGGTAATGGGTGAGGTGGAGACAGAAAAGCTCTTATGCAAAACTGAAAATTTAAGGCTTTGTAGAAAACTGTAAAGCAAGAGGGTTTCACGGCTCTGGTACTGGATCAGGTATTTTTGCATTTCTTGCCCACAGTGCAGGGTTACCTAGTAATCTCATTTTCTAGTGTTGTTTTCTACTAGTTCAGAATGGAGAAACGTCACTTCTCTCCTAATATCCCCCCCCGCTCTGATTCCTTGTATTCCTTTCCAGTGTGCACCTCTCCCGCTCATCATGTCCTCCTTTCTGTAAAGTCTGCCTCTGTTCCAGATGTGAAAAGTGCCTCTCCATATACTGCTTTTGGTACCAATTATTTTTCCACTCACATTTCCCCCAAGAATTTTTTAATGCCCACGATTTACTCAACCCTAAAACTGCCATTGCAAAGCAGAAAACTGCAAAAGGTCGTTAGAAAGCATCATTTGTGCTTTGTGCATGCACAGGACCTAAAAAGAAGGAAAGAAATTGAGCCCTGAAAGATGCAATAGCAAACATCCAGCTAAACAAAACATAGCATCATCACTTTAGGCTGCATGCAATCATTGGTATTTCTCTTTGAACCTGAGCTGAGCTGGGAAGCTCTTGTTTCCTTAATTGTTTCCTTTTCAAACATTCAAACAGCAAAGGGACTTTCTGTCTACGCAGGACATGTCAGGCAATGATTATTCAGCATTACTAATTAATCTGTGCTCCCTACAAGAAAGGATTCAGGAGAAGAGTTTGCTGTCATTAACAAGTTTAATTAATTGACAGGAGAGAGCACTCCAGATCCTCAGTGCTGATCATTTTTATCAGTGAGAAAAGGATCACTATAGCAGGGATGGTGATTTTTGTCCTCACTTGAAAATAAACGACATCATCAACACATAACCAGTTTACAACTAGCCTTGCACAATTATCAGATCCCATCCCCAAAAATGAAACAGAAGTAAAAGGCTTTTTCTCCCATCTGCAGTCCACTGAGCTGTCCACTCTTCCACTAATGAACTTCTTTCTTAGCAGTATTGTCCGCCACACATTAGAGGTTGCAATTTGCATCATAATAATCCTTTTAAAAAAACCCATCCATACAATGCATTTCCCCCTCTTCGAGTTACACAAAGATGTAACAAATGGTGTTTATGAAGAATGGATGGAACTGGAAGGAACTCTTTTTCAATTTAAATTTAATTTAGAAGGCCAATTATAAAATTTTAATTTCCGCTATCATCTGTCTTGAATATTTATCTTATCTAGGAGTTATTTTACTCATAATGGAAACCTTTGATGGCTTTTTTGTTATGCTATTCTGAGTCATGGATAATGCACACTACACTGGATTAAATTTGTATGGAAAATAGGCCATGCTGGCTTATGTCTGAAATTAGATGCAGCTAACTTAATTTTGCTGACATCTAAAAGAAAGCAAGCTTTGTTAAAAATAAATAAATAAAGAAAAGAAACAAATAAGTTCATTTCAAAATCTCATAAAATATTTCACTTGGTATTTTATCTGTCTACGTATGAAATCTATAGGAGCTTAAACAACAATTTACTGGAAACCAGAACAGGACACCTGGGGTACTCACTTTCTGCTGATTAAGACTGCATATATATTGAGTATTTGATAATGATGTAAACTTAATGCTATGAGCAGTTAGGGTAGTTCAAAAAGCTACTTTTTTAAAGCTGGAAAATTCAGACTCACATTTATCCATAGATACAAACTTCAGTGCACTGAAACAACCTCAAAAATTAAATATTTCAATCTTCAAAAAAGAAGAAAGAAGGGCATAGGGTAGATAAGCAGATTTCCAATAACAAGGCTATTCCAGTAAAACAGATTTGCTGCACGATAAAATAGAGGATGTACATACAACAGCAGGGCAAAGAAGCCCTGTTTTAATTACTGTGGATAAAGCAAAGCAATCACCACTATTTGCACTTCAAAAGCATGACATTTTCACAAAATTGGAAGGGCTATAGATTGTGTAGCATTGAGATTATTATTTACAGAAAAAAATATATCAAAAGATCCAAGCCTCTACAGTTAATATGATTTTAGCTTAATCATCAGTAATCTCCTGTTTTGTGTCAGTTCAAGTTATTTGGCAGACTCATAACATCAGCATGCTAGGTGCATTTTCTGGAAGGCATATTTTGATGCTTCCATTCTGTTCCCCCCACATTTTTTCCTCTTTTAATATACACTTTCAGATTTAACTCCAACACTTACATTCATACCAGTCATGATATACAACTACAACTACATTAAAAACAAGGATTTGGGGGG
>NW_009258381.1:565034-581506 GCF_000687185.1 Egretta garzetta
CACAAAAAAAAAAAGGGTGTGGGGGGGGGGGGGAGGGGAAAATATTTCCCTTCTTCCTTCCTCTCTTTAGTTTGGGTGGAGAGATGAATAATGCAGAGAGCCAGCCAAAAGCAGGACCTGCATGATTCACACCAGGATCCCAGCTTCTGGTCACTTCAGGGCTTTAGTGTTTTTCCAGAACTCTTTTGCTTCTGCAGTTTCTCTTGACCTCAGCAACTGCAATGCTGGAAAGTGTCTTTCAGTGCAGTTTGTGATAAAGATGAGCATTGAGTGAAGTTGGAGGAGGAGGAAGAAGGAAAAAATATGTTTGGCATGAGACACCAACACCATCTTTCTCTCCTTTCTTGTGGCTGAACAAGTCTGAAATTCTGTGACTGAAGCAGTAACAATATGAGTTCAAGAAACTGGATTCTTCATCTAACAATTCACAGAATGAAAAGAAAGCCTCTGCCCAGTGCATGAAGAATACAATCAGACCTGCTACTGAATAATATCCATCAACTTTTAGGTCACAGTAAGACAAGGTCAGCCTGTTATGATACTGCCACATGTAACATACCTTAATGCATGTTAAGCAAGAACAAAAAAGTGCATAAATGCATGCATCACATCCAAGCGGGATTAAATGCTTCATGCCACCACATTGCCACGGCAGTTTTCTACAGAAGAACTCAAAGATGTTGAGCCTGAAAGATAGTACAAGCTGCTGACCTTCGAGAAAGAGAATACTGCCTTACTCAGTGCAAAGGCACAGCTGACGTGAAATTGGCAGTCCATTCTAGAAAACCATCTGCAAATAAAGTTTAGTGAATATTAGTCATCACCAATAAAACCCAAAGTAGTGTTCTTTACAGTTACAGAAAAAGTACTAGCACAAAAATAAGTATTAATTAATTCATATTAATTTTTTAGAGAGTCATATGTCACATGAGCAACAGAAATCTGAAACATGGACTGGGTGACAGTCACAAGGACTCAATAGTGCTTGTGTTCAGCAGCACTAGAAGCAAAATGCACAGAGAAAATACAGGGAAAATAGGTTTATGAACTCCTCATACATTTAGCGTGGAATTTATCCATGTTTCTGTTTGGAGAACCAAACACATGAGTTTGTCCACCTTTCTGATTGTCTCTCAACATAAGAAGTTACTACTTGCTTTTTTTGTCTTTTTTTTTTAAGACTTATGTAAAAACTGGACACTAAGCACTGTACTTAAAAGAAAAGAAAGTTGTCTACGGAAGTACATCGCACTGGGGAGGAAAAAAGTAAGAAAAAGCATTTCCCAGCTTGGTACCTGGGGACTTGCAGAGTTTCAGAGAACACATCCAGAATCTTCATTCTCCACCTGGTAAGTCTTAAGTAAAATGGGACCCATTTCACTCAGTCCAGATGTGTTTGAAGGAATTCTATCAGTGCTCATTATTTTGCTTCTCTGAATGCACAGGTCAAGAAAATCTGCTACAATGACAGCTGATGAGGCTATTCACTAACCCAATGGAAGCCTTTCCATTGATTTCTAATGATGATGGATTAACTCATTAGCCTGCTTAGCTTCAGACAGTCTCCTGCAAAGTGACAGCTGTTACACTGACCATGTAAATATAAAACATGCTAACAGTTTTGTTTAAACCTGAAATATTATATCACATTGACAGCACTGAATTTGCATGTTGAACAACTCATCAGTATCACTTCAACTGTGCATGTTTGCTTATTGTCCTTACCTTGAAATGAAAATCAGAGTGAAAACTGATTTTCTTCATAGGCAGAGAAAGCTGCCTGTGGACAGGGCTTAACTGACAAACTTGCTGGCAGGAATGAAGAGGAGAGTTTTCTGCTTTTTTGCGTGTTAGTGGTTCCTTGCTACTTCAGTGCTCTCTCTGTGGCACAGTCTTGCAGCAGGCGTTATGGTCAGACTACGCTATACACATCTTTTGCATTGCTGTAACATGTCCATTCCCCAGAGCGGGCTAACAGAACTCTAATTTGCTCACAGCAAAGTAGAACCCAGAGCAGTATGGGTGAAGGACTCTTGGGTGGAGCCTACTGTAAAGAACAACATCAAATCACAGTCGCCTGCACCAGCACTCACTCTGTGCTAAGAGAAGGTGAGAAAAATCAAAATATGAATCCAGTATTACCCAGAATAGACACTGCCATGCTGGTGGCATTTGGCATAGCTGTCCTTAATGTTGAGCTGCACTGAATGATTGAACATGGGGAACAGTCCTTTAGACCGGCCAACCCTGAAATGAGGGCCCAGCACCTTTCTCCTCACTGGGGTCTGCTGCAATGCTACTGGAAGAAGCTAAGGCAGCCAAGAGGGCCCATCCTCTGGGCCACCACCACACTCCTGATTGCTGGAACTCATCTCAGAGCAAAAGCTGAAGTCAATTTTCTCTCTACTTGTGCAGTCGGGGAAAAGAAATCATGGTTGTGCCTGGATCAGGTGTTTTTTGACACAAGGCACCACACACAATCTGGGCAGAAGGAGTATTTGTCAGCTCTTCAACTCACAGTATCTAATGGCAACTGTGGCACGCAGAGCAGAAGCTGGCAAGGGTATTTCTGGATGAGAAACAGAAGTATCTGCCAGCATTGTGCCCCCCACAGTTTGGCACAAACACATCAAACACAGCGTGCACATGTTTCTAAAAGGGTAACTCTGGCAGACATCCTTTCATGACTGCATATGCACATGCAGCGTGACCAGCTTCTCCCCGAGGCAGAGAGCGCACCATCCAGGTGCTGCTCTTCCCTCCAACACACCTTCCCGCAGGCCCCTGGAAGCGGCAAGCCCAGGCAGCAGAACCAGCTTTTATCAGGGTGACAGAGAACAGCCTCACACAAATCCCTGCTGCAACCAGGTTCACATACCCCACACCGCCCCCAGCCATAGCATGGACCCCCAAGCTTACCTCAACAGCATGAGACTCAATTTGTATTGTATTTAGTATAAAGAGGTATAACGTAAATACCACAGTAGTGTGAAACAATTAACATCTCCTTGTAGCTCATATATTGACAATATTAAGTATCCTCTGGTATTATCGATGACATCATAGTACCAGTACACTTATTTGCATTTATATAGGCATAATGAGCAGGAAATATTAATAAATGGTTAAAAGGTTAAATCAATACACAACAGACATGTATAGCAGGGCCATATTTTTCACTATGGCACTAGTTGGTCCCCTCTGCAAAGCTTAGGATTTTAGCATACTTTTTCAAAATTATATACTCTATATGTTTATTAAAAATATATATATTTATAGAGAAGTTATTTTAAAATATTAAATAGACTTCCAGTAATCAAATTAGAAATAACAGGGGGTTTTTTTGCCCTCCTCCTCTCAGCTCTCCCTAATCAGTCTCTTTCACAGAGCTCAGGCCAATACAAGATACCACCCATGGAGCTAAAACCTTACCTACATACAGCTCCCCCCAGTGCCTGCATATGAACTGTTGGTTCATGCTCACTTGTGATTCATAACTCCCAGACCATTCTCAAGATAGCTGCCAATAAATGGCCCTGTGTTTCTTGTTTTCCATGAAATAGATTCAGACGGAAGATGTAATTTGAAATAAGATTACTTATTTCGTAATATTGTAGCAGGCAAGTATCTTCTCCCTCATTCATCCAATACGCCTATACATACATACTTTCCAATTTTTCTGTTAGTTCCCCACTGAACACATTCTTTTCCTTTCAGACACATCTTATTTTAGAAGAATGTTTAGACTTTGGGTTTACAATTGGCAATTCAAATGTAGAATTTTCAGTCTATCTGCTCTACCAATTATTTCAGAGGACAGTATTGTCTCTTAAAAATATCTTGATGATGTATTCGCTAGACTTCACGTTCCTATACAAAAAGCCATATAAAAGTCATATAGCCATAGAGTTCAGCAAAATTTAATTCACTTCAGATAAACTTCACATGTTAGAAGCAAGATTACTCAAATAAGCTTTATTGGTTTGGACTTCCCTTATGAAACTCTCCCACTGTTTTGAGACCAGATGTAGGAATATGCAGACTTGTATTTCTGATGGCCTCTATTCTGTGAATCCAGCAGCTATGCAGTGTAAAATCATCCTTTTGTGATTTGATATTAGTCCTAGAAACTGTACTTACATTTATATCCTTTTGCACATACTTTTTGGTACTGCTGGCACTAACCCAGTATTCGTTCAGATCAGATAAGAATCCTGCAATATAAAATCGTTTTTTCAGACATAAGAATTTGGCACTGAAAAAGGAAGCTATTTGTGTAGATAATAAACTGACTGGATACAATAAACTTTATGCCATTAAAACTGTAACAATCAAATTTAAAATATCTATTTTCAGTATAACTTTTTACGCTGAAGCCATCATTTATGCTTATGGATGAGTGGAGGTAATATATTGATACCACAGTAGTAGTTGCAATTCTAAGCATACATAATAGCAGCCATTATCAAAATGATAAAATGCAGAACATGTGTGTCAATTACAGCATGTGCAGCAGTAAGCTTGGGTCCCAGTTCTGGTTGCTAGAGCTCCTTCCTCAGTCTGGGGCCCCCTGAGCAGGTCCTTCACTCCAGCCATCAGACAGGCAAGACCGTGGTCAGGTCATGCTTGTCCCTTCCTTTCTCCAGAGTGGCAGTGCCAGAGCAAAGCTGCTGGGCTGAAGCGGCACGTGATCCGCATGTTCCCAGAAAACAGGGATATCAGCTCCCGGTCGCTGCCTATCTCACTGATGAACGTTGCATTGGTGAGGAAGAGGAGTCTGGTGAAAATGAAGAGGCTCTCAATTCACAGCTCTCCTCCCTCCTCAAAAAACCCAATTCACTAATTCTGTTTGAAAGCTTGACAAGCGTGCAGTACCTGCTGTTGATATCTTTCATTTGGTATCAGTATTCTGAGTCATTTAAATGGTGTTTTCCATCACTATATGAATCCCTCAAAGGTAGTTATTACTAACATTTAGTCCTGATAAACTTTGGTGATTATGATGCAAAAAAATCACTAGACTGAAAGGTTTAATGGGCTGTCAATATATTTTAAAAGTGATTAAAAAGTTAAGTCAGAAGATTCTGCATGAGGGAATTACCTCCTCTGAACATATGCACATAACACTGATCGATTTGATTGCATGATCACAGTTTTTCCAGTGAGCCTCCACCACTCAGTATAGAGGTCAACTAACATCACAGCCAGTTTTAAAGGACAAGGTATGAAATGAATTTTTTGGGTTCAAAAAATACTCATTGAATTTTCAGAACATGGCATTTTGGTATGCTTCAGAAATGGGGTCAGGGAAGAAATGTCCTTAGTTTCTCTTTCAACCAGCTTTTCGTTAATGCAAAAACAGTTTCTACCTAATTAAATTGCTTTTTTAAAGTTCCTAATTTATTAAACTGCTGAGTCCTTGAGCTACAGGAATGTTCCCCACCTCCTTTTTCAGACACTAGCTTCCTATGTTACTTTTAAGTTATTTATAAATACATCTCTCCTGCAGCCTCTACCAGCAGGGCACCTTCACATGTTGGAATTTAATGAGGCCCAGGCACAAGTCATGAGTCCCTAAAGAAAAGTATTACCTGATCTGCTTCATTTATTTCTACCAATAATCATACCATTACCTACAGCTTCTGTTTTTAATTAGTGGTATCTAATGATTAACACTGGCCAATTTGCATCCAATTATGTCCCCTGAAAAATTAGAAGTGGATGAAAAAGCTGAATGCAATTAATCATTCTGCAATGTGAATTTGCTTAAATATCAAGGATGAATGTGTTGTACTTTCCTAAATAAGATTTCATTGAAAACATACACTGTCTGGTTATGAAGCAAAAGCATGACGCTTCCCATGACAGTAAGAAATCTGGTAACTGAACACCACAGAATTACCAAATACATAAGCATATAACCTTTTAATAACAATGGAAAAAATTACAAAACTGGTATCTAATTACACTCTGGATTCACACTACAGAAGCAGTTGCAAACAATAAGCAAGATAATATTTTATGACACATAGACAGACCTTAACCTTGTCTGACACAAAGTTTGGGTTTAGTATGTGGTCTTTAGAAAGTAATTGCCTCAGCTTTTCTTTCATTCTTAAGCAGCTTAGCTTTACAAAACATCTATTCCAGATTCAAAGCAAACATTCCATGTTAACTTAGTTATGGGATTTTTTGGACCACGGTGACATCTTTAAGAAAACTTATAAATCATAGGAAACATTTACTTAAAAAAAAAAAAAAGCAACAGGAAAAAAAAGCACCATAAACCAAAATTTACTTATATGGTGTCTTCAACTTTTGCCCAATTTTCAGACACCAAACTGGATCAGTAAATATCACAGATGATGGCAACAGGGTGCTTTTAGTGAAGAGTGTCATCTTTCTCATATCCCCACCTCTCCGCTAAACTCTGAAGACACCTCACATAAACATTAGAAATATTAACTACTACCGCTGAGATTTTTTTTCCCTCCATGACAGTGAAATTATTTTGTCCCTAGGATAATGTAGAGATAATTAAAATAACCTGACAATTATTTTAAAGGTTAGTACTTGTATAGCAACTTGCAAGGATAAAACAGAGCAGCAGCCCTCTAAGCTTAACTTACACTATATTCATTCATTCCTCCATCCCAATTTTTTTAAATTAAAGAACCATTCAACATATTGTGAAGATGTTTAAAATGCACTAAAGTTGACAGAAATCTTTTGAAGAAGAAACCTTTTGGAAGAAGATAACAATGACAATAAGGTTTAAGACAAGTGAAGATCCTAAATGATTTACGATATATCTTTTCTGTCTTGTAGCATGCAAAAAGCCAAGCCCCTGACTTGCATTACCTTATTTTTTCCCCAAAAACCCCCCAAAAGTAGGCATCCAAATAAAAGCATCCATTTCAGTGACACGCGAACTAATAGTTTCTACTTGCATTCCTTGCCTCTTTCATATCTCCTCTCTTGTTCTTTCTCTGCTTCAAACATTTTTTCCAGTTCTTAGCCTTACTGTCAGGAGTTTTGTGGTGTTCATACCTGGGGCATTACTTTCTTCCCTTTATTGTTGTACTCTTCCATCCCACTTCCTGTTTAGGGGACAGGTCAATTTTTTACCTACCAACATTTTGCACTGCACTTTGGGAAGATGGGCAGAGTTTAGAGGGAGGAAAGATTATGCTGCGTATGTGAACTGGTTAGTTGTTTACTCATGCTTGGAAGTATTGTTAAATTTTATTTTGCAAGAAATGTCTGTCTTCAAAATGTTAAGTTCTTTTTAGCTAGGTTCTTGTATGCGTTATGCCAGACATTCCACAAATAATTTGTTTTCAAGATATATGATGCTTGTCATCTCTGCTCCCACTCCAGGCAAAATCATCAAAAAAGCTCCAAGATACTATTTTAAGAAGCGTGGCTTGCCAGGACAAGTGCTTTGATTTTGAACGTGAGATTCATTTACGGAACCTGTACTGAAAAACACTGCAACAATACTTCAATTCTGATCATCTGCAAGGAGCCCAAAAGGTTAGAAATAAGATCTAAAGAATAAAGTGCATTCAATTTTTTCCACTCAGGATCATCAAGTTTCAATTAGGATGGACTCATTATTGTACAGTATTGGGTTACACTTCGTGAAACAACCTGCAATGACCACCAGCAGGCTTACAGTTTCAAGCATAACAGTCTACCAGTTTTTTTCCTAGGCAAGTTCTTAATGCTATCTCCCTAAAACTGGATGAATTCCTAGCGTCTTAAATACTTTAATACTAGCATTAAAAAAAAAATCTGAAAAAAACATCTGTGCATTTAAGTAGTTATTTCTTGATGAACATAATGTCTGCATGCTTGTCCAACCCAATCAATTGACTGATGCTAGTTGAGGCTCTTTTTGAAGCCCAGTAACCTGAAGTTGAATATGTCAACACATTTAATTTCCCTATTCACCACCATTTAGGAAAATAAGCAAATCAGTCTACCAAAAATACATTTTATGAGCAAAGGTAGAAGGTATTGCAGTATAATGGCAAAATCTGCGACAAACTAATAAAATTTAAAGATTGCAAGCAAAATATACACTACCAGGAAATAAATGTCACCAACCTCATAGAAAAAAAAACCCACAAGAACAAAAACCCCCACACTCCATACCACAGCAATGAATTATCACTTTGAATTAAATTTATTCCAGCAAGAATTAAGGCACAAAGTCTTGATGAATAATGTGACTTCTTCAAAGCACCTCCTCCTCTGAACAGCACAGCAATGCTGTGCCCAGTGGCTTTCAGGAACAGCCCAAGTTCTTTGGGGCTTGCAATATAAATGGGGAAAATAGTCCCAATATGTATCTTTTATTGTTAACACTACACTTTATACACTATTGAGGTCTACCCAGTCTTTGTTTCTTCATGCATATTTAGTCCAGTGGCTAGCTTTAACCATGATGACATCATAGTGAACAAAAATTGTGGGAAAATTTTGACTCTCGGGCAGAGGTGAAAGACTAAAGACTGAAGGTGGCACCTCAAACAGTACCACAGAGTGTTACTCTAAGGCACCTCACACTTACCTTCCTGCATTCCTTATAGATGATCACTTGAATAATTACTTTCCAATCTTCCTACTACTCATTTCAGCTGTCTCTCAAAGACAGTTTTTGTTGGGGCCTCCCTGACAATATAAACAGGACATGCTTATCTTTCCTCTTACATTCCCCCCACTGTATACATTCTCTCATTTCTGATAACATTCTTGACCTTCCTGCCACCTGGGTGCATGCATCTTTGACATCCCTGACCCACTCTCCTCAGGCATCCAGAACACGAATATCCAAGTATTTGGTATGTATCTAAAACTCACATTTTTTTCTGCCACAACTTCCTGTATACAAGCCTGAGTCTCTTTTATAACTTACAACCATAAAGTTCAAACTAACCACAGTTTCCACAGTGCTGTTTTCCCAAGTCCCCACTGTTTTAAGTGCTGCTCCATTTGCATTCACACCATTGCTTCCCTTTTCAGGCATATAAAGTTCAAAACTTGTTCTCTTGCTTTCAAGGCTCTTCCTAGTTCTGCATATTTGCTCTCTCCTATTGCAGTGCCTACCGTGCCAAAATATTTAATGATCTCTGGTGCTCACTTGCCCATTTCACCCACAATTCTGATGCCTTTTCCATGCAGAAACAACAGTTACTTTGCAACCCACCTTCACGCTTTTCCCGCGGTGCTAGCAAGTAGGACACATGAGATAATACAGCAAAATCAATTACAGCACAACAAAAGCAGTGTTTTAACTCTTTCCTGTACCTGTCACCTTTTTTTGTAGCTGATGAATAAGGAGTGAGGAAGGACTGCAGTGATAATCAATTCAACGGACTGGACAGAATGTCCTCCTCTGCTAGTCATTCACGCTGATTTTCATGCACTTCCTTCCTTGTCTTGCACCAGTGTTCACACTGCTTCTTTAGATAAGCTTGTTATACAACTATCTTAAACTTATTAGATATTTAGAAGAGTAAGAGACATATAGCCCTATAAAATACTGTAAGTACAGGCAGAGAAACCAGCTACAAGAAGTTCAATTAGGATATGATTTTACCATACAGCATTGACAAACCAGAACCACCTATGTGCATATAGTATATATCAGAAACAAATTTACACCACCCTCAGTTTGGCCTGTGATAGACTGCATATGTGCCCATCCGCTCAGTAATAACTTTTGTAAAATAGTACATGGAAATTAATTTAACATTTCAGGAAGGATTGCACCTTCTTTAACTTTTCAGAACATAAATTTCTGCTTGTATTTAAGTTACAGGTAAAAACATGCAAGTTAAATGAAATATCTGGATTGTTTGGATTATGTGGAAGAGAAGAGGGATTTAAATATTTAAGTCTTATTTAATCAGTAGAATGAGGTCTCTAATCAGTCTTCCTCTAAGGAAAAATATCGTGAAAGGAACTAGACATGCAAGCCATTTGTACTACAGATGCTTTTACTAGGCATTCCGGACAAGCATGGGCCAAACAAGGAAGCAAACTGGGGTACAGCAGGCTCATTCAAATGGAGTGAGTTTCCATACTAATAAAGATACATCTTTATTTCATGTTGCTAGAGAAGATTTGGATATGGTCATGCAATTGTATCTCTCACATTTTATACTGAACCTTTCACTCTTTAAGACTTTTTATTACACTCTGAAACTAAAACATGGGCCTCAGCCACATCTGTATCTACAGTTGATGTGAGGAATGGTGAACTGGGGGGCAAGTGATGTGCCAGTAACATTTTTTTTTGGCAAATTTCTTAAAAATACACGTGGATTTTTAACATCTATATTCCTAAAAATCTCAAGTCATCTACAGTGAGTTGTCACTATTGATTTTTCATGACAAAATTGCCTAGAATAAAAATTAAGCACGAGGAGTCAGCATACCCAGGATTATAAACCCATTTAAGACACTTGATCACCATGACCTTGTCTGTGGTAGGAAAATTAATTCAGTATCAGTGCAAGCATTAGGTTAGACAAAGCCAAGGCAGTGTTACTAGTGAGAGGGCAGGCTTCCTCGAGCTACTTTAAAAAAAAAAAAACCAAAACCAGCTCTTTCTGCCCTTATGGTCTTTGCTTATTTTATAAGGAATTTTACTGTAAACTCTTAACTCCTGCACTGCAGCTGTGCCCAGCTTTTGCACATGAGCCATAACAAAATAGCCCAGGACCAACACGATATTGCAGGTACTTCTTTGTTCTGTAAAGTAAGAAAGTACATGGTGAAGGTGTCGCCTTTATTCAAAGGTGCAGAGTAGCTGAAAATAAAGCAATAGAAAGCAGTAATATATTGCTGATAGAAGCCAACACTGAGGTATCGGCCTCCAGGGTACAAAGTAAATGGGGGAATGACTGTCTCGCGGAGGTGTGTTTTGGGCTCCATGCTTCCTGAGGCTACTTACGAGGAGCACAGCATTGCGCTTGCTTGGGGCTGTATTTAAAGTCAGTATCTAGCCTGTAGGCAGCAAGGACTGGCTCTCCCTACATAAATGTACTTTCTTAAGAGCATATCAGTGGTTTTAGGATATTTTTTATAGAGCCAAATGGGGGGGTGAACCAGGACTCCTTTGGAGATCAAGTACCCAAAAAATGTGAGTCCACAGCAGAGCAGAGAACAGACTCCACAAATCCAGGCTCCCCTCTCTGCCCTGCCCCGGGCACTGCCCAAGTGCCTCTTCTCCCCACCACCCCGAAAGGGAGCAGACAGGCAGAGATGTCAGTCAGAATGTCTTAGCCTGCAAATCAAAGAATTTAAGATTACTGCATAAGAGCACTCTAGAGATGGAGATCAGCTGAATGCTGGGTATTCCCTTGGCACTGACAAAACAGATGCACAACTGAGCAGAGTCTATATGATGTTTGCAAATGACATAAAACACCCAGTTAATTAAGCTTGCTACTCTAGTATGAATGAGAGGAAGTCTATTCATTGACCTAAATGTTGTTCTTATTTTTGTTCTTTTTAGTATCTTAGGAATTATGAACTCTAATAACTTGATGGCTTAAAGTCACATTTTACTGAACCTCCCGCAGATCCTCAAATTGAGATATCTTCAAATGATGTATAAGGACTTTCTCTACAAGATATAGTGTCAGAGAAAGCCTCTGGCCTGTGATTTCATGGTTTTCTATACCATGTTTACACATGCCTAAACAGGCAAGTAGGCACAATTTTGGTGTTGCTGGCATTTTCAAAGCTGCTGACCAAACATAGCTTGGTACAGCTATTCCTTCCTGTCAGCATCCTGACGTCACCCTAAATACTGCTTGCATCACACGCAGAAATTGTAACCAGAAATTGTAATGTTCAGGCAAACCACCTTCTCTCCTTGTTCCCAGCAGCCTGGTTGCATCCCCGAGCACCTCAGTGACATTTTACTGCCTGGGGATGCAGCATTCCCACTCGCAAGAGCCTGACAGTACAGCTTCCCGTAGGGCATCCTTAAAGCAGACCCAACTCAGGCCTATGGACCAGGCACAACGAGTGAGTGTGAGCACATTCCAGTCAGTTAAGCTCACTTGTCTCCAATCCACTGACTTAGCCAAACACTAGTTACTGGGACAAATCTGTGTTTTGTGTAATTCCATTTAAGATAGTGTTCCCATACCGTAGTCTGCCTATAAATGGGCTTAGCCAACTGAAGCTCCTCAGATTTATCTTTACAGATCCACATATTACCCCAGTAATTATTTCAGTTCTTTTCCATGATCTTCTAGAAATCTGAACAGCATGATTATCTCCAGGCTCAGGGCCTGATTCACCTTCTGCTCAATACCAGTGCAGCCTCTCTAGTTATTGGGGGTTGGACTAGATGACCACTAGTGGTCCCTTCCAACCCTAAACATTCTATGATTCTATGATTCTATAGTTATACCAAGGATCATCTCAACCTAGGTTTACTCCGTTGTCTTAAAGCCACTTAGCTGAGCCATTAACTCTCTTGATTTATCACCATTTGATTGACTTCAGATGCTTCTCACTCCCTTCTAGCAACCACCATACAAAGGTTTTCTATCTTCCACTTATTGTACATAAAGGCACTACAAGGATTTTTTTTTTTATTCTGCTGTGTCTTTGCCGTAACTAAGCCTTGTTCAAAAGCTAGATTTCTCGAATGTGCAGGAGTGCTCCTCATGTGTCTCCCTTCCCTCAACTTTTCACTGCATATACAACAGACAGGGCTAAAACTTTCAGGTGAAAACATATACCACAGTCCCAGCTATAAAGAAACAGTGTAAGTGGAAAATGGAAATATTCCCCCAGCCCCCTCCAGGGGTTCTGCTCATGAGTTTTTTGCTAGAAAGATCATTTCCCATTTATTTCTTCCTTCTGGACTCAGCCTGTTAGCAATTGGTTTGACTTCTCCATTATTCATGTCAGCATTTTTGACCTTACGAACTTTCTATGAAACACTTTAGCCAACATCTTACAAATAACATCCTCACACCCCTAAATAAATTGCATACTTTCCAACTAGTCACTCTACCCCAAAAAATCATTTTATTAAAAATTGAAAATGTTTATTTTTGATGAAGCCATGGTGGCAATCAGCATCCATAACAGTGGCTCTAGACTTTATATAACTGGATAGGGCTAAAGGGCTTACCCAAACTTTACCTTTCTCCCATACTTACAGAATTATTTTAATGGTGGCCTACACAGTAACAAAACTGAGTAGATTGCAGAAGAGTTACATTATCAACCCTTGTGGTTTGAACATTTGCTCAGATCTCATCAGAATAGAGTTTGCCAGTGTTCATAATTACATATTAGATTATGCAGACATTTCCAGTGCTCTGATGTTGTAGCCTCATAGGGGAGGGCAAGGCCAACCTCTCTCACACTTCAGCAAAACCCCAGGAGCTTTTATACCAATCCTGCATAGCTTCTGGTACAGTATTGTACTGTTGAGCTTCTGGAAGGCAAATTATCAGTAAATTCAATGGACACTGAGGCTTTACATAAGAACAAGTAAGCCAAAATCATTTTGCTTGCAAAGCAGAAGGTATGCAGAGACCTACGTAAAAGACATGCACACATAGACTGACCGACCTCCCCTGTAAATAGGAGCGCTTTGCTGTCTTGGTCCTACAGCTATCGTGAAGCGTGGCCTACCAGGCCATACCTGTACTCTGTGGTTAACTCTTCTTCCTACTCTTAGGCAACAGTATAGGGGAGAATTCAAGATTTTCATTAAGATGAGAAGCAAGAAACTTAACCCAGTTCTGCATTCCTGTCTCTTTTTCACACTTAGAGATGTATGCAGGCATTACAGCCAAGGATTATCACATATTGCAAGGTTAGCTGTAATTAGTTCTTAACATTCTTTTTTTTTACACCAGGTAAAGGAAAAGTAGTCTGTCTTATTCCTAATTCTGTCACATTACCTGCCAAGATAGGAAAAACATGAAAATGCAGGAATTGAGCTGAGGGCCTTTTGCCTCTTGTATCCACTTTCAGAAGAATAAACCAGGAGACCCAGCAGGACATGGGGTGCTAACAGCAAGGAATTTAAATATAAGTCCAGTCCTGAAACTGTGAACCATTATGCAACTGACATTTAGCCAAGATCAGGACAGACACACATGTCATCTTTTATTTAAACATGTAAATAACTTAAAATGGAACTAAATAATTTCTTCCAAATGTCTTGTCATTTATTCTCAAGTTTTGTTTTGTGCACTGTTCTGAAGTTTGGCAAGTCTACAGTAACCAAATTTTAGGAGGTTGAATTTAGAGGGGTTGAGGGGGTGGGGTTGGAGGGTAACTGTGGGAAAGCATGTCAAATTTCAATAGAAAACAAAGTTTTAAGGCAATACCTACTCAACTGCACGTACCTCAAGGGGCCTAGGAATTGAAATTCTTCAGGAAAAAAAGGAACTTTGACCTTCTGAATACACTGCTTGCCTTTGATACACAAGAAAAGAATATTTTATATTCTTATGCACTCCCCTACCCCTTTTTCTTTGTGCCAGAGTAAGTAAAAAGTGAAGAAACAAAGAACAAAGTAAAAATATGACTTCAAACCAATTCAGAGAAACCTGGAAAACTGTCAGGGATAACAGTCTAGGGGCTCAGAGAAGCACTGAAGTCAGGGAGGGAGGGAATGCAAGCAACCAACCTTCCTTTAATTTGTGCACCACAATGACCTTGTGAATGTTACAAAATCTTTTATGCGCAGTCCCAAACAGACTTTTTGCCTCGTGATATTTTTCACCTGAGCACCACTCAGTTTTAGAGGGGAGGAGAGACTTGGGGTTTGATAAATGGAGATCTGAATTTAGTTTGCCATACACCAAAACCAATTAAATCAGGTTGAGTGGCTCAAGAGACATTTTTAGTTTTCTGCTGAATAATCAGAAAGTATTAATAGTACTTTGAGTGAAAAAAATATGGAAAAGGTGTCCTCAAGGGAAAGAAGTAATTTTGGATTGATGGAAGTTTAAATGAAGTGTGTGGTTTCAAGGAACTAAGAAAAAAAAATATCACAATGGAGTATCTCTCTGACACTGCTCGCCTGTGTATAAGGGACTTGTTTCCAAAATAATGCTTTATAAAAGAGAAACAACTGCAAAAATGTAACAGAATTAGAAGCTAGGCTAAAAACACACTTCTTGCAGATAGGTGTCATTGGGATCCTAAATGTTAAGCTCTATGAAGCAGAGTCTATCTTTGCTTTAGTTCACAGTATTTATGGGACTTTAAGTCCCTAAATCCACTTGCTGGAGCCACATAAATAACTAATAATTGATGGAGAAATAGATTATTCCATAAAGGAAGTTGCTTCCTTCAAGCCAGATATGCACAGAACGCTTGGACTACAAGTTTAGCCTTGTAACAGCTTGAAGAAACAATAACTTTTGACTTTTCAAAGCACAGCATTATAATATTGAGTGTGCTGCAAAAAAAAGCCAACAAAACCATCTCTCAAAAGCACACCTTCTCACTGTGATGAGAGAACAAACAATTTTAAATGAAAAAAATGGTATGCACTAGTCCATAAGGCCTCAGAAGTTTAATTACACACCAAACAGAGAAGATAGATGGATAAATACAGCGTTTCAAAAAACAGGCAATGAAAAGAAAAGATCTGATCTTTATGTTTACTAATATTATGCCGGACAGTGAAATACTTGTTCCTCCAGCCCAAAGCTTTTACTGGCCACCGTGCGTTTTATGACAACGGGCATGTTTCAGTTGATACAACCTGCCGAGCAACAAACAGGTGGAAATCCACCAACGGCAACACTGCGGAAAAATCCATCAGCTTTCCGACTCGTTCAGCCTAGCAGCAGCGTTAGACACTTCTAGGACCACTTACACTTCATAGCAAATGTTGCAAAAAATTTTCTGCTGAGCTTTGACTGCTTCATGGCAGATATAAGAAAAGAGCAGGTCTGGGAGAGTTCATTAGGGCTTGCTTATGCTCTAGGTTACGAGACCAGTTTTCACCAACATAACTAAAAACTAGTTAATAGTTGCTGTCACTGTAGCCCCAATAGCAGGAACCTAACTAATCTTCCGTTTTTCAAGCAGATTTTGCAGCCTGCACTGGTCTCCACCGTATTTCATTTAAGCAGTGCACTGCTGCCCAGCAAGAGCTTGCTACTCTTGTGTAAGTTCACTCATAAAGCACACATTCATTACAGGTAGGCATATCCAGCCACTCCTGGCATTCCTCCAGAGCAAATACACAGCGTATGATTTTTGTGCATTTGAAGTAGCAAAGGCAGAGACTTCTTTTTAAGTAAAATTTGTATAGAAATCTTTGTGTAGGAAGTCCGAAATTTGCAGTGACCTTAAAGCAGCAATTGCAAAATACAGCCTTGAAAGGAGCTTTGTAAAAACTGCCAGTAAAGACTGTTATGTATAAGTAGAAATATAGTATTTGAATCTATATACTGTGT
>NW_009258382.1:0-457 GCF_000687185.1 Egretta garzetta
CACAGAGGGCTAGTCTGGTCACCTGAGTGCCCAAGAGGATTGAGCAGTGGCACAGCAAGGTGTGTGGGCAAGCTGCGTCATGATTTTTTTGCCCAGGATGCCTTCCCCGAGCAACAGCAGCACTGGGGAGGCTCATGGCCACCCACGGCCAGAGCAGCACCCTGGGCCAGGAGCCCTGCGGGACACGGAGCTGTGCTGGTGACCCCCAGCCCCGCAGCGTGGAAGGGGGGTGCGGGGCTCCCGCGGAGGGGGGGGGTGTCCCAGGCAGGGTCTCAGTGCGGGGTCAGGATACGCAGCCCTGCAAACACCCCAACCTGCAGCCACGAGGGTCCCGGCGCCCGCACTCACCGCCTGCAGTTTGAGCTGAGCGCACACCGACCTCTTCTTCACAGCTGCGAAGCTGCCGGCGAAGGTCTTCCTCACACAGGCGTTGCGGTGCAGGACGGCCTGGGAGCGT
>NW_009258382.1:475-877 GCF_000687185.1 Egretta garzetta
TCAATGGAGAGCAATGCCCAGCACCCCAAATTTGGCATTGGTGCTGCCGCAGGGCACCCTGCTGCGGAGCAGAGCAGGGGTGCTGGGTCACCCCCCGCCCCCTCCATCCCTCTCTGGGTCAGGCACTGAGCTGTTCACCGCGACTAAAACTTCCCTGAATTGAAGCCCAAAGCAAACTTTGCTGGGAGTGTTTAAGCAGAAGGTTAAAATCATCCCGTGCGCGGAGACATCTGCAGCAGCTGGGTTGCAGTTCAGCTCCAATTTAGTTTACGAGGTTCCTCGAAGTGGTGCGGAAAACCCGAGGTTGCTGCACAGGGCGCTGCCCTCAGCCAGTGACGTCTGGTGACACCGGCACCCAACCCCATGGCACTGCGGAGCCGAGCACGCGGCAGGGTCCCCCCG
>NW_009258382.1:980-1349 GCF_000687185.1 Egretta garzetta
ATCCCCCCGCTCCCGCCGCGGCATCTACCGCCATCACAACGCGTCCACCTGGCTGTCAGTCAGCCCGGGGGCTTGATGGCTGTCAGTCAAATCACTTGACGTTTGCTGCCCCCAAATAAACTGAACTCTCAAGATTCCCACAAAGCTGGGTTGAAAGCTGGGGGGGGTTTCTGGCTTCCTTGCAGTTTTTCCCCCTGGGCAGAGCTGGACTCTGGCAATGCAACACTGGTGTCGGCAGGCACCTCGGGCTGCCCCGCAGACGGGATCCGCTCAAGATCCCGTCCCCTCCTTGCCCACCCAAGGCTGGATCATCTCCATCCCCTGGGCTGTGCGTTGGGCAGGAGGTGGGGGGACAGGCAGGGACCCCCT